>NC_086444.1:1173404125-1173731625 GCF_028390025.1 Pseudophryne corroboree
TCTAGGATCGAGCACGGTGGCCAAAATGTAGTGCTCTGATTTCAACAGATTGACCACCCGTGAATCCTGGTTAAGCGAATGAAGGGCTCCATCCACAAGTCCCATATGCCTAGCGGAATCGCTCTGTCTTAGCTCCTCCTTCAATGTCTCCAGCTTCTTCTGCAAAAGCCTGATGAGGGGAATAACCTGACTCAGGCTGGCAGTGTCTGAACTGACTTCACGTGTGGCAAGTTCAAAAGGTTGCAGAACCTTGCACAACGTTGAAATCATTCTCCACTGCGCTTGAGACAGGTGCATTCCACCTCCTATATCGTGGTCAGATGTATAGGCTTGAATGGCCTTTTGCTGCTCCTCCAACCTCTGAAGCATATAGAGGGTTGAATTCCACCTCGTTACCACTTCTTGCTTCAGATGATGGCAGGGCAGGTTCAGGCGTTTTTGGTGTTGCTCCAGTCTTCTGTACGTGGTGCCTGTACGCCGAAAGTGTCCCGCAAATCTTCTGGCCACCGACAGCATCTCTTGCACGCCCCTGTCATTTTTTAAATAATTCTGCACCACCAAATTCAAGGTATGTGCAAAACATGGGACGTGCTGGAATTTGCCCAGATATAATGCACGCACAATATTGCTGGCGTTGTCCGATGCCACAAATCCACAGGAGAGTCCAATTGGGGTAAGCCATTCTGCGATGATCTTCCTCAGTTGCCGTAAGAGGTTTTCAGCTGTGTGCGTATTCTGGAAAGCGGTGATACAAAGCGTAGCCTGCCTAGGAAAGAGTTGGCGTTTGCGAGATGCTGCTACTGGTGCCGCCGCTGCTGTTCTTGCGGCGGGAGTCAATACATCTACCCAGTGGGCTGTCACAGTCATATAGTCCTGAGTCTGCCCTGCTCCACTTGTCCACATGTCCGTGGTTAAGTGGACATTGGGTACAACTGCATTTTTTAGGACACTGGTGAGTCTTTTTCTGAGGTCTGTGTACATTTTCGGTATCGCCTGCCTAGAGAAATGGAACCTAGATGGTATTTGGTACCGGGGACACAGTACCTCAAACAAGTCTATAGTTGGCTCTGCAGTAATGATGGATACCGGAACCACGTTTCTCACCACCCAGGATGCCAAGGCCTCAGTTATCCGCTTTGCAGCAGGATGACTGCTGTGATATTTCATCTTCCTCGCAAAGGACTGTTGGACAGTCAATTGCTTGGTGGAAGTAGTAAAAGTGGTCTTACGACTTCCCCTCTGGGATGACGATCGACTCCCAGCAGCAACAACAGCAGCGCCAGCAGCAGTAGGCGTTACACTCAAGGATGCATCGGAGGAATCCCAGGCAGGAGAGGAATCGTCAGAATTGCCAGTGACATGGCCTGCAGGACTATTGGCATTCCTGGGGAAGGAGGAAATTGACACTGAGGGAGTTGGTGGGGTGGTTTGCGTGAGCTTGGTTACAAGAGGAAGGGATTTACTGGTCAGTGGACTGCTTCCGCTGTCGCCCAAAGTTTTTGAACTTGTCACTGACTTATGATGAATGCGCTGCAGGTGACGTATAAGGGAGGATGTTCCGAGGTGGTTAACGTCCTTACCCCTACTTATTACAGCTTGACAAAGGCAACACACGGCTTGACACCTGTTGTCCGCATTTCTGTTGAAATACTTCCACACCGAAGAGCTGATTTTTTGGGTATTTTCACGAGGCATGTCAATGGCCATATTCCTCCCACGGAAAACAGGTGTCTCCCCGGGTGCCTGACTTAAACAAACCACCTCACCATCAGAATCCTCCTTGTCAATTTCCTCCCCAGCGCCAGCAACACCAATATCCTCCTCATCCTGGTGTACTTCAACACTGACATCTTCAATCTGACTATCAGGAACTGGACTGCGGGTGCTCCTTCCAGCACTTGCAGGGGGCGTGCAAATGGTGGAAGGTGCATGCTCTTCACGTCCAGTGTTGGGAAGGTCAGGCATCGCAACCGACACAATTGGACTCTCCTTGTGGATTTGTGATTTCGAAGAACGCACAGTTCTTTGCTGTGTTTTTGCCAGCTTAAGTTTTTTCATTTTTCTAGCGAGAGGCTGAGTGCTTCCATCCTCATGTGAAGCTGAACCACTAGCCATGAACATAGGCCAGGGCCTCAGCCGTTCCTTGCCACTCCGTGTGGTAAATGGCATATTGGCAAGTTTACTCTTCTCATCCGACGATTTTATTTTAGATTTTTGAGTCCTTTTTTTACTGATATTTGGTGTTTTGGATTTTACATGCTCTGTACTATGACATTGGGCATCGGCCTTGGCAGACGACGTTGAAGGAATTTCATTGTCTTGGCCATGACTAGTGGCAGCAGCTTCAGCACGAGGTGGAAGTGGATCTTGATCTTTCCCTATTTTTGGAACCTCAACATTTTTGTTCTCCATATTTTAATAGGCACAACTAAAAGGCACCTCAGGTAAACACTGGAGATGGATGGATACTAGTATACTTATGGATGACGAGTGACTGACGACACAGAGGTAGCTACAGCCGTGGACTACCGTTGCGTCTGCTAGTATAGAGATGATAATGATATTAAAGAGATATATATATCACTACTGCAGGTATATATAATATAATGACGGACAGAAGATAGAAAAAAAAAACCCACCACAGGTAGGTATACAATTATGGACGAGCACTGACGACACAGAGGTAGCTACAGCCGTGGACTACCGTACTGCATCTGCTAGTATAGAGATGATAATGATATAAAAAAGATATATATATCACTACTGCAGGTATATATAATATAATGACGACCTGCTGGACACTGTCAGCAGACTGCTGAATTACTAGTATGAAGAAGATAGAAAAAAAAAACCACCACAGGTAGGTATACAATTATGGACGAGCACTGACGACACAGAGGTAGCTACAGCCGTGGACTACCGTACTGCGGCTGCTAGTATAGAGATGATAATGATATAAAAAAGATATATATATCACTACTGCAGGTATATATAATATAATGACGGACCTGCTGGACACCGTCAGCAGACTGCTGAACTACTAGTATGAAGAAGATAGAAAAAAAAACCCACCACAGGTAGGTATACAATTATGGACGAGCACTGACGACACAGAGGTAGCTACAGCCGTGGACTACCGTACTGCGTCTGCTAGTATAGAGATGATAATGATATAAAAAATATATATATATCACTACTGCAGGTATATATAATATAATGACGGACCTGCTGGACACTGTCAGCAGACTGCTAAACTACTAGTATGAAGAAGATAGGAAAAAAAAAACCCACCACAGGTAGGTATACAATTATGGATGAGCACTGACGACACAGAGGTAGCCACAGCCGTGGACTACCGTACTGCGTCTGCTAATATAGAGATGATAAAGATGATAGAGATGAACAAAAAATATATAACACTACTGCAGGTAAATATTTATATAATATAATGAATGACGGAACTGCTGGACACTGTCAGCAGAATGCGTTTATAGAATTAAAAAAAACACCACAGGAGTGTTTGTTTAACTTTTTCAGGCAGACAAACAATATACTGGTGGTCAGTCTCAGTGGTCACACTGGCAGCAAAAGTGTGCATTGTACTCCTGCTATAACTGCTCCCCAGTCTCCCCCACAATTAAGCTGTGTGAGCACTGGCAGTGAGCACTCAGCACAGTCAGATAATTATATTATACATACATAGATAAAGAAAACATGTATAAAATCTTACCTTAAATACCCACACCACATACAGATCTGTCTACGCAGCACGAGCGGGTCCCGGCCGGGGACTGATGACGTCACCAGACGGCGATGCACGCTCTCCAGCGCCGTTGTCATGGTAACCCGCCGGGCTAAGCCGCACAAATGCTGAGAGTCAAAAACACAATGAAAACAATAAAGTGCATGTGTATACAATACTGTAACAACATCAAACAAATATAAAGAATATATACGGTCTGCAATAGGGCAAGAGAGAACAAATGCATTGATTTATACGAATAGTAATAACGATGCATATTTAAATTATTCCCAAATCGGATCAGAAAAGCTGCCATGAGCTAATGGTTATATAAACATATGTCTATACAGACTGAAAATTTACCCATAACAACAAACGGTACTAACTGGTGTTGTTACCAAAAATTAGAACATTTTTTTTTTTGAAAAAAATTATTATACAAAACTAATCATAAGAAGATATGTGTTAATATAAAGGAAGGACAAATAATTATAGGAAACATCCTAGATGATTAGATTCATTAAGCCCATTCGGGGCCAATGTACGCAGTTCAAAAATCCAGCGGGCCTCTTTTTGGAGTAACAGAGTTCCTCGGTCCCCTCCTCGGATGTTACTGGGAACGTGGTCAATGACTTTGTGCTTCAAACTTGCCAAGGAATGTTTAGCCTCACGGAAATGACGGGCCACCGGTTGTTCCTGGGGCTTGCCCTCCAAAGCTGAACGTATGGCCTGGCGATGCAACAACAAAGTCCTGTTTCCAAGAAAAGGCGGAGAAACATATTGACCTGATGGTACAGGACTTTGTTGTTCGTGGCTATGACATCACCCAGCTACAAACAACTAAAGAACAGGTCTTGGCTTTACCTAGACAGGAAGTGCTTTCCATCAAGACTACCAACCAGAGCAGTGCAAATAGAGTTCCCTTTGTACAGGAATATCACCCGTTTAACCAAAGGAGCATGCAAATGGGCAAGAGTCTATGGCCCATACTCACCTCCGACCCGGATCTACAATCCATTAAGCACTGTAGACTTATGCCCAGCTATAAACGCAAACGTAATCTCCATGATATGTTGGTCAAAAATGATATTTCGTATATGGATGATGTAACCCCCAAGAACTTTCTGACCCGGCAACCTGGGTGCTATAAGTGCTTGGGGTGCACCACTTGCAGATCTATGGAATGTGGTGCTACTTTCAATCACCCTCACTCTGGAACCAAGATCAAAATAAAGCACATTTTATCTTGCCAAAGTACATACGTCATCTATTATATTAAATGCCCATGTGGCCTGTTTTACATTGGCAAAACCATCCGCCAATTCAGGGAGAGAATGGCACTGCATCGCCAGGCCATACGTTCAGCTTTGGAGGGCAAGCCCCAGGAACAACCGGTGGCCCGTCATTTCCGTGAGGCTAAACATTCCTTGGCAAGTTTGAAGCACAAAGTCATTGACCACGTTCCCAGTAACATCCGAGGAGGGGACCGAGGAACTCTGTTACTCCAAAAAGAGGCCCGGTGAATTTTTGAACTGCGTACATTGGCCCCGAATGGGCTTAATGAATCTAATCATCTAGGATGTTTCCTATAATTATTTGTCCTTCCTTTATATTAACACATATCTTCTTATGATTAGATTTGTATAATAATTTTTTTCAAAAAAAAAAATTTTCTAATTTTTTTTCTAATTTTTTTCAGGTTGTACACATATTTATATTTATTTTTTGTGTGCATTTTCTATTCAGTGGTAACAACACCAGTTAGTTCCGTTTGTTGTTATGGGTAAATTTTCAGTCTGTATAGACATATGTTTATATAACCATTAGCTCATGGCAGCTTTTCTGATCCGATTTGGGAATAATTTAAATATGCATCGTTATTACTATTCGTATAAATCAATGCATTTGTTCTCTCTTGCCCTATTGCAGACCGTATATATTCTTTATATTTGTTTGATGTTGTTACAGTATTGTATACACATGCACTTTATTGTTTTCATTGTGTTTTTGACTCTCAGCATTTGTGCGGCTTAGCCCGGCGGGTTACCATGACAACGGCGCTGGAGAGCGCGTGTCGCCGTCTGGTGACGTCATCAGTCCCCGGCCGGGACCCGCTCGTGCTGCGTAGACAGATCTGTATGTGGTGTGGGTATTTAAGGTAAGCTTTTATACATGTTTTCTCTATATTGTCCTGACGAAATTTAATCAAATTAAATGAAACGTTGACTGCATTAAGCTTGGACAGCTTTCTTTGAAGTTGCTGGTGGCATGTTTCTATAAGTCCTGGAGTGCCGTATCCTCCCAAAAGACTGTACATTATTTTACTGGCACCTGGGCACTTTTTACTGCATGGCTCATAGGAGTGCCGGTCCTTGTCTTCATGGGATCGGTATGATATCCCGCCAATCATAATACCGACGGACTATATACCGACACCCATTGACCGATGGTCGATATCCCGACAAGGTCTAAATACCGACACGGACTAAATACCGATAGTCCGTGTCGGTATTTAGACCTTGTCGGGATATCGACCATCGGTCAATGGGTGTCGGTATATAGTCCGTCGGTATTATGATTGGAGGTAAAGTGACTGCATCCCGTCTTCATCTGTATACATACATAGATGATATATCATGCAGCACACTGAGGCTGCTCAGGCTGAGCACAGATATGGTATGGGACTGTGACTGTATCATTTTTTTTCAGGCAGAGAACGGATTAAAATTAAACTGGTGGTCAGTCACACTATCAGCAAAACTTTGCTGCACTGTACTGAGTAGTAGTACTCCTCCTAATGCTCCCTAAAATTAGTAAATCAATCAATCAACTCAAGTGTCACTGTCTAATCTAAACGGAGAGGACGCCAGCCACGTCCTCTCCCTATCAATCTCAATGCACGTGTGAAAATGGCGGCGACGCGCGGCTCCTTATAAAGAATCCGAGTCTCGCGAGAATCCGACAGCGGGATGATGACGTTCGGGCGCGCTCGGGTTAACCCAGCAAGGCGGGAGGATCCGAGCCTGCTCGGACCCGTGGAAAAAAATGCTGAAGTTCGGGCGGGTTCGGATTCAGAGGAACCGAACCCGCTCATCTCTATTGGCAGCACCGTGAAATTTGCACCAGCTGTGTGGAGGTACAGTTTATTCATCTGAACATGGACTCAGGTGTCTTTAGATGCAGTCACAGATTGCAACATGCCTGCGACATACCTCCCAACATCCTTACCCTCTAATGAGAGACTCCCTCATGGGGTGAAGCTACGCGCGATTAAAAAGGAGGCATGGCCTATGAAAAAGGGGCATGGTTTTGAGGGAATGCCACGATCGTGAGCCATGCCTCCCTTTTTTATCACTGTGGGAGCATGGCCAGCGCTCTGTGAGTTGCTGACATGCCCCCAGTCCCTATATCTCCCGTGTATAGACGCTGTGCTCATGCGTGCTGCATCTTTTCAGTGCTGCTCTGCTGAATGACAGGAGCTTCCCAACTGCCCCCTCCCCCATTAACCCCCAACTAGGGACATGGGTGGGACAGTCCCTTAAAACTGGACTGTCCCAAGAAAAAAACTGGACAGTTGGGAGTTATGCTGCAGCACACCTATGCCTGGCTAGCCAGCCCATGTTACCTCCCAGGAATGCACACTGAAAATCTATCTCTCTGTGGGCTGTTTTGATCAGGACACATGGGGACACATCTGCAGTGTGACTCAGACTCATGCGTAGACTGAAAACATCAGACATTTGCATCCAATATCGCAATTGCGTGTCTCTCTGGATCAGGCGATTTGTCTATATAGAAAAGGGGAGTAATACTGGAGCAAGAACCACAAAGTGGTTGCTTCAAGTTCACGGTCTAACAATTCCAATAAAAAAAGCCCTTTTTTATCCATTTTGTGTGGAGTGGTTTTGTCGTGTGGAGAGAAATATACAAAGTACAGTATTGCTGATGTCTCATGAATCAAAGTCTTCTGATAAACAACAAACAAATTAAAACAAGTTATGATCTGTGTGGGGACTGCATAAATCATTCCTGACATTAGTGTTCTATGATCAGCACACAAAGTACCAAATAGGCTCTGAAGCAAATAATGGGTTAATGAGCTCAGCAAGGACATAACAGAGGTGGAGGAAGGAGGTTTATGTACGGCTCTGTATCACTGTGTTTGAGGGATAAAACCCTGCTGACACATATACTCTGCCTCATCTTCTGCTGTCACTTTCTTAATTGTGAGTGAAATCAGATCCTGATCCAGATCCAATGAACCGGTCTGGGATCCCTGACTGACGAGAGCTTGCGTAATATATAAGGAGTTTTGGAGGTTGTCCTGGATTCTGTTGGAACCAAGATAATAAATGTTGGGAATTTCCACTGTAATAGAGGCTGGAACTGGCTGTACATGAGATGGTGACATCTCCTCCTGGTGACACAGAGATATAACCTGGGGTCTGAGTTAGTACAATCTGTCCACAAGTAGCTGGTAACACAAAGATAACACATAATGGTGACAGTCGTTATACTGTAAATTGTATACTACAGTATCATTCACTAATGCACTAGCTATATTGTGTCTGTTATAGTTATTATATTCATTTACAATACTACCATACCTTGTATGTACAGATAAGAGACACAGAGTAGATGTGGCAGAGAAACCATCTTTATGGCTCTTGGCTGTCGTAGACGCAGATCTCTCAGCATCAGGACAAACTGTTTATATCACATGAAATCTCTGGAGAAATAACCTCAGAGTCTGTGTATGTAAAACAGGAACTATGCAAATTCTGCAGTCACAGGTTATAACGTCTCACCTTTCATCTCCTGTCTACAGCAGCACATTACTCCTGCTGCCACTGTATGTCACTGAGGCATGTAAGACCATTATGTTATCTATATTCCTATCATACAGCGCTCGGCATACAGTAATATCAGGAATTTTATAATATAATAATTCAGTCAATTTTAGAGTTACAGTATGAAGAGCAAAGTGACAAAAGTGCAGAGTAGAATCTGCCTGATTTCCAACATATCACAAGTGTCTATGGATGAAGCTGGAGGCAATTGTGGACACGCAGGAATTTGTAAATGCCAAGGGGAGGAGATGGGCAGAGTGAAGGCTTATAGTGCAGTGCATGAGAAATCAGGTTTATGGATTTTTGCAGAAATGAAGTGAAACATATGAAATGAGATTAAGTTCTCCACATGTTTGGGGTTATTTGTTCCTGGAATGCCTGGTTATTTTAACCCCACTAAAGCAGTTAAAGTTTGCACCAATTCAGATCTGATGGTCTTTAGATCTGGACTTTTTTCATCAGTTAATGTCCTACAGTACTCTTGTAATGAGATTCATTTGCTCCTGTTGTTTGGCCTGTTAGTGGAATAGTACAGTGCATTTATTTTATATGTGCAATCCAATCAGATACAAATTCACCATTGTGCTTAAAGGGGGGTACACATGGAGAGATCCGTGCTTAAAATCTAAGCAATCTTGCTAGATTGCTTAGATTTTAAGCACGGATCTGCCGTGTGTATGCCCTCCAGCGATAGCGATGCGCGGCCCTGCACATCGCTATCGCCAATGCTAGATTGAGCCTGCATGCAGGCCAATCTAGCGGGTCGTTGTGTGAAGTGAGTGGCCCCCCGTCGGCTTTCCCCCTCGCTCAGCACATCGCGCTGTGCTGAGCGGGGAGAGAGATGTGTGCTGAACGGTCTGTGTTAAGATCGCTCAGCACACATCTCTGCCGTGAGTACCCCCCTTAACTGTGCACTACGTTGTGGATAAGGAACCAAGCACCCTCCTTTCACAAACTGGAGAAGTTCCAGCCATTCAGTGTTTCACATAATGGGCGGAATGTATTAAGATACATCGCCGCCCCTCACCACTTATCGCAGTGATGTTGATCGCATATGTACTAACATATGCGGACAATATCACAATGCGGTGATGGAGGCCCCCCGCGATACCTGTGAGGTGGTCTGCGGGGGGTCTCCGTCATCTCCCTCGGCTCTCCAGACTCCTCCAACACTTGGAAGCAGCAGCAGGCTGCCCCCGCCGCCTCCTCCTCCCCACTGCAGCCGGAAGGACCTCCGGCTGCTTTGCTAGAGGGAGGAGGAGATTACCTTCCGGGTCTAGGGCTGCCTGGAGGAAGGTATGCCGGGGGGGAGGGGGGTCGGTGTCTGTGGCGGGGGTGGCGGAGGCGGCAGGTTGCAGTGGTCGGCGATAAGAAGCCCATAGGCTTCTATAGGGTATTGCCATCCAGAGATGGCGATACCCTGGGTGGCGAAAAACCGGCGGTAGGGTCTTAGTACATTTGAAAATGCGGTGAAACCCCGGTTTTCGGGGGTTTTACTGCATTTTTCCTTTAGTACATCCCGCCCAATGTGATATAATGTGGCATTTAGAAACATCACCATCTGTAGGGTGTAGTATGGTATGCTGGCGGCCAGGCTCCCGACGGCCAGCATACCGGCGCCAGAATCCCAACTGCCGGCACACCGACAGCTGGGTGAGCACAAATGAGCCCCTTGCGGGCTTGGTGGTGCGCTATGCGTGCCACGCTATCTATTCTCCCTCCAGTGGGGTCGTGGACCCCCAAAAGGGAGAAAAGCTGTCGGTATGCCGGCGGTCGGGATTCTGGCACCGGTATGCTGGTCGTCGGGAGCCCGGCCGCCAGCAAACTGAAGACCACCCTGTAGACTGATATGTCAATGAGGTCAGTGTTAAAGAATCCTTAATAATCACAGATTAATAGATCTTGGTGAGGCTAGTTCTGTGCAGTTCAGTCATTCTGATTCTGTCAGTCCTGGTGAATATTTGAATACCTATTGTAAAGGTGCATACACACGGGGCAATGTAACCTTACGATATTGACTACTGTATATAGGGGCATATTCAGACCTAATTGCTAGTCTGCGTTTTGTTACAGCCTGTGATCAGATCAGTACTGCGCATGCATATAAACCGCAATGCGCAGGCATGACAGACCGCAGCAACGGGGATCGCCGGTCAGCAACGGATGGTTCGAAAATTCCGAACGCACGGGCGAACGCAAGAAGATTGAATTGAAGAGGCCGTTTGTGGGTGGCAACTGACCATATTGTAGGAGTGTCTGGGAAAACGCAGGAGGGACCTGGAGTTTGGAGGGAGGGTTTCTGACGTCAGCTCCAGTCCCAATCATCGCAGCGGCTGAGTAAGTCCTGGGCTGAGCAGAGACTGCACAAACATCGCACACCTGTACACACACCATACCCTCCCCCTATAGGCGGCAACTACCTGATCGCAGGGAAGCAAAAAATGCACCCTAGCGATCAGGTTTGAATTACCCCCATAGTCAAAATCTTAAGAAAAGTTAGCACATATCGCACCATGGGGGTCATTCCGAGTTGTTCGCTCGTTAGTTTTTTTTTGCAACGGAGCGATTAGTCGCAAACTGCGCATGCGCAATGTTCGCAGTGCGCCTGCGCCAAGTAAATTAGCACAAAAGTTTGGTATTTTACTCATGGCCTAACGAAGATTTTTAATCGTTCTGGTGATCGGAGTGTGATTGACAGGAAGTGGGTGTTTCTGGGCGGAAACTGGCCGTTTTATGGGAGTGTGCGGAACAACGCAGGCGTTTCAGGGAAAAACGCGGGAGTGGCTGGAGAAATGGGGGAGTGTCTGGGCGAACGCAGGGTGTGTTTGTGACGTCAAACCAGGAACGAAACTGACTGAACTGATCGCAGTGTAGGAGTAAGTCTGGAGCTACTCAGAAACTGCTAAGAAATTTCTATTCGCAATTCTGCAAATCTTTCGTTCGCAGTTCTGCTAAGCTAAGATACACTCCCAGAGGGCGGCGGCTTAGCGTGTGCAATGCAGCTAAAAGCAGCTAGCGAGCGAACAACTCGGAATGAGGGCCCATGTGTACACAGCTTATGATACCGATGTGTGCTCCCGTGGGGTCTGTACTACAGTAAAAAATAGACTGTGCAGGCAAGGCAATTTTAACTATATAGTGTACAATCTAGTACACATAGAGCCATGCTAATCGTTGTTCTATCTGTGCCTGGGCGCGCCCAGTGAGGAGGGCCGCCGGGAACGAACAGGGTAGATGCATCGTAGACGCGCACGCACCCCATTCAAAGTGAATGGTAGCGTCTCTGTGTGCTCGGCGGCATGCCAAGGTGCAGGGTCACCTAGGCACGACGCTCGCCCCCGCCTGCGATGCAGTCACGCTCAATGAGCATGGCTCCATCTGTACATAGTATAGTCAAAATTGTCACTTAGTCAAAATCTCACCAAGTCAAAATCTCAAGTAATGATAGTCAATATCGGTGGTTCTGGGCTCCGGGGAGTTCAGAGGAAATCACAAAGTCGAAACTGGCACTTAGTCAAAACCTCACCGTGTGTACGCACCTTAAACTGCTCAGAGGAAATGTGCTGGAACACTTATTAGATGCCAAGAATGGCCCTCATTCCGAGTTGTTCGCTCGTTATTTTTCTTTCGCAACGGAGCGATTAGCCTTAATGCGCATGCGCAATGTCCGCAGTGCGACTGCGCCTAGTAAATTTGCTATGCAGTTAGGTAATTTACTCACGGCATTACAAGTTTTTTTCTTCGTTCTGATGATCGTAATGTGATTGACAGGAAGTGGGTGTTTCTGGGCGGAAACTGGCCGTTTTATGGGTGTGTGCGAAAAAACGCTACCGTTTCTGGGAAAAACGCGGCAGTGGCCGGAGAAATGGAGGAGTGTCTGGGCGAACGCTGGTTGTGTTTGTGACGTCAAACCAGGAACGTCAAGCACTGAACTGATCGCAGATGCCGAGTAAGTCTGGAGCTACTCAGAAACTGCTAAGAAGTGTCTATTCGCAATTTTGCTAATCTTTCGTTCACAATTTTGATAAGCTAAGATTCACTCCCAGTAGGCGGCGGCTTAGCGTGTGCAAAGCTGCTAAAAGCAGCTTGCAAGCGAACAACTCGGAATGACCACCAATGTTCTACAGTGCAACTTATCTGGATTCTCTGAAGATATGCTTAACATCTTGCTACTGTGCACATTTTCTGTGCTATTTGAAATAACTGTCCAGTATTTCTCTACAGTTAAAATACCTGTGTTATTCATAAAACCTGTGTCTTGCAAACATGTCTCCATCATGCAACTACTTGATACATTTAGAAGATCTGTTGGCATTTCTACATTGTGTAAACTACTTGTGCTATGCAAAGGATAATCCCAGTAATTCTCTGGAGAGCAATTATCTGAGCTATTTGGAAATCCTGCTATCAGTGCACTTTATCATTGCTATTCTGATTATCAGGTTAGCTGTTTTATGCACACTTTTAGTATTAGTGAGTCTTTTTTTACATGTTATGACAACAGCTGTCAAGCCATCTGTATCATCTGTAAAGCAAGAGTAAGTAGAGGTCGGGACTTTAACCATCTAGGAACCTCCTCCTCCATGTTACGTAACTTGCAGCGCGTTCATCCAAAGTTTTTGTCAAATTCAGAAACTTTGGCTAAAAATGTAAAAGGCAGTCCAGAGTCACCTAGCCCCCTTCTCTCTGTTAGATCCAAATGCCTGCAATCTCCACCACCAACACCTTCATCATCAATATCCTCAATCATGATCGGACGCAGTCCTGTATCCAATTTCATAACCATAACGTACTCCTCTCCTATCAGGGATTCCTCAGAAAGATTCTTGAGTGCAACGCATGTTGCTGCTGCTGTGAGTGGATCTTCATCCCAGAAGGGAACCAGGAAGACTACTTGTAGTAGTTTAACAAAACAATTGACTGTTAAACAATCCTTTTCAACGTGGAGCAATTATGACAGCAGTGACTCAGTTGCACGGCGGATTACTGATGCCATAACAGCTATGTTGTTATTAGATGCGCATCCAGTATCCACCATTATTGCAGTTAATTGGGGTCCTGTGTCCACATTATCAAATCCCATCTAAATTCCAATTCACTAGAAAAGCAATACCCAGTCTGTACAAGAACATTAAAAAACAACCTTTTTTGTGTTTTCCGAAATGCCATTGTATACACTGTCCACTTAACCAAAGATATGTGGAAAAGTGTGGCAAACTAAAGATAATGACTGTGAAAGCACAATGGGTAGGTGTATTGCCTTCAGCAACACAAACAACAGCAGCAGCATCTAACAGATGCCAGCTCTTTCAGAGCTGTGTATCACCAGTTTCACTAAGAGGCAATATTTACAACATAAGGGCAGGTGGAGGGCCCAAGGACATCTTGAACCTCTTTTCTCTTTGCATCATGCACTATTTTTTTGCTGACTGTCTTCTTGAGTACAGTAGACAACAAATATTTAAATAGTTTATTAGACTGCCACCCTTTCTGCCACTGCAGTGCCATTCTATTTCCTAGACGTTGGAAGTTTAAGTGCCACATGTTTGTTCCTCCCACTGCTGTCACTTAGCTTAGTCATCCGGCTACCTTTGTGCCACTCTTTGGCCTACACTGGAAGAAAACAATATTGTGAGCTGTCAGGTGGGCAAAACTAACTGAAAATTACTGGAAATTAATGTTAATGAGGTTAATAATGCTGTAGGTGCAAAACCCGGCCATATTCTGTGATTTTTAGCTGTTTTTATGATTTTCTGACAAAAGTACAGATCCAAAACAAAATCCCACAAGGGTGGTTTTGGCAAAACCAAATACAGATCCAAAACATGAAGGAGATACAGATCCAAACCCCAAACCAACACCAAAACATGGGGTCAGCGCACATCTCTAGTTAAAAAAGTAAATTTGTTTGTTTATTCACTAGGATGTCTTAGGATGATGGATGGTTGGTGTCCACTATATGGGCCCCAGGAAGAACTTCATGGGGGATAATCTGCTACCTTCTCAAAATTTGCATAGTGGACCAGTGTTGCGCGACCACCCCCAGTCCTGGGTCTCTTGCAGCGCTCTCTACCATCTTTGTTTTGAGGGCCCTCTTAATGTCCCCAAAGCACTTCTTTATGGTCTTGAGATCCCGCCCCACAAGAACTCACAGCATTGACAGTGTCCAGCACCAACCTCCACATCACCTTCTTGCTGTATGCTGGTGTTGTGTGTGCCTGGGCACCGAGGCATGGACCAGGGTACAGTTCTCATAGTAAGGAATCAAACATTATGCCCAGTCTGTGTCTTCTGGGATGCAGTTATAGCTGGATTCCCATTCGCCTTCTCCTCCTGACTTGCTTCCTCGCTGCTGCTCTTCTCCTCCTCCTCCTCAGAGTCACCCTGGGTTTGAAACACCTCCTCGTCCTCCTGGATGTCCTCACCCCTTGTGCGCAGTCTGCAAGACATGGCAAAAAAAACACAAAGCTCCAAAACTCTTTCATTAAGCACAGCACAAAATATCTTGTCCCTTCCAGTCTCCTTCACAAAACTATCAAAGGACAAAATGGAGGATCAGGGGCCTATATAAGGTGTGTGAGGTATAAATTAGTGATGTGCACTTGAAATTTTTCGGGTTTTGTGTTTTGGTTTTGGGTTCGGTTCCGCGGCCGTGTTTTGGGTTCGACCGCGTTTTGGCAAAACCTCACCGAATTTTTTTTGTCGGATTCGGGTGTGTTTTGGATTCGGGTGTTTTTTTAAAAAAACACTAAAAAACAGCTTAAATCATAGAATTTGGGGGTCATTTTGATCCCAAAGTATTATTAACCTCAAAAACCATAATTTACACTCATTTTCAGTCTATTCTGAATACCTCACACCTCACAATATTATTTTTAGTCCTAAAATTTGCACCTAGGTCGCTGGATGACTAAGCTAAGCGACCCTAGTGGCCGACACAAACACCGGGCCCATCTAGGAGTGGCACTGCAGTGTCACGCAGGATGTCCCTTCCAAAAAACCCTCCCCAAACAGCACATGACGCAAAGAAAAAAAGAGGCACAATGAGGTAGCTGTGTGAGTAAGATAAGCGACCCTAGTGGCCGACACAAACACCGGGCCCATCTAGGAGTGGCACTGCAGTGTCACGCAGGATGTCCCTTCCAAAAAACCCTCCCCAAACAGCACATGACGCAAAGAAAAAAAGAGGCGCAATGAGGTAGCTGTGTGAGTAAGATAAGCGACCCTAGTGGCCGACACAAACACCGGGCCCATCTAGGAGTGGCACTGCAGTGTCACGCAGGATGTCCCTTCCAAAAAAAACTCCCCAAACAGCACATGACGCAAAGAAAAAAAGAGGCGCAATGAGGTAGCTGTGTGAGTAAGATAAGCGACCCTAGTGGCCGACACAAACACCGGGCCCATCTAGGAGTGGCACTCTAGTGTCACGCAGGATGTCCCTTCCAAAAAACCCTCCCCAAACAGCACATGACGCAAAGAAAAAAAGAGGCGCAATGAGGTAGCTGTGTGAGTAAGATAAGCGACCCTAGTGGCCGACACAAACACCGGGCCCATCTAGGAGTGGCACTGCAGTGTCACGCAGGATGTCCCTTCCAAAAAACCCTCCCCAAACAGCACATGACGCAAAGAAAAAAAGAGGCGCAATGAGGTAGCTGTGTGAGTAAGATAAGCGACCCTAGTGGCCGACACAAACACCGGGCCCATCTAGGAGTGGCACTGCAGTGTCACGCAGGATGGCCCTTCCAAAAAACCCTCCCCAAACAGCACATGACGCAAAGAAAAAAAGAGGCGCAATGAGGTAGCTGTGTGAGTAAGATAAGCGACCCTAGTGGCCGACACAAACACCGGGCCCATCTAGGAGTGGCACTGCAGTGTCACGCAGGATGGCCCTTCCAAAAAACATTCCACAAACAGCACATGACGCAAAGAAAAATTAAAGAAAAAAGAGGTGCAAGATGGAATTGTCCTTGGGCCCTCCCACCCACCCTTATGTTGTATAAACAGGACATGCACACTTTAACCAACCCATCATTTCAGTGACAGGGTCTGCCACACGACTGTGACTGAAATGACGGGTTGGTTTGGACCCCCACCAAAAAAGAAGCAATTAATCTCTCCTTGCACAAACTGGCTCTACAGAGGCAAGATGTCCACCTCATCATCATCCTCCGATATATCACCGTGTACATCCCCCTCCTCACAGATTATCAATTCGTCCCCACTGGAATCCACCATCTCAGCTCCCTGTGTACTTTGTGGAGGCAATTGCTGCTGGTCAATGTCTCCACGGAGGAATTGATTATAATTCATTTTAATGAACATCATCTTCTACACATTTTCTGGATGTAACCTCGTACGCCGATTGCTGACAAGGTGAGCGGCGGCACTAAACACTCTTTCGGAGTACACACTTGTGGGAGGGCAACTTAGGTAGAATAAAGCCAGTTTGTGCAAGGGCCTCCAAATTGCCTCTTTTTCCTGCCAGTATAAGTACGGACTGTGTGACGTGCCTACTTGGATGCGGTCACTCATATAATCCTCCACCATTCTTTCAATGTTGAGAGAATCATATGCAGTGACAGTAGACGACATGTCCGTAATCGTTGTCAGGTCCTTCAGTCCGGACCAGATGTCAGCATCAGCAGTCGCTCCAGACTGCCCTGCATCACCGCCAGCGGGTGGGCTCGGAATTCTGAGCCTTTTCCTCGCACCCCCAGTTGCGGGAGAATGTGAAAGAGGAGATGTTGACAGGTCGCGTTCCGCTTGACTTGACAATTTTCTCACCAGCAGGTCTTTCAACCCCAGCAGACTTGTGTCTGCCGGAAAGAGAGATCCAAGGTAGGCTTTAAATCTAGGATCGAGCACGGTGGCCAAAATGTAGTGCTCTGATTTCAACAGATTGACCACCCGTGAATCCTTGTTAAGCGAATTAAGGGCTCCATCCACAAGTCCCACATGCCTAGCGGAATCGCTCCGTGTTAGCTCCTCCTTCAATGTCTCCAGCTTCTTCTGCAAAAGCCTGATGAGGGGAATGACCTGACTCAGGCTGGCAGTGTCTGAACTGACTTCACGTGTGGCAAGTTCAAAGGGCATCAGAACCTTGCACAACGTTGAAATCATTCTCCACTGCGCTTGAGACAGGTGCATTCCACCTCCTATATCGTGCTCAATTGTATAGGCTTGAAAGGCCTTTTGCTGCTCCTCCAACCTCTGAAGCATATAGAGGGTTGAATTCCACCTCGTTACCACTTCTTGCTTCAGATGATGGCAGGGCAGGTTCAGTAGTTTTTGGTGGTGCTCCAGTCTTCTGTACATGGTGCCTGTACGCCGAAAGTGTCCTGCAATTCTTCTGGCCACCGACAGCATCTCTTGCACGCCCCTGACGTTTTTTAAATAATTCTGCACCACCAAATTCAAGGTATGTGCAAAACATGGGATGTGCTGGAATTTGCCCATATTTAATGCACACACAATATTGCTGGCGTTGTCCGATGCCACAAATCCACAGGAGAGTCCAATTGGGGTAAGCCATTCCGCGATGATCTTCCTCAGTTGCCGTAAGAGGTTTTTAGCTGTGTGCGTATTCTGGAAAGCGGTGATACAAAGCGTAGCCTGCCTAGGAAAGAGTTGGCGTTTGCGAGATGCTGCTACTGGTGCCGCCGCTGCTGTTCTTGCGGCGGGAGTCCATACATCTACCCAGTGGGCTGTCACAGTCATATAGTCCTGACCCTGCCCTGCTCCACTTGTCCACATGTCCGTGGTTAAGTGGACATTGGGTACAGCTGCATTTTTTAGGACACTGGTGACTCTTTTTCTGAGGTCTGTGTACATTTTCGGTATCGCCAGCCTAGAGAAATGGAACCTAGATGGTATTTGGTACCGGGGACACAGTACCTCCAACAAGTCTCTAGTTGGCTCTGCAGTAATGATGGATACCGGAACCACGTTTCTCACCACCCAGGATGCCAAGGCCTCAGTTATCCGCTTTGCAGTAGGATGACTGCTGTGATATTTCATCTTCCTCGCAAAGGACTGTTGGACAGTCAATTGCTTGGTGGAAGTAGTAAAAGTGGTCTTACGACTTCCCCTCTGGGATGACCATCGACTCCCAGCAGCAACAACAGCAGCGCCAGCAGCAGTAGGCGTTACACGCAAGGATGCATCGGAGGAATCCCAGGCAGGAGAGGAATCGTCAGAATTGCCAGTGACATGGCCTGCAGGACTATTGGCATTCCTGGGGAAGGAGGAAATTGACACTGAGGGAGTTGGTGGGGTGGTTTGCGTGAGCTTGGTTACAAGAGGAAGGTATTTACTGGTCAGTGGACTGCTTCCGCTGTCACCCAAAGTTTTTGAACTTGTCACTGACTTATTATGAATGCGCTGCAGGTGACGTATAAGGGAGGATGTTCCGAGGTGGTTAACGTCCTTACCCCTACTTATTACAGCTTGACAAAGGCAACACATGGCTTGACACCTGTTGTCCGCATTTCTGTTGAAATACTTCCACACCGAAGAGCTGATTTTTTTGGTATTTTCACCAGGCATGTCAGTGGCCATATTCCTCCCACGGACAACAGGTGTCTCCCCGGGTGCCTGACTTAAACAAACCACCTCATCATCAGAATCCTCCTGGTCAATTTCCTCCCCAGCGCCAGCAACACCCATATCCTCCTCATCCTGGTGTACTTCAACACTGACATCTTCAATCTGACTATCAGGAACTGGACTGTGGGTGCTCCTTCCAGCACTTGCAGGGGGCGTGCAAATGGTGGAAGGCGCATGCTCTTCACGTCCAGTGTTGGGAAGGTCAGGCATCGCAACCGACACAATTGGAGTCGGACTCTCCTTGTGGATTTGGGATTTCGAAGAACGCACAGTTCTTTGCGGTGCTACTGCTTTTGCCAGCTTGAGTCTTTTCATTTTTCTAGCGAGAGGCTGAGTGCTTCCATCCTCATGTGAAGCTGAACCACTAGCCATGAACATAGGCCAGGGCCTCAGCCGTTCCTTGCCACTCCGTGTGGTAAATGGCATATTGGCAAGTTTACGCTTCTCCTCCGACAATTTTATTTTAGGTTTTGGAGTCCTTTTTTTACTGATATTTGGTGTTTTGGATTTGACATGCTCTGTACTATGACATTGGGCATCGGCCTTGGCAGACGACGTTGCTGGCATTTCATCGTCTCGGCCATGACTAGTGACAGCAGCTTCAGCACGAGGTGGAAGTGGATCTTGATCTTTCCCTAATTTTGAAACCTCAACATTTCTGTTCTCCATATTTTAATAGGCACAACTAAAAGGCACCTCAGGTAAACAATGGAGATGGATGGATACTAGTATACTTATGGATGGACTGCCGAGTGCCGACACAGAGGTAGCTACAGCCGTGGACTACCGTACTGTGTCTGCTGCTAATATAGACTGGATGATAATGATATGAAATCAATATATATATGTATGTATATATAATATCACTAGTACTGCAGCCGGACAGGTAGATAATATATTTATTAGGTAATGATGACTGATGACGGACCTGCTGGACACTGTCAGCTCAGCAGCACCGCAGACTGCTACAGTAAGCTACTATACTATAGTAGTATGTACAAAGAAGAAAGAAAAAAAAAACACGGGTAGGTGGTATACAATTATGGATGGACTGCCGAGTGCCGACACAGAGGTAGCTACAGCCGTGGACTGCCGTACTGTGTCTGCTGCTAATATAGACTGGATGATAATGATATGAAATCAATATATATATGTATGTATATATAATATCACTAGTACTGCAGCCGGACAGGTAGATAATATATTTATTAGGTAATGATGACTGATGACGGACCTGCTGGACACTGTCAGCTCAGCAGCACCGCAGACTGCTACAGTAAGCTACTATACTATAGTAGTATGTACAAAGAAGAAAGAAAAAAAAAAAAACACGGGTAGGTGGTATACAATTATGGATGGACTGCCGAGTGCCGACACAGAGGTAGCTACAGCCGTGGACTACCGTACTGTGTCTGCTGCTAATATAGACTGGATGATAAAGATATGAAATCAATATATATATGTATGTATATATAATATCACTAGTACTGCAGCCGGACAGGTAGATAATATATTTATTAGGTAATGATGACTGATGACGGACCTGCTGGACACTGTCAGCTCAGCAGCACCGCAGACTGCTACAGTAAGCTACTATACTATAGTAGTATGTACAAAGAAGAAAGAAAAAAAAAAAACCACGGGTAGGTGGTATACAATTATGGATGGACTGCCGAGTGCCGACACAGAGGTAGCTACAGCCGTGGACTAACGTACTGTGTCTGCTGCTAATATAGAGTCTAGACTGGATGATAAATTATTGATAATGAGATGAAATCAATATAATATCACTAGTACTGCAGCCGGACAGGTACTATATATATTTATTATGTAATGACTGATGACGGACCTGCTGGACACTGTCAGGTCAGCAGCACCGCAGACTGCTACAGTAAGCTACTATAGTAGTATGTATAAAGAAGAATGAAAAAAAAAAAACCACGGGTAGGTGGTATACAATATTATATATATATATTATATACAATTATATATATACAAGTCCTCTGTTGCTAAACAAGCAAGCTGCACGTCACTCCATGAGAAAAAAAGTGCTTTAATGAATGTTGGTTACATGAGAAAAAATCAGCCTATCCGTTTTATCAACGGCTCGTTTCGGGACTTTGCATTGTCCCTTCGTCAGGATAACATATGGCTGCTGTGTTCTGTAACAAAAAAGCGTGCTGAAAAGAAAAAGAAAGAAAAAGAAAGTGTGCTAAAGTCTTACCTTATATCCCTGTAGATCTTGTATGCGTGTGCTCTGCTGCTGCCGGAGGTCGGGGAGGCGCGCCTGTGGTCCCGGTGACGTCGTCCCGGAAATGGCTGTCATTGGCTGCAGCTTGTTGCCATGGCAACCCGGCTAGCGTCCCCGGTCACCGGAGCTGCAGATTGCAGAAAGAAAACGTTAAACCACCGTGTGTGAAATGTAAAAGCATTAGAAAAGGGAATTACTTAAATATGATATGTTAAGCAAAAGCAGTATGGGACTGTGATGAAGGTGATGAAATGTTCAAGAAAAAAGTTAGAATAATAGGGAAGGCATGCTGAAGAAGTGCTGAGTTAGTGTATGATGGATGCTGCTGGAGGAACATAAGCAGAATGCATAGGAATGAAGTATGTAAATGGACGATATAAATATTTTATGCAGCAAGGAAGTCTGTCAAAGAATGTTCCAGTTGATTTTCTCATTCAGTCCATTGGGATGAATGGTGTCCAGTTTAAAAATCCAGCGTGATTCTAATTTCTGTAAGGCTGTGGATTTATCTCCTCCTCTGATCATTGGTGGAAGCTGGTCAATTATTTGGTAACGTAGTTGGCCCAGACTGTGTTGGCATGTTTTAAAATGCCGTGCCACTGGCTGATCATTTTGTTCTCCTTGGAGAGATTTGGTTATCGCAGAGCGATGCAATGCCATCCTCTCTTTAAACATGCGGCTGGTCATGCCGATGTAATATTTATTACATGGGCATGTGATGTAATAAATAACGAACCGTGAGGAGCAGGTAAGGATCTGTTGGATTTCATATTTTTTATTTTTGTGTGGGTGCTGGAAGGTACTTCCTGAAATGAGGTATTTGCACGTAGTGCAAGAGGCGCATTTATAGCAGCCCGGTTTTTTGCTGAAACCAAAAATGCCTGAAGATGGTATAAGGTTAGTGATATCCGCCTTAACAAGATGGTCGCGTAGGTTTTTTCCTCTCCTGAAGCTAGTCATTGGTGTTTTATTAGTAAAACATGGTAAACTAGGGTCAGTTTTCACTATTGGCCAGAGTGCCTTTGTTGCCCTTGTTATCATGGGGCTGGTGGTGGAAAAGGTAGTTGACCAGATGAATTTATCTTTAGTGTCCGCAGGAATTTGCTGGTTCAACAGGCCTTGTCTTGGAATTTGTAATACTTTTGCTTTTGTCTTTGCCAGTTCTATGGGGTCATAGCCTCTCTGGATGAATTTATTCATGGTGATGTCCAACGCAGCTGGCAGATCATCTGCGTTGCTGGTTATTCTGGCTATTCTGAGCATTTGAGAATGTGGAAGTCCCTGTTTAAGTGCCTTGGGGTGATGGCTGCTTGCTTCCAGAAGAGTGTTACGGTCTGTAGGTTTGTAGTAAACTGAAGTTTCCAAATGGCTCTGTTGATTGGTCACTATGACGTCTAGGAAATTGACTCTTGTGGTGCTGATTTTGAAGGTAAACTTGATGCTAGAGGGGAGATGATTAATGTTGGTCATCATTTCTAGAAATGCTTCTTCGCTGCTGTTCCAAAGCATGAAGCAGTCATCTATGTAGCGGGTATACCAACAGATATGTTTCTTATAGTCGGCGTTATTTAGAAAGAATTCTTGTTCCAGTTTAAACATGTAAATATTGGCATATGCCGGGGCTACTGCACTTCCCATGGCACAGCCTTGGGCTTGCAGATAATATCTGCCATCATACAGAAAGTAATTCCGTGTTAGCACCAAGCGTAGTAGCTGTAGAAAGAGGGGAATGTGAAATCCAAAAGGTTCTTGAATCCTGCTAACGAACTCCTGTACAGCCTCCAGGCCCTCGCTGTGAGGGATGGAAGTATACAGAGAGTTAACGTCCATGGTGCATAGATATTGAAACTCCGTTGTATTGGAGAAAGTAGCTAAAGCTTTAAGAAAGGATGTTGTATCTTTAAGGTACGTATGTTCCTTGGTGATATGTGGCTGTAACAAAGAGTCGAGCAATTCGGCTATAGGATGGTATAAAGAGCCTCTTGCTGACACGATGGGGCGGCCCGGTGGTTCAACACAATTTTTGTGTACTTTGGGAACCGTGTATAGTACTGGTGTTATAGGAAACTTAACCAGTAAAGATGTTTTAATTTTGGTAGTTATCCAGCCATCTTGTTCTGCTTTTTCTAAGATGTCTGACAATTCTTGCTTATATTGATCCGTTGGGTCTCTGGTGAGAAGCTGATATGTGACAGTATCAGATAATTGCCTCTGTATTTCTTGTTTGTATTTATGTAAGTCCTGTATAACTACACTGCCGCCCTTATCTGCTGGTCGTATTATGATGGAGGTGTCAGCTTTGAGTGATTTTAGTGCTCTGAATTCTTCCGTTGTCAGGTTGGGATAAATTTTCGGTCGTGCTCCTTTAAATTTGTGGACTGCTTCATCCAACAGTCGACTGTAAGTTTTGATTGAAGCATTTGTTGATATGGGATCAAATTTGGATTTGTGGTGTTTTCTTAATTTGACTTCCATAGCCGTTGGTGGTTCAGCTTCCGGTTGTTTTTGAAAATATTCTTTCAATCTTAGTTTTCGTTCCATTTTATGTAGATCATTCTGCCATTCGAAGTCATCGTGGAAGTTTGTGGGGACATAAGACAAACCTTTGTTCAGTAGGGAGGTTTCTGCAAGTGAGAGATCCCTAGATGATAGGTTGAAAATCAAGTTGTCTTTTTGTTTTTTGGCTGAGACTTTACTGAGCCTTTTGTTTTGGCCGCTCCTTCTGGTAGTTCTCCTCCGGTATCTAATTTCGCTCTGGTGCGAACCCCTAAAGGGGGGCGTTGTGGGTTGATGGCATCGTCTGAGTCAGCTATTTTAAAATCGCTATCGCTATTAGAGTGTTGACGGTCCTTGGACCTCTGATCTCGACGTTGGCGCCAATTAGATCTATAATTGGTGCGGTTTTGCCTGGTGGAGTCTGTGCCCGTCAGCCAACGGTACACACGGTGTTCTTCGTAGTCAGATTTAACTACCTGGAGTTTGGTATTTTTAAATTTCAGTAGTTCTTTTTTATGGTTTTCAACTTGCTGATTTAATTTGATCCACCATGTATTGTGGTTGGGATCTTGTAGCATTTGTTGTTGCGACAGGTGGTATTCTTCTATGCGTGATCTAGTTGCTTTGAGTTCTTTCCCTGCCTCCTCTATTACTAGTAACATTAAATCAAAACTACACTTGTTCAGAACTGCTATCCATCGCCTGCAGAAGTCCGCATTCATGCGTCCTATTGTTGGCACGTTAAGGATTCTAAACCCGCGTGGTATGAGTTTTTGGCGATAGTAGTCGGATAGAGTCGATCCGTGTAGCAAGTAGTCCACTTCCCGATTTCTTAGCTTCAGCAGTTGTTGATAAACATCGTTTGGGGTAAATTCCAGCGTGTCTGGGACTGCATCTACATCAAAGAGTATTTGTTCAGCTTGTTGTTGTGTAAAGCTTAGTGTATCTCCAGCTTGTAGTGTAAGACCTACAAAGTTGATGTCTCCAGAAGTAGCGGGGTTATTGCTTGCTTCAGACATGCTTGCTGTGTGGTGAAGTGTTTAGCTCACTTGGAACAAATGAAGATAAATGAAGATAAATGTATAAATCCGCTTTGGGTGCCTTGATACTACAGCTGTGTTTTGCTAACAGCTGCTGTACATGTGTATCTTGGATAATCCGGCACTCCTGTGCTGGTACATTAAGTGTTGGGTGCTCGTGCTGTTTTGAATACAAGTCCTCTGTTGCTAAACAAGCAAGCTGCACGTCACTCCATGAGAAAAAAAGTGCTTTAATGAATGTTGGTTACATGAGAAAAAATCAGCCTATCCGTTTTATCAACGGCTCGTTTCGGGACTTTGCATTGTCCCTTCGTCAGGATAACATATGGCTGCTGTGTTCTGTAACAAAAAAGCGTGCTGAAAAGAAAAAGAAAGAAAAAGAAAGTGTGCTAAAGTCTTACCTTATATCCCTGTAGATCTTGTATGCGTGTGCTCTGCTGCTGCCGGAGGTCGGGGAGGCGCGCCTGTGGTCCCGGTGACGTCGTCCCGGAAATGGCTGTCATTGGCTGCAGCTTGTTGCCATGGCAACCCGGCTAGCGTCCCCGGTCACCGGAGCTGCAGATTGCAGAAAGAAAACGTTAAACCACCGTGTGTGAAATGTAAAAGCATTAGAAAAGGGAATTACTTAAATATGATATGTTAAGCAAAAGCAGTATGGGACTGTGATGAAGGTGATGAAATGTTCAAGAAAAAGGTTAGAATAATAGGGAAGGCATGCTGAAGAAGTGCTGAGTTAGTGTATGATGGATGCTGCTGGAGGAACATAAGCAGAATGCATAGGAATGAAGTATGTAAATGGATCTGTTGGTATACCCGCTACATAGATGACTGCTTCATGCTTTGGAACAGCAGCGAAGAAGCATTTCTAGAAATGATGACCAACATTAATCATCTCCCCTCTAGCATCAAGTTTACCTTCAAAATCAGCACCACAAGAGTCAATTTCCTAGACGTCATAGTGACCAATCAACAGAGCCATTTGGAAACTTCAGTTTACTACAAACCTACAGACCGTAACACTCTTCTGGAAGCAAGCAGCCATCACCCCAAGGCACTTAAACAGGGACTTCCACATTCTCAAATGCTCAGAATAGCCAGAATAACCAGCAACGCAGATGATCTGCCAGCTGCGTTGGACATCACCATGAATAAATTCATCCAGAGAGGCTATGACCCCATAGAACTGGCAAAGACAAAAGCAAAAGTATTACAAATTCCAAGACAAGGCCTGTTGAACCAGCAAATTCCTGCGGACACTAAAGATAAATTCATCTGGTCAACTACCTTTTCCACCACCAGCCCCATGATAACAAGGGCAACAAAGGCACTCTGGCCAATAGTGAAAACTGACCCTAGTTTACCATGTTTTACTAATAAAACACCAATGACTAGCTTCAGGAGAGGAAAAAACCTACGCGACCATCTTGTTAAGGCGGATATCACTAACCTTATACCATCTTCAGGCATTTTTGGTTTCAGCAAAAAACCGGGCTGCTATAAATGCGCCTCTTGCACTACGTGCAAATACCTCATTTCAGGAAGTACCTTCCAGCACCCACACAAAAATAAAAAATATGAAATCCAACAGATCCTTACCTGCTCCTCACGGTTCGTTATTTATTACATCACATGCCCATGTAATAAATATTACATCGGCATGACCAGCCGCATGTTTAAAGAGAGGATGGCATTGCATCGCTCTGCGATAACCAAATCTCTCCAAGGAGAACAAAATGATCAGCCAGTGGCACGGCATTTTAAAACATGCCAACACAGTCTGGGCCAACTACGTTACCAAATAATTGACCAGCTTCCACCAATGATCAGAGGAGGAGATAAATCCACAGCCTTACAGAAATTAGAATCACGCTGGATTTTTAAACTGGACACCATTCATCCCAATGGACTGAATGAGAAAATCAACTGGAACATTCTTTGACAGACTTCCTTGCTGCATAAAATATTTATATCGTCCATTTACATACTTCATTCCTATGCATTCTGCTTATGTTCCTCCAGCAGCATCCATCATACACTAACTCAGCACTTCTTCAGCATGCCTTCCCTATTATTCTAACTTTTTTCTTGAACATTTCATCACCTTCATCACAGTCCCATACTGCTTTTGCTTAACATATCATATTTAAGTAATTCCCTTTTCTAATGCTTTTACATTTCACACACGGTGGTTTAACGTTTTCTTTCTGCAATCTGCAGCTCCGGTGACCGGGGACGCTAGCCGGGTTGCCATGGCAACAAGCTGCAGCCAATGACAGCCATTTCCGGGACGACGTCACCGGGACCACAGGCGCGCCTCCCCGACCTCCGGCAGCAGCAGAGCACACGCATACAAGATCTACAGGGATATAAGGTAAGACTTTAGCACACTTTCTTTTTCTTTCTTTTTCTTTTCAGCACGCTTTTTTGTTACAGAACACAGCAGCCATATGTTATCCTGACGAAGGGACAATGCAAAGTCCCGAAACGAGCCGTTGATAAAACGGATAGGCTGATTTTTTCTCATGTAACCAACATTCATTAAAGCACTTTTTTTCTCATGGAGTGACGTGCAGCTTGCTTGTTTAGCAACAGAGGACTTGTATTCAAAACAGCACGAGCACCCAACACTTAATGTACCAGCACAGGAGTGCCGGATTATCCAAGATACACAATTATATATATATATATATATATATATATATATTAAACTGGTGGTGATTGATTATTAAACTGGTGGTCAGGTCACGTTGCAACTTGCAACTAGTACTCCGAGTCCTAAGCAGACAATCACAAAATATATTATTATACTGGTGGTCAGTGTGGTCACAACAATGGCAGTGTGGCACTGACTCTGGCAGCAAAAGTGTGCACTGTACGTTATATGTACTCCTGAGTCCTGCTCTCAGACTCTAACTGCTCCCCACTGTCAGTGTCTCCCCCACAAGTCAGATAATACAATACACTTACAGTCACACTATCTAATCTATATCACTTCAGCAAGTAGTATAGTAGTATAGTAGTACTCCTCCTAATAATGCTCCCCAAAATTACTACTACTGTGTCTCTCTCGTCTCTACTGTGTCTCTCTCTTCTCTAAACGGAGAGGACGCCAGCCGCGTCCTCTCCCTATGACTCTCAATGCACATGTGAAAATGGCGGCGACGCGCGGCTCCTTATATAGAATCCGAGTCTCGCGATAGAATCCGAGCCTCGCGAGAATCCGACAGCGGGATGATGACGTTCGGGCACGCTCGGGTTAACCGAGCAAGGCGGGAAGATCCGAGTCGCTCGGACCCGTGAAAAAAAACATGAAGTTCGGGCGGGTTCGGATTCAGAGTAACCGAACCCGCTCATCTCTAGTATAAATCAGGAGACTTTTGGGAGCCAATGGGTGACCTTCTATTAAACTGTGCTATTCGCATTGTTAAACTCACATTCCGGTTGGTGAGAAACTCACATGATTCTTGACGTGTTCTTACTGCAAAAAGTTCTTACAGCAAGAGCTGTCCTTTGTTATGTTCTTCATACATATGGTGATAGTAAATGCCGATATGCATGTAGAGAGTGGCGGGATGCATAGCAAGCAAAATGCAATGATGCAATGATTGCTGCATCCCGCCCATAATGTTAACAATACAATGTCCACAGACAGGTGGCTAGGGTTTGGTACTAAAGGGATAGTGAAGAATTACTTAAAGACCAAGGATCGGTGCTCTGAAGTGATGGTCACATGATTGATGGGACACAGTTACAGCCACCAGGAGCAGGTAAGTCATCACTGGACCACCAGGGAGGATATTTTGACATATCATATCCAACCCCTTCAGTACAACCTATACCACTATAACTAAATGCCTGATACTGTACATACTGTACAACATTGTAAAAAAATAACATTCATTTAAAAAAACTGAACCAGCGCAAATGTTATTGAAAGCAGAGAGAACCCGTCAGTATTTATCTGCTGGAAAAGCTCAGTACGTGCAGAGAAAGGAAGAAGGTTTTTGTACAGCTCTGTATCACTGAGTGATGGGATACTCAGCAAACTGCATACAGATATACTCTGCCTCATCTTCTGCTGTCACTCCCCTGATTGAGAGAAATCATATCCTGATCCAGATCCAGTGAAACGTTCTGGGATCCCAGACAGACGGTCACTTCCCCAGCTTATAAGAGCCTTTGGAGGCTGTCCTGATTTCTGTTGGAACCAGGATAACCTTTCTTTGGAATTGGTGCTGTAAAAGATGCTGGAACTGGGTTTACATGAGATGGTGACTGATCCTCCTGGTGACACAGAGATATAACCTGGGGTCTGAGTCATCACAATGTCTCCATATGAAGCTAATAACACAGAGATAATAGATAATTAATGATTATTACAGGTAATATAAATATTATATTATCATCCTAATATATCTACAGCAACGTTGTATTAGTATATTTATTATATAGGCTAAAAATATAACATTTCACTTTACCTTGAATGTAAAGATAAAAGACGCAGAGTAGATATGTCAGACAAATCATCTTTATATCTCCTGACTGTCACAGACGCAGATCAGGGGCTTCCAGACAGACTATTTATATCACACGTAGTCTCTATGGAAATAACATTACATGCTGTGTATGTAAAACAGGAAATATGTAAATGTTTCACATTATATCACATCAGATGTTACTTCTCTATCATAAGGAAGACAGATGACATATAATAAGCATTGGGAGACTCTGGCCCAAATTTATCAAGCCTTGGAGAGTGATAACTTGCATGGTGATAAAGTACCAACCAACCAACCAACCAACCAACCATAGTGATTGTAGGGGAGGATTGAGGAGTGGCGCAAATACCAATAAGTCTTACATGAAACAGTCTTTTCAATTCCAAATGGATGAGTTCTGTGTCGTAGGGGTCTCGTTGTAATTGCCGCCTTTGATCCTGTAGTTGTTATCCTTAACTTAATAAACAAAAACAGATCATGGTGCAGACCAACAATTCTAGTGACCAGGGATTTATTATAAGAAAAACTCACAATATATGAATTTAAAAGAGCATATCACCACTCAGGGTATGAAGAACCGGATACTGGCGTAACTGATAAAACAAGGTCCTTTTATGTGTATGGACTTTGATCCAGTAATTGACCTTTACTTGTTAAACAGAAAACAAATCATGGTGCAGACCAATATAATAGGGGCACAAGATTTATTTAACAGGATAAACTCACAATTTAGACAAATTAAAAAGGCATATCACCACTCAGGGTAAAAGCAGAACGGGTGCTGGTGAGACTGGTATTCCAAAAGTTACCCTCCCAGAAGGTCCAAGAAACTCCGCTAGTGGTTCCGGATACCAGAAAGCAGGATGGAGGATAAATGGAGTCCAGCGTCAGGTCACCCACGGTCAGATAAAAACATCAATTGCTCAACGCGTTTCGGACGCTCAGGTCCTTCCTCAGGAGCATAAAAATGTGCAGCAAAAGACATGTACTTATACCTAAAAACTAATTAAACAATAAGGTCCACATGGGCAGCTTTCTCCGCCCAAAAACACCGGCCGAACGGAAGTCCGTAACCGGAAATGACGTAATCCGGAGGCGGAAGTTGTAATGCGTTCCACCGTTGAGAATCCGGAAGCGGAAGTTGTGATGCGTTCCACCGCTGAGATCCGGAAATTCATTATGCGTTCCAGATACGCAAATATACACATGGAAGTCCATATAGTAAATATAAATGTCCATATTCACAAAAAACGGACGTTTTAGTTGTCCCCCAAAAAAATCCAGACTTAGAGGCATTTCCACATGTAAAGAAAATAAATGTATATCAGTACCAATAATATTTATAATAAAATACGATGGCAGTGTTAAAAAATGATAAACAAGTAGTAAGAAAATAGCAGCAAGATATTTTTAAAAAAATTAAAAAATATTCAAAAAATATTTATGAGTTAAAGGAACCACTTTAATTCAAATTCTCCATTTAGACCTTCTGGGGTTAGAGTTTTTAAGTTAAAAATCCACCTCATCTCGGCCTTTGCTAATTTACTTTCAACATCTTTATTTTTCCAAGATGAAGTGATACCCTCTATACCCCAGAAAGCCTTAATAGCAGCAGGATTACAATTGTGGACCTTCTTGAAATGTGCAGACACAGTGTGACTCTCCAATCCCTTTCTGATGTTATAGGTGTGTTCCGCCAGCCTAACTTTTAAATTACGGCTGGTCTTCCCTATGTACACCAGGCCACATCTGCACTCAAGGCCATATATAACATTTTTTGAGTTACAGGTCAAAAATTCTTTTATCGGGTAGGTTTTACCTTTGACACAAAAATCTTTAATTTTACTTGTGCCTTTAACTAATTTACATATGGTACAGAGTCCACATCTGTGGAAACCAATGGTCCTGATGCTTGTCCTCTTAACTTCATCTATAGCGCTATTAACAAGTTTATCTTTTAAAGATGGAGCACGCCTATATATAAAGCTAGGATGGGTTGGGAGTTTAGACCCAATAACTGGATCCTGCCAAAGAATCTTCCAGTTCTTCTTGAAAACTGATTCAATCTCTTTATGATGCAAGTTATACTTACTGATAAAAGACCAATTAAGCTTTTCATTATTTCTGTCTTTCATTCTTTCCCTTAAAAGGCTTTCTCTATCAGTATTCAGAGCTTTACCTTTAGCCTTTGTTACTAAAGCCTTTTCATAACCTTTCTCTAGGAATCTTTCCCCCATTTCATCCATTTGCTCCTTACAGACGCTATCCTCTGTACAGTTTCGTCTGACTCGTAGGAACTGCCCATACGGTATGCCGTCGAGCCAGTTCCTATGGTGCAGACTCTGTCTGTCTATATAACTGTTAGAGTCTGTAATTTTTCTATATGTTTTGGTCTGTAAAACTCCTTCCTTTACATAGATACACAAATCTAGGAAGGGTAATTCAACTTTACTCCAAGTAAAAGTAATAACAATATTAAAATCATTAGAATTCAATTTTTCAAAAAATACTTTAAGATTGTCGTCAGTGCCCTTCCACACCAAGAATATGTCGTCAATGTACCGTTGCCATGACACCAGATCCGCACCCAGCACTCCATCACACCAAACTGTTACATCCTCCCAGTAGGCCATGAAGAGGTTTGCATAGCTGGGCGCGAATCTGGTGCCCATGGCGGTACCTACCATTTGTAAATAATAATTACCATTATAATAAAAATAATTATTCGTTAGAATAAACCTGATACCTTTAAGTAAAAAATTCCGTAAATCTATTGATAGATTGGATTTTTCCAGAAAGTAAGACACTGCCTTAATGCCCAAATCAACATCAATAATGGTATATAAAGAGGATACATCTCCACTAGCCATAATGTAACTATCCTGCCACTCAGAGTTGCTTAAAGTGCATAGAATATCCCTCGTGTCTTTCAGATAAGCCTTAGTTTCTTTAACAAGTGGCTGCAAATGGGAATCGATCACAGCTGATAAGTTAGATGTAATACTATTCACACCAGAGACAATAGGTCTTCCTGGAGGGTGGAGGGGGTCCTTATGAACCTTAGGCAGAACGTAAATAGTGGGAACTGATGGATGTACAATATTGATGAAATCGGACTCTAATTGACTAAGAGCGCTGTTAGATACAGCTTCTTTTGTAAGATCTAAAAGATCCTTCTGAATTCTTAGAGTCGGATCACTCTTTAATTTCTTATAGGTATTCCCACTAGATAATTGTTTTTCAATTTCTGCCATATAGTCTATTTTGTCCATCAGGACCACCCATCCACCCTTATCAGCAGGTTTTATGATAAGATCCTTATCGTCTCTTAAAGATTTTAGTGCTAGACGTTCCTTATTTGTAAGATTACATCTTTTACTCTTTTTGTGTAAAATTCCTTCTACTTCTTTATTAACTACTTTGTTAAAGCAGTCAATGAAACTCCCTCTACAGTGAGCGGGATAAAAGGTGGATTTGGGCTTAAAAACTGATTTGGATGAAGTGTATTTATCAGGATTGGACATTATGTCACTCTCCTTACTCAAGAAGAATTTTTTAATGGTTAATTTACGGGTAAATTTTTCTAAATCTATATAAAACTCAAAAGGGTCATTACTACAAGTAGGGGCATATTTTAAGCCCTTTCTCAGGACACTGGTTTCCTCTTTTGTAAGAGTCCTTTTACTTAAATTAAATATTTTCATAGTGGATGAATCCTGATTGGAAAGGACATTTTCCTGATCACCACTATTGGTTTTTTTCTTCTTATTATACTTTTTACCCGCTCTCTTACCTCTTTTACGTTTTTTGTTGACTAGAACCTTCTCCTCACGGATCTGGGTTCCCAGTCTAAAAAAGGAGTGTGTACATCCTCCTCCCTCTGTAATGGTTGAAACCTATTCCTATTGATTGGAAAAATAGCCCTGGGAGTGTAATTTCCATTTCTTATCTCTTCCCTTTCCCCCCATCTATCGTTATACTGTTGTTTATTCCACCAATCATCACTCCTATTAAATCGCCAGTTATCTCTAAAAAAGGGTTTCCTGACATTTGTTCTTTTCTTCTCAAATTTTCTCCATTGAGGATATAAGGTCTCATTTCTTATTACAGGTTCATTCTTTTTAGGAGAGATATTGTTAGTTTTCTTTTTCTCCTCAGTTTTTGATCCATCCCTATCTCTTCTGAATTTTTTCACTTTTTTCTCCCTAAGTTCCCTAGTTTCTTTATTCAATTTCCTAATGATTTCAATTTCCGCCTCTTTGAAATCTTCTAGTTCCCTAAAAGGGGCAACCAATAGCTGCATTTTTGAAATTTCCTGATTTAATTTCTCTGCTACACTACGGCGTTCCTTGATGATAAGATCCATTAATCTAAAAGAACATTGTTCCAAAATCATATTCCAATCATCCTTGAAATTTTCATTTACACCATTGAAGGAGGATGGTTTGTTTATTTTTAGGCCTTTTGGCACTATTTTTTCTGCTTGATATTTTTCTAAAGTTAAAACTTCCCAAAACAGGCGATTCTCCTTCAATACAGCTGTTTCCAGCTTATGTAAAATTGATGTCAAATCCTCATCACATATATTATTATCATTATCATCATCAAAAATATTTGAGAGAAATTCACTTCTTTTCTCTCTAAAAGAAAACATAGCTGCAGCAAATATTCAAAATAGTGAAGAGACAAATATGCAAAAAAAGGGGTTAATGAACAAATGCGCTGCTAGGTATCATGCAGCCACACACTCAAAAGGGAACCTTCACAAAAATTCCAGGAGAATAGTGATTGTAGGGGAGGATTGAGGAGTGGCGCAAATACCAATAAGTCTTACATGAAACAGTCTTTTCAATTCCAAATGGATGAGTTCTGTGTCGTAGGGGTCTCGTTGTAAATGCCGCCTTTGATCCTGTAGTTGTTATCCTTAACTTAATAAACAAAAACAGATCATGGTGCAGACCAACAATTCTAGTGACCAGGGATTTATTATAAGAAAAACTCACAATATATGAATTTAAAAGAGCATATCACCACTCAGGGTATGAAGAACCGGATACTGGCGTAACTGATAAAACAAGGTCCTTTTATGTGTATGGACTTTGATCCAGTAGTTGACCTTTACTTGATAAACAGAAAACAAATCATGGTGCAGACCAATATAATAGGGGCACAAGATTTATTTAACAGGATAAACTCACAATTTAGACAAATTAAAAAGGCATATCACCACTCAGGGTAAAAGCAGAACGGGTGCTGGTGAGACTGGTATTCCAAAAGTTACCCTCCCAGATGGTCCAAGAAACTCCGCTAGTGGTTCCGGATACCAGAAAGCAGGATGGAGGATAAATGGAGTCCAGCGTCAGGTCACCCACGGTCAGATAAAAACATCAATTGCTCAACGCGTTTCGGACGCTCAGGTCCTTCCTCAGGAGCATAAAAATGTGCAGCAAAAGACATGTACTTATACCTAAAAACTAATTAAACAATAAGGTCCACATGGGCAGCTTTCTCCGCCCAAAAACACCGGCCGAACGGAAGTCCGTAACCGGAAATGACGTAATCCGGAGGCGGAAGTTGTAATGCGTTCCACCGTTGAGAATCCGGAAGCGGAAGTTGTGATGCGTTCCACCGCTGAGATCCGGAAATTCATTATGCGTTCCAGATACGCAAATATACACATGGAAGTCCATATAGTAAATATAAATGTCCATATTCACAAAAAACGGACGTTTTAGTTGTCCCCAAAAAAAAATCCAGACTTAGAGGCATTTCCACATGTAAAGAAAATAAATGTATATCAGTACCAATAATATTTATAATAAAATACGATGGCAGTGTTAAAAAATGATAAACAAGTAGTAAGAAAATAGCAGCAAGATATTTTTAAAAAAATTAAAAAATATTCAAAAAATATTTATGAGTTAAAGGAACCACTTTAATTCAAATTCTCCATTTAGACCTTCTGGGGTTAGAGTTTTTAAGTTAAAAATTCACCTCATCTCGGCCTTTGCTAATTTACTTTCAACATCTTTATTTTTCCAAGATGAAGTGATACCCTCTATACCCCAGAAAGCCTTAATAGCAGCAGGATTACAATTGTGGACCTTCTTGAAATGTGCAGACACAGTGTGACTCTCCAATCCCTTTCTGATGTTATAGGTGTGTTCCACCAGCCTAACTTTTAAATTACGGCTGGTCTTCCCTATGTACACCAGGCCACATCTGCACTCAAGGCCATATATAACATTTTTTGAGTTACAGGTCAAAAATTCTTTTATCGGGTAGGTTTTACCTTTGACACAAAAATCTTTAATTTTACTTGTGCCTTTAACTAATTTACATATGGTACAGAGTCCACATCTGTGGAAACCAATGGTCCTGATGCTTGTCCTCTTAACTTCATCTATAGCGCTATTAACAAGTTTATCTTTTAAAGATGGAGCACGCCTATATATAAAGCTAGGATGGGTTGGGAGTTTAGACCCAATAACTGGATCCTGCCAAAGAATCTTCCAGTTCTTCTTGAAAACTGATTCAATCTCTTTATGATGCAAGTTATACTTACTGATAAAAGACCAATTAAGCTTTTCATTATTTCTGTCTTTCATTCTTTCCCTTAAAAGGCTTTCTCTATCAGTATTCAGAGCTTTATCTTTAGCCTTTGTTACTAAAGCCTTTTCATAACCTTTCTCTAGGAATCTTTCCCCCATTTCATCCATTTGCTCCTTACAGACGCTATCCTCTGTACAGTTTCGTCTGACTCGTAGGAACTGCCCATACGGTATGCCGTCGAGCCAGTTCCTATGGTGCAGACTCTGTCTGTCTATATAACTGTTAGAGTCTGTAATTTTTCTATATGTTTTGGTCTGTAAAACTCCTTCCTTTACATAGATACACAAATCTAGGAAGGGTAATTCAACTTTACTCCAAGTAAAAGTAATAACAATATTAAAATCATTAGAATTCAATTTTTCAAAAAATACTTTAAGATTGTCGTCAGTGCCCTTCCACACCAAGAATATGTCGTCAATGTACCGTTGCCATGACACCAGATCCGCACCCAGCACTCCATCACACCAAACTGTTACATCCTCCCAGTAGGCCATGAAGAGGTTTGCATAGCTGGGCGCGAATCTGGTGCCCATGGCGGTACCTACCATTTGTAAATAATAATTACCATTATAATAAAAATAATTATTCGTTAGAATAAACCTGATACCTTTAAGTAAAAAATTCCGTAAATCTATTGATAGATTGGATTTTTCCAGAAAGTAAGACACTGCCTTAATGCCCAAATCAACATCAATAATGGTATATAAAGAGGATACATCTCCACTAGCCATAATGTAACTATCCTGCCACTCAGAGTTGCTTAAAGTGCATAGAATATCCCTCGTGTCTTTCAGATAAGCCTTAGTTTCTTTAACAAGTGGCTGCAAATGGGAATCGATCACAGCTGATAAGTTAGATGTAATATTATTCACACCAGAGACAATAGGTCTTCCTGGAGGGTGGAGGGGGTCCTTATGAACCTTAGGCAGAACGTAAATAGTGGGAACTGATGGATGTACAATATTGATGAAATCGGACTCTAATTGACTAAGAGCGCTGTTAGATACAGCTTCTTTTGTAAGATCTAAAAGATCCTTCTGAATTCTTAGAGTCGGATCACTCTTTAATTTCTTATAGGTATTCCCACTAGATAATTGTTTTTCAATTTCTGCCATATAGTCTATTTTGTCCATCAGGACCACCCATCCACCCTTATCAGCAGGTTTTATGATAAGATCCTTATCGTCTCTTAAAGATTTTAGTGCTAGACGTTCCTTATTTGTAAGATTACATCTTTTACTCTTTTTGTGTAAAATTCCTTCTACTTCTTTATTAACTACTTTGTTAAAGCAGTCAATGAAACTCCCTCTACAGTGAGCGGGATAAAAGGTGGATTTGGGCTTAAAAACTGATTTGGATGAAGTGTATTTATCAGGATTGGACATTATGTCACTCTCCTTACTCAAGAAGAATTTTTTAATGGTTAATTTACGGGTAAATTTTTCTAAATCTATATAAAACTCAAAAGGGTCATTACTACAAGTAGGGGCATATTTTAAGCCCTTTCTCAGGACACTGGTTTCCTCTTTTGTAAGAGTCCTTTTACTTAAATTAAATATTTTCATAGTGGATGAATCCTGATTGGAAAGGACATTTTCCTGATCACCACTATTGGTTTTTTTCTTCTTATTATACTTTTTACCCGCTCTCTTACCTCTTTTACGTTTTTTGTTGACTAGAACCTTCTCCTCACGGATCTGGGTTCCCAGTCTAAAAAAGGAGTGTGTACATCCTCCTCCCTCTGTAATGGTTGAAACCTATTCCTATTGATTGGAAAAATAGCCCTGGGAGTGTAATTTCCATTTCTTATCTCTTCCCTTTCCCCCCATCTATCGTTATACTGTTGTTTATTCCACCAATCATCACTCCTATTAAATCGCCAGTTATCTCTAAAAAAGGGTTTCCTGACATTTGTTCTTTTCTTCTCAAATTTTCTCCATTGAGGATATAAGGTCTCATTTCTTATTACAGGTTCATTCTTTTTAGGAGAGATATTGTTAGTTTTCTTTTTCTCCTCAGTTTTTGATCCATCCCTATCTCTTCTGAATTTTTTCACTTTTTTCTCCCTAAGTTCCCTAGTTTCTTTATTCAATTTCCTAATGATTTCAATTTCCGCCTCTTTGAAATCTTCTAGTTCCCTAAAAGGGGCAACCAATAGCTGCATTTTTGAAATTTCCTGATTTAATTTCTCTGCTACACTACGGCGTTCCTTGATGATAAGATCCATTAATCTAAAAGAACATTGTTCCAAAATCATATTCCAATCATCCTTGAAATTTTCATTTACACCATTGAAGGAGGATGGTTTGTTTATTTTTAGGCCTTTTGGCACTATTTTTTCTGCTTGATATTTTTCTAAAGTTAAAACTTCCCAAAACAGGCGATTCTCCTTCAATACAGCTGTTTCCAGCTTATGTAAAATTGATGTCAAATCCTCATCACATATATTATTATCATTATCATCATCAAAAATATTTGAGAGAAATTCACTTCTTTTCTCTCTAAAAGAAAACATAGCTGCAGCAAATATTCAAAATAGTGAAGAGACAAATATGCAAAAAAAGGGGTTAATGAACAAATGCGCTGCTAGGTATCATGCAGCCACACACTCAAAAGGGAACCTTCACAAAAATTCCAGGAGAATAGTGATTGTAGGGGAGGATTGAGGAGTGGCGCAAATACCAATAAGTCTTACATGAAACAGTCTTTTCAATTCCAAATGGATGAGTTCTGTGTCGTAGGGGTCTCGTTGTAAATGCCGCCTTTGATCCTGTAGTTGTTATCCTTAACTTAATAAACAAAAACAGATCATGGTGCAGACCAACAATTCTAGTGACCAGGGATTTATTATAAGAAAAACTCACAATATATGAATTTAAAAGAGCATATCACCACTCAGGGTATGAAGAACCGGATACTGGCGTAACTGATAAAACAAGGTCCTTTTATGTGTATGGACTTTGATCCAGTAGTTGACCTTTACTTGATAAACAGAAAACAAATCATGGTGCAGACCAATATAATAGGGGCACAAGATTTATTTAACAGGATAAACTCACAATTTAGACAAATTAAAAAGGCATATCACCACTCAGGGTAAAAGCAGAACGGGTGCTGGTGAGACTGGTATTCCAAAAGTTACCCTCCCAGATGGTCCAAGAAACTCCGCTAGTGGTTCCGGATACCAGAAAGCAGGATGGAGGATAAATGGAGTCCAGCGTCAGGTCACCCACGGTCAGATAAAAACATCAATTGCTCAACGCGTTTCGGACGCTCAGGTCCTTCCTCAGGAGCATAAAAATGTGCAGCAAAAGACATGTACTTATACCTAAAAACTAATTAAACAATAAGGTCCACATGGGCAGCTTTCTCCGCCCAAAAACACCGGCCGAACGGAAGTCCGTAACCGGAAATGACGTAATCCGGAGGCGGAAGTTGTAATGCGTTCCACCGTTGAGAATCCGGAAGCGGAAGTTGTGATGCGTTCCACCGCTGAGATCCGGAAATTCATTATGCGTTCCAGATACGCAAATATACACATGGAAGTCCATATAGTAAATATAAATGTCCATATTCACAAAAAACGGACGTTTTAGTTGTCCCCAAAAAAAAATCCAGACTTAGAGGCATTTCCACATGTAAAGAAAATAAATGTATATCAGTACCAATAATATTTATAATAAAATACGATGGCAGTGTTAAAAAATGATAAACAAGTAGTAAGAAAATAGCAGCAAGATATTTTTAAAAAAATTAAAAAATATTCAAAAAATATTTATGAGTTAAAGGAACCACTTTAATTCAAATTCTCCATTTAGACCTTCTGGGGTTAGAGTTTTTAAGTTAAAAATTCACCTCATCTCGGCCTTTGCTAATTTACTTTCAACATCTTTATTTTTCCAAGATGAAGTGATACCCTCTATACCCCAGAAAGCCTTAATAGCAGCAGGATTACAATTGTGGACCTTCTTGAAATGTGCAGACACAGTGTGACTCTCCAATCCCTTTCTGATGTTATAGGTGTGTTCCGCCAGCCTAACTTTTAAATTACGGCTGGTCTTCCCTATGTACACCAGGCCACATCTGCACTCAAGGCCATATATAACATTTTTTGAGTTACAGGTCAAAAATTCTTTTATCGGGTAGGTTTTACCTTTGACACAAAAATCTTTAATTTTACTTGTGCCTTTAACTAATTTACATATGGTACAGAGTCCACATCTGTGGAAACCAATGGTCCTGATGCTTGTCCTCTTAACTTCATCTATAGCGCTATTAACAAGTTTATCTTTTAAAGATGGAGCACGCCTATATATAAAGCTAGGATGGGTTGGGAGTTTAGACCCAATAACTGGATCCTGCCGAAGAATCTTCCAGTTCTTCTTGAAAACTGATTCAATCTCTTTATGATGCAAGTTATACTTACTGATAAAAGACCAATTAAGCTTTTCATTATTTCTGTCTTTCATTCTTTCCCTTAAAAGGCTTTCTCTATCAGTATTCAGAGCTTTATCTTTAGCCTTTGTTACTAAAGCCTTTTCATAACCTTTCTCTAGGAATCTTTCCCCCATTTCATCCATTTGCTCCTTACAGACGCTATCCTCTGTACAGTTTCGTCTGACTCGTAGGAACTGCCCATACGGTATGCCGTCGAGCCAGTTCCTATGGTGCAGACTCTGTCTGTCTATATAACTGTTAGAGTCTGTAATTTTTCTATATGTTTTGGTCTGTAAAACTCCTTCCTTTACATAGATACACAAATCTAGGAAGGGTAATTCAACTTTACTCCAAGTAAAAGTAATAACAATATTAAAATCATTAGAATTAAATTTTTCAAAAAATACTTTAAGATTGTCGTCAGTGCCCTTCCACACCAAGAATATGTCGTCAATGTACCATTGCCATGACACCAGATCCGCACCCAGCACTCCATCACACCAAACTGTTACATCCTCCCAGTAGGCCATGAAGAGGTTTGCATAGCTGGGCGCGAATCTGGTGCCCATGGCGGTACCTACCATTTGTAAATAATAATTACCATTATAATAAAAATAATTATTCGTTAGAATAAACCTGATACCTTTAAGTAAAAAATTCCGTAAATCTATTGATAGATTGGATTTTTCCAGAAAGTAAGACACTGCCTTAATGCCCAAATCAACATCAATAATGGTATATAAAGAGGATACATCTCCACTAGCCATAATGTAACTATCCTGCCACTCGGAGTTGCTTAAAGTGCATAGAATATCCCTCGTGTCTTTCAGATAAGCCTTAGTTTCTTTAACAAGTGGCTGCAAATGGGAATCGATCACAGCTGATAAGTTAGATGTAATACTATTCACACCAGAGACAATAGGTCTTCCTGGAGGGTGGAGGGGGTCCTTATGAACCTTAGGCAGAACGTAAATAGTGGGAACTGATGGATGTACAATATTGATGAAATCGGACTCTAATTGACTAAGAGCGCTGTTAGATACAGCTTCTTTTGTAAGATCTAAAAGATCCTTCTGAATTCTTAGAGTCGGATCACTCTTTAATTTCTTATAGGTATTCCCACTAGATAATTGTTTTTCAATTTCTGCCATATAGTCTATTTTGTCCATCAGGACCACCCCTCCACCCTTATCAGCAGGTTTTATGATAAGATCCTTATCGTCTCTTAAAGATTTTAGTGCTAGACGTTCCTTATTTGTAAGATTACATCTTTTACTCTTTTTTTGTAAAATTCCTTCTACTTCTTTATTAACTACTTTGTTAAAGCAGTCAATGAAACTCCCTCTACAGTGAGCGGGATAAAAGGTGGATTTGGGCTTAAAAACTGATTTGGATGAAGTGTCATTATCAGGATTGGACATTATGTCACTCTCCTTACTCAAGAAGAATTTTTTAATGGTTAATTTACGGGTAAATTTTTCTAAATCTATATAAAACTCAAAAGGGTCATTACTACAAGTAGGGGCATATTTTAAGCCCTTTCTCAGGACACTGGTTTCCTCTTTTGTAAGAGTCCTTTTACTTAAATTAAATATTTTCATAGTGGATGAATCCTGATTGGAAAGGACATTTTCCTGATCACCACTATTGGTTTTTTTCTTCTTATTATACTTTTTACCCGCTCTCTTACCTCTTTTACGTTTTTTGTTGACTAGAACCTTCTCCTCACGGATCTGGGTTCCCAGTCTAAAAAAGGAGTGTGTACATCCTCCTCCCTCTGTAATGGTTGAAACCTATTCCTATTGATTGGAAAAATAGCCCTGGGAGTGTAATTTCCATTTCTTATCTCTTCCCTTTCCCCCCATCTATCGTTATACTGTTGTTTATTCCACCAATCATCAGTGATGTGCGGTGGGGTCACTGGTTGGGGAGGCACTGGCAGCTAAGAAGCCCCCCCCCCACACCTGAAAAAAAAAAAAACTGTGTGGTCCCCCGACACACCAGTAAAACCAGCACCAGGCAGAACCAGCCAGGGGGAGTAATGCCATAGCAGGGGAGACACTCAGTGTGGGGTCCCCCTGCCATAACATTAATCTGCCCCCCAGCCAGTCAGCCCAGGGTTGGAATTACTCGGAAAGTGGGAACCCCAAAAAATAAAAATGGGGTCCCCCCTCCCGAGCAACAACCAGCACTGGGCTGATAGCCCAGTGCTATGCCCCGCACCCCTGGTGGCGGTGGGTGCGGGGTTCATTGTGTTAATATTGTTCTTTACAGGTGGCCTACAGGTCCCAGCAAGCCTGCCCCAGCAAGCTGGCACTTGGAGAACCACAAGTGCCAGCATGCCTGGACACAAAGGGCCTGCTGGCACCTGTAGTCCACCTGCAAAGAATAGTAATATTGTTCTTTACAGGTAGCCTACAGGTCCCAGCAAGCCTGCCCCAGCATGCTGGCACTTGGTGAACCACAAGTGCCAGCATGCCTGGACATAAAGTGCCCGCTGGCACCTGTAGTCCACCTGTAAAGAAAATATTAAAATAAAAACACCACACTGTCTTAAAAATAAACTTTATTAAACTGGGTCTTCACCTGGGGGCGGCGGCCTTTAAGCTCTTTTGCGTGGCCGCCGCCTTCCCAGGGCTTCCGGCGTCTTCACCTGGGGGGGCGCCACCCCCCCAGGGCTTCCAGCGTCTTCACCTGGTGGGCGGCGGCTGCTAAGCTCTTTTGCATAGCCGCCGCCCAGCCAGGACTTCCAGCCGTCTTCATTCTTCAGGAGCTCTTCACAGCTCCTCCTCCGCCGTCGGACTGACTCTCCTCCGCCTCGCGCTGACTTATATAAGTCAGCCGGCGGGGGCGGGGCGATGACGCGGCGAGCCGTGATTGGTTCGCGGCGGCCATCTTGAATTTCAAAAATGACGCTGAGGCGCCATTTTTGAAACTGGAACCGCTCCGCTGCCAAACTCTGCATAATAAAGGTATTTCCGCCGCCACACCACCGCCGCAACCCGCTCCGCCGACGCCCGCTCCACCGCCGCATCCCGCCGCCCGCACCATCGCCGCATCCCTCCGCCCGCACCTCCTCCCCCGCGTCGCACACACAGTGATTGACAGCGGATCCAGTGACGGATCCGCTGGCCAATCACTGTGGCCTCACTGACAGGGACGTGCTTTCATAGGTTGAAAGCACGTCCCTGTATGAAAGCGGCACCACTAATGGTGCCGCTTTCCCATACATTTTCAATGGGCTTTTACAGCCCATGGATAGTCACCGCCCGTACCCGCCCCCCGCTCCCCATACTTTCCCCTGTGACAACGGGAGGCACCACGATCGGTGCCTCCCAAACACATACAGAGGGGAGCAACGTAAAGAATAATATAAAGAAGATACATATGACACAGAATATGTGTCATATGCATCTTCTTTGTATTATCTTAATCATTATGACAGGGGAGGCACTGCCTCCCCTGCCTCCCCTGACTGCACGTCCCTGCCAATCATCACTCCTATTAAATCGCCAGTTATCTCTAAAAAAGGGTTTCCTGACATTTGTTCTTTTCTTCTCAAATTTTCTCCATTGAGGATATAAGGTCTCATTTCTTATTACAGGTTCATTCTTTTTAGGAGAGATATTGTTAGTTTTCTTTTTCTCCTCAGTTTTTGATCCATCCCTATCTCTTCTGAATTTTTTCACTTTTTTCTCCCTAAGTTCCCTAGTTTCTTTATTCAATTTCCTAATGATTTCAATTTCCGCCTCTTTGAAATCTTCTAGTTCCCTAAAAGGGGCAACCAATAGCTGCATTTTTGAAATTTCCTGATTTAATTTCTCTGCTACACTACGGCGTTCCTTGATGATAAGATCCATTAATCTAAAAGAACATTGTTCCAAAATCATATTCCAATCATCCTTGAAATTTTCATTTACACCATTGAAGGAGGATGGTTTGTTTATTTTTAGGCTTTTTGGCACTATTTTTTCTGCTTGATATTTTTCTAAAGTTAAAACTTCCCAAAACAGGCGATTCTCCTTCAATACAGCTGTTTCCAGCTTATGTAAAATTGATGTCAAATCCTCATCACATATATTATTATCATTATCATCATCAAAAATATTTGAGAGAAATTCACTTCTTTTCTCTCTAAAAGAAAACATAGCTGCAGCAAATATTCAAAATAGTGAAGAGACAAATATGCAAAAAAAGGGGTTAATGAACAAATGCGCTGCTAGGTATCATGCAGCCACACACTCAAAAGGGAACCTTCACAAAAATTCCAGGAGAATAGTGATTGTAGGGGAGGATTGAGGAGTGGCGCAAATACCAATAAGTCTTACATGAAACAGTCTTTTCAATTCCAAATGGATGAGTTCTGTGTCGTAGGGGTCTCGTTGTAAATGCCGCCTTTGATCCTGTAGTTGTTATCCTTAACTTAATAAACAAAAACAGATCATGGTGCAGACCAACAATTCTAGTGACCAGGGATTTATTATAAGAAAAACTCACAATATATGAATTTAAAAGAGCATATCACCACTCAGGGTATGAAGAACCGGATACTGGCGTAACTGATAAAACAAGGTCCTTTTATGTGTATGGACTTTGATCCAGTAGTTGACCTTTACTTGATAAACAGAAAACAAATCATGGTGCAGACCAATATAATAGGGGCACAAGATTTATTTAACAGGATAAACTCACAATTTAGACAAATTAAAAAGGCATATCACCACTCAGGGTAAAAGCAGAACGGGTGCTGGTGAGACTGGTATTCCAAAAGTTACCCTCCCAGATGGTCCAAGAAACTCCGCTAGTGGTTCCGGATACCAGAAAGCAGGATGGAGGATAAATGGAGTCCAGCGTCAGGTCACCCACGGTCAGATAAAAACATCAATTGCTCAACGCGTTTCGGACGCTCAGGTCCTTCCTCAGGAGCATAAAAATGTGCAGCAAAAGACATGTACTTATACCTAAAAACTAATTAAACAATAAGGTCCACATGGGCAGCTTTCTCCGCCCAAAAACACCGGCCGAACGGAAGTCCGTAACCGGAAATGACGTAATCCGGAGGCGGAAGTTGTAATGCGTTCCACCGTTGAGAATCCGGAAGCGGAAGTTGTGATGCGTTCCACCGCTGAGATCCGGAAATTCATTATGCGTTCCAGATACGCAAATATACACATGGAAGTCCATATAGTAAATATAAATGTCCATATTCACAAAAAACGGACGTTTTAGTTGTCCCCAAAAAAAAATCCAGACTTAGAGGCATTTCCACATGTAAAGAAAATAAATGTATATCAGTACCAATAATATTTATAATAAAATACGATGGCAGTGTTAAAAAATGATAAACAAGTAGTAAGAAAATAGCAGCAAGATATTTTTAAAAAAATTAAAAAATATTCAAAAAATATTTATGAGTTAAAGGAACCACTTTAATTCAAATTCTCCATTTAGACCTTCTGGGGTTAGAGTTTTTAAGTTAAAAATTCACCTCATCTCGGCCTTTGCTAATTTACTTTCAACATCTTTATTTTTCCAAGATGAAGTGATACCCTCTATACTCCAGAAAGCCTTAATAGCAGCAGGATTACAATTGTGGACCTTCTTGAAATGTGCAGACACAGTGTGACTCTCCAATCCCTTTCTGATGTTATAGGTGTGTTCCGCCAGCCTAACTTTTAAATTACGGCTGGTCTTCCCTATGTACACCAGGCCACATCTGCACTCAAGGCCATATATAACATTTTTTGAGTTACAGGTCAAAAATTCTTTTATCGGGTAGGTTTTACCTTTGACACAAAAATCTTTAATTTTACTTGTGCCTTTAACTAATTTACATATGGTACAGAGTCCACATCTGTGGAAACCAATGGTCCTGATGCTTGTCCTCTTAACTTCATCTATAGCGCTATTAACAAGTTTATCTTTTAAAGATGGAGCACGCCTATATATAAAGCTAGGATGGGTTGGGAGTTTAGACCCAATAACTGGATCCTGCCGAAGAATCTTCCAGTTCTTCATGAAAACTGATTCAATCTCTTTATGATGCAAGTTATACTTACTGATAAAAGACCAATTAAGCTTTTCATTATTTCTGTCTTTCATTCTTTCCCTTAAAAGGCTTTCTCTATCAGTATTCAGAGCTTTATCTTTAGCCTTTGTTACTAAAGCCTTTTCATAACCTTTCTCTAGGAATCTTTCCCCCATTTCATCCATTTGCTCCTTACAGACGCTATCCTCTGTACAGTTTCGTCTGACTCGTAGGAACTGCCCATACGGTATGCCGTCGAGCCAGTTCCTATGGTGCAGACTCTGTCTGTCTATATAACTGTTAGAGTCTGTAATTTTTCTATATGTTTTGGTCTGTAAAACTCCTTCCTTTACATAGATACACAAATCTAGGAAGGGTAATTCAACTTTACTCCAAGTAAAAGTAATAACAATATTAAAATCATTAGAATTCAATTTTTCAAAAAATACTTTAAGATTGTCGTCAGTGCCCTTCCACACCAAGAATATGTCGTCAATGTACCGTTGCCATGACACCAGATCCGCACCCAGCACTCCATCACACCAAACTGTTACATCCTCCCAGTAGGCCATGAAGAGGTTTGCATAGCTGGGCGCGAATCTGGTGCCCATGGCGGTACCTACCATTTGTAAATAATAATTACCATTATAATAAAAATAATTATTCGTTAGAATAAACCTGATACCTTTAAGTAAAAAATTCCGTAAATCTATTGATAGATTGGATTTTTCCAGAAAGTAAGACACTGCCTTAATGCCCAAATCAACATCAATAATGGTATATAAAGAGGATACATCTCCACTAGCCATAATGTAACTATCCTGCCACTCAGAGTTGCTTAAAGTGCATAGAATATCCCTCGTGTCTTTCAGATAAGCCTTAGTTTCTTTAACAAGTGGCTGCAAATGGGAATCGATCACAGCTGATAAGTTAGATGTAATACTATTCACACCAGAGACAATAGGTCTTCCTGGAGGGTGGAGGGGGTCCTTATGAACCTTAGGCAGAACGTAAATAGTGGGAACTGATGGATGTACAATATTGATGAAATCGGACTCTAATTGACTAAGAGCGCTGTTAGATACAGCTTCTTTTGTAAGATCTAAAAGATCCTTCTGAATTCTTAGAGTCGGATCACTCTTTAATTTCTTATAGGTATTCCCACTAGATAATTGTTTTTCAATTTCTGCCATATAGTCTATTTTGTCCATCAGGACCACCCATCCACCCTTATCAGCAGGTTTTATGATAAGATCCTTATCGTCTCTTAAAGATTTTAGTGCTAGACGTTCCTTATTTGTAAGATTACATCTTTTACTCTTTTTGTGTAAAATTCCTTCTACTTCTTTATTAACTACTTTGTTAAAGCAGTCAATGAAACTCCCTCTACAGTGAGCGGGATAAAAGGTGGATTTGGGCTTAAAAACTGATTTGGATGAAGTGTCATTATCAGGATTGGACATTATGTCACTCTCCTTACTCAAGAAGAATTTTTTAATGGTTAATTTACGGGTAAATTTTTCTAAATCTATATAAAACTCAAAAGGGTCATTACTACAAGTAGGGGCATATTTTAAGCCCTTTCTCAGGACACTGGTTTCCTCTTTTGTAAGAGTCCTTTTACTTAAATTAAATATTTTCATAGTGGATGAATCCTGATTGGAAAGGACATTTTCCTGATCACCACTATTGGTTTTTTTCTTCTTATTATACTTTTTACCCGCTCTCTTACCTCTTTTACGTTTTTTGTTGACTAGAACCTTCTCCTCACGGATCTGGGTTCCCAGTCTAAAAAAGGAGTGTGTACATCCTCCTCCCTCTGTAATGGTTGAAACCTATTCCTATTGATTGGAAAAATAGCCCTGGGAGTGTAATTTCCATTTCTTATCTCTTCCCTTTCCCCCCATCTATCGTTATACTGTTGTTTATTCCACCAATCATCACTCCTATTAAATCGCCAGTTATCTCTAAAAAAGGGTTTCCTGACATTTGTTCTTTTCTTCTCAAATTTTCTCCATTGAGGATATAAGGTCTCATTTCTTATTACAGGTTCATTCTTTTTAGGAGAGATATTGTTAGTTTTCTTTTTCTCCTCAGTTTTTGATCCATCCCTATCTCTTCTGAATTTTTTCACTTTTTTCTCCCTAAGTTCCCTAGTTTCTTTATTCAATTTCCTAATGATTTCAATTTCCGCCTCTTTGAAATCTTCTAGTTCCCTAAAAGGGGCAACCAATAGCTGCATTTTTGAAATTTCCTGATTTAATTTCTCTGCTACACTACGGCGTTCCTTGATGATAAGATCCATTAATCTAAAAGAACATTGTTCCAAAACCTCTTTATATACCATTATTAATGTTGATTTGGGCATTAAGGCAGTGTCTTACTTTCTGGAAAAATCCAATCTATCAATAGATTTATGGAATTTTTTACTTAAAGGTATCAGGTTTATTCTAACGAATAATTATTTTTATTATAATGGTAATTATTATTTACAAATGGTAGGTACCGCCATGGGCACCAGATTCGCGCCCAGCTATGCAAACCTCTTCATGGCCTACTGGGAGGATGTAACAGTTTGGTGTGATGGAGTGCTGGGTGCGGATCTGGTGTCATGGCAACGGTACATTGACGACATATTCTTGGTGTGGAAGGGCACTGACGACAATCTTAAAGTATTTTTTGAAAAATTGAATTCTAATGATTTTAATATTGTTATTACTTTTACTTGGAGTAAAGTTGAATTACCCTTCCTAGATTTGTGTATCTATGTAAAGGAAGGAGTTTTACAGACCAAAACATATAGAAAAATTACAGACTCTAACAGTTATATAGACAGACAGAGTCTGCACCATAGGAACTGGCTCGACGGCATACCGTATGGGCAGTTCCTATGAGTCAGACGAAACTGTACAGAGGATAGCGTCTGTAAGGAGCAAATGGATGAAATGGGGGAAAGATTCCTAGAGAAAGGTTATGAAAAGGCTTTAGTAACAAAGGCTAAAGATAAAGCTCTGAATACTGATAGAGAAAGCCTTTTAAGGGAAAGAATGAAAGACAGAAATAATGAAAAGCTTAATTGGTCTTTTATCAGTAAGTATAACTTGCATCATAAAGAGATTGAATCAGTTTTCAAGAAGAACTGGAAGATTCTTCGGCAGGATCCAGTTATTGGGTCTAAACTCCCAACCCATCCTAGCTTTATATATAGGCGTGCTCCATCTTTAAAAGATAAACTTGTTAATAGCGCTATAGATGAAGTTAAGAGGACAAGCATCAGGACCATTGGTTTCCACAGATGTGGACTCTGTACCATATGTAAATTAGTTAAAGGCACAAGTAAAATTAAAGATTTTTGTGTCAAAGGTAAAACCTACCCGATAAAAGAATTTTTGACCTGTAACTCAAAAAATGTTATATATGGCCTTGAGTGCAGATGTGGCCTGGTGTACATAGGGAAGACCAGCCGTAATTTAAAAGTTAGGCTGGCGGAACACACCTATAACATCAGAAAGGGATTGGAGAGTCACACTGTGTCTGCACATTTCAAGAAGGTCCACAATTGTAATCCTGCTGCTATTAAGGCTTTCTGGGGTATAGAGGGTATCACTTCATCTTGGAAAAATAAAGATGTTGAAAGTAAATTAGCAAAGGCCGAGATGAGGTGGATTTTTAACTTAAAAACTCTAACCCCAGAAGGTCTAAATGGAGAATTTGAATTAAAGTGGTTCCTTTAACTCATAAATATTTTTTGATATTTTTTAATTTTTTTAAAAATATCTTGCTGCTATTTTCTTACTACTTGTTTATCATTTTTTAACACTGCCATCGTATTTTATTATAAATATTATTGGTACTGATATACATTTATTTTCTTTACATGTGGAAATGCCTCTAAGTCTGGATTTTTTTGGGGGACAACTAAAACGTCAGTTTTTTGTGAATATGGACATTTATATTTACTATATGGACTTCCATGTGTATATTTGCGTATCTGGAACGCATAATGAATTTCCGGATCTCAGCGGTGGAACGCATCACAACTTCCGCTTCCGGATTCTCAACGGTGGAACGCATTACAACTTCCGCCTCCGGATTACGTCATTTCCGGTTACGGACTTCCGTTCGGCCGGTGTTTTTGGGCGGAGAAAGCTGCCCATGTGGACCTTATTGTTTAATTAGTTTTTAGGTATAAGTACATGTCTTTTGCTGCACATTTTTATGCTCCTGAGAAAGGACCTGAGTGTCCGAAACGCGTTGAGCAATTGATGTTTTTATCTGACCGTGGGTGACCTGACGCTGGACTCCATTTATCCTCCATCCTGCTTTCTGGTATCCGGAACCACTAGCGGAGTTTCTTGGACCTTCTGGGAGGGTAACTTTTGGAATACCAGTCTCACCAGCACCCGTTCTGCTTTTACCCTGAGTGGTGATATGCCTTTTTAATTTGTCTAAATTGTGAGTTTATCCTGTTAAATAAATCTTGTGCCCCTATTATATTGGTCTGCACCATGATTTGTTTTCTGTTTATCAAGTAAAGGTCAACTACTGGATCAAAGTCCATACACATAAAAGGACCTTGTTTTATCAGTTACGCCAGTATCCGGTTCTTCATACCCTGAGTGGTGATATGCTCTTTTAAATTCATATATTGTGAGTTTTTCTTATAATAAATCCCTGGTCACTAGAATTGTTGGTCTGCACCATGATCTGTTTTTGTTTATTAAGTTAAGGATAACAACTACAGGATCAAAGGCGGCATTTACAACGAGACCCCTACGACACAGAACTCATCCATTTGGAATTGAAAAGACTGTTTCATGTAAGACTTATTGGTATTTGCGCCACTCCTCAATCCTCCCCTACAATCACTATTCTCCTGGAATTTTTGTGAAGGTTCCCTTTTGAGTGTGTGGCTGCATGATACCTAGCAGCGCATTTGTTCATTAACCCCTTTTTTTGCATATTTGTCTCTTCACTATTTTGAATATTTGCTGCAGCTATGTTTTCTTTTAGAGAGAAAAGAAGTGAATTTCTCTCAAATATTTTTGATGATGATAATGATAATAATATATGTGATGAGGATTTGACATCAATTTTACATAAGCTGGAAACAGCTGTATTGAAGGAGAATCGCCTGTTTTGGGAAGTTTTAACTTTAGAAAAATATCAAGCAGAAAAAATAGTGCCAAAAGGCCTAAAAATAAACAAACCATCCTCCTTCAATGGTGTAAATGAAAATTTCAAGGATGATTGGAATATGATTTTGGAACAATGTTCTTTTAGATTAATGGATCTTATCATCAAGGAACGCCGTAGTGTAGCAGAGAAATTAAATCAGGAAATTTCAAAAATGCAGCTATTGGTTGCCCCTTTTAGGGAACTAGAAGATTTCAAAGAGGCGGAAATTGAAATCATTAGGAAATTGAATAAAGAAACTAGGGAACTTAGGGAGAAAAAAGTGAAAAAATTCAGAAGAGATAGGGATGGATCAAAAACTGAGGAGAAAAAGAAAACTAACAATATCTCTCCTAAAAAGAATGAACCTGTAATAAGAAATGAGACCTTATATCCTCAATGGAGAAAATTTGAGAAGAAAAGAACAAATGTCAGGAAACCCTTTTTTAGAGATAACTGGCGATTTAATAGGAGTGATGATTGGAGGAATAAACAACAGTATAACGATAGATGGGGGGAAAGGGAAGAGATAAGAAATGGAAATTACACTCCCAGGGCTATTTTTCCAATCAATAGGAATAGGTTTCAACCATTACAGAGGGAGGAGGATGTACACACTCCTTTTTTAGACTGGGAACCCAGATCCATGAGGAGAAGGTTCTAGTCAACAAAAAACGTAAAAGAGGTAAGAGAGCGGGTAAAAAGTATAATAAGAAGAAAAAAACCAATAGTGGTGATCAGGAAAATGTCCTTTCCAATCAGGATTCATCCACTATGAAAATATTTAATTTAAGTAAAAGGACTCTTACAAAAGAGGAAACCAGTGTCCTGAGAAAGGGCTTAAAATATGCCCCTACTTGTAGTAATGACCCTTTTGAGTTTTATATAGATTTAGAAAAATTTACCCGTAAATTAACCATTAAAAAATTCTTCTTGAGTAAGGAGAGTGACATAATGTCCAATCCTGATAATGACACTTCATCCAAATCAGTTTTTAAGCCCAAATCCACCTTTTATCCCGCTCACTGTAGAGGGAGTTTCATTGACTGCTTTAACAAAGTAGTTAATAAAGAAGTAGAAGGAATTTTACAAAAAAAGAGTAAAAGATGTAATCTTACAAATAAGGAACGTCTAGCACTAAAATCTTTAAGAGACGATAAGGATCTTATCATAAAACCTGCTGATAAGGGTGGAGGGGTGGTCCTGATGGACAAAATAGACTATATGGCAAAAATTGAAAAACAATTATCTAGTGGGAATACCTATAAGAAATTAAAGAGTGATCCGACTCTAAGAATTCAGAAGGATCTTTTAGATCTTACAAAAGAAGCTGTATCTAACAGCGCTCTTAGTCAATTAGAGTCCGATTTCATCAATATTGTACATCCATCAGTTCCCACTATTTACGTTCTGCCTAAGGTTCATAAGGACCCCCTCCACCCTCCAGGAAGACCTATTGTCTCTGGTGTGAATAGTATTACATCTAACTTATCAGCTGTGATCGATTCCCATTTGCAGCCACTTGTTAAAGAAACTAAGGCTTATCTGAAAGACACGAGGGATATTCTATGCACTTTAAGCAACTCTGAGTGGCAGGATAGTTACATTATGGCTAGTGGAGATGTATCCTCTTTATATACCATTATTGATGTTGATTTGGGCATTAAGGCAGTGTCTTACTTTCTGGAAAAATCCAATCTATCAATAGATTTACGGAATTTTTTACTTAAAGGTATCAGGTTTATTCTAACGAATAATTATTTTTATTATAATGGTAATTATTATTTACAAATGGTAGGTACCGCCATGGGCACCAGATTCGCGCCCAGCTATGCAAACCTCTTCATGGCCTACTCGGAGGATGTAACAGTTTGGTGTGATGGAGTGCTGGGTGCGGATCTGGTGTCATGGCAACGGTACATTGACGACATATTCTTGGTGTGGAAGGGCACTGACGACAATCTTAAAGTATTTTTTGAAAAATTTAATTCTAATGATTTTAATATTGTTATTACTTTTACTTGGAGTAAAGTTGAATTACCCTTCCTAGATTTGTGTATCTATGTAAAGGAAGGAGTTTTACAGACCAAAACATATAGAAAAATTACAGACTCTAACAGTTATATAGACAGACAGAGTCTGCACCATAGGAACTGGCTCGACGGCATACCGTATGGGCAGTTCCTACGAGTCAGACGAAACTGTACAGAGGATAGCGTCTGTAAGGAGCAAATGGATGAAATGGGGGAAAGATTCCTAGAGAAAGGTTATGAAAAGGCTTTAGTAACAAAGGCTAAAGATAAAGCTCTGAATACTGATAGAGAAAGCCTTTTAAGGGAAAGAATGAAAGACAGAAATAATGAAAAGCTTAATTGGTCTTTTATCAGTAAGTATAACTTGCATCATAAAGAGATTGAATCAGTTTTCAAGAAGAACTGGAAGATTCTTCGGCAGGATCCAGTTATTGGGTCTAAACTCCCAACCCATCCTAGCTTTATATATAGGCGTGCTCCATCTTTAAAAGATAAACTTGTTAATAGCGCTATAGATGAAGTTAAGAGGACAAGCATCAGGACCATTGGTTTCCACAGATGTGGACTCTGTACCATATGTAAATTAGTTAAAGGCACAAGTAAAATTAAAGATTTTTGTGTCAAAGGTAAAACCTACCCGATAAAAGAATTTTTGACCTGTAACTCAAAAAATGTTATATATGGCCTTGAGTGCAGATGTGGCCTGGTGTACATAGGGAAGACCAGCCGTAATTTAAAAGTTAGGCTGGCGGAACACACCTATAACATCAGAAAGGGATTGGAGAGTCACACTGTGTCTGCACATTTCAAGAAGGTCCACAATTGTAATCCTGCTGCTATTAAGGCTTTCTGGGGTATAGAGGGTATCACTTCATCTTGGAAAAATAAAGATGTTGAAAGTAAATTAGCAAAGGCCGAGATGAGGTGAATTTTTAACTTAAAAACTCTAACCCCAGAAGGTCTAAATGGAGAATTTGAATTAAAGTGGTTCCTTTAACTCATAAATATTTTTTGAATATTTTTTAATTTTTTTAAAAATATCTTGCTGCTATTTTCTTACTACTTGTTTATCATTTTTTAACACTGCCATCGTATTTTATTATAAATATTATTGGTACTGATATACATTTATTTTCTTTACATGTGGAAATGCCTCTAAGTCTGGATTTTTTTGGGGGACAACTAAAACGTCAGTTTTTTGTGAATATGGACATTTATATTTACTATATGGACTTCCATGTGTATATTTGCGTATCTGGAACGCATAATGAATTTCCGGATCTCAGCGGTGGAACGCATCACAACTTCCGCTTCCGGATTCTCAACGGTGGAACGCATTACAACTTCCGCCTCCGGATTACGTCATTTCCGGTTACGGACTTCCGTTCGGCCAGTGTTTTTGGGCGGAGAAAGCTGCCCATGTGGACCTTATTGTTTAATTAGTTTTTAGGTATAAGTACATGTCTTTTGCTGCACATTTTTATGCTCCTGAGGAAGGACCTGAGCGTCCGAAACGCGTTGAGCAATTGATGTTTTTATCTGACCGTGGGTGACCTGACGCTGGACTCCATTTATCCTCCATCCTGCTTTCTGGTATCCGGAACCACTAGCGGAGTTTCTTGGACCATCTGGGAGGGTAACTTTTGGAATACCAGTCTCACCAGCACCCGTTCTGCTTTTACCCTGAGTGGTGATATGCCTTTTTAATTTGTCTAAATTGTGAGTTTATCCTGTTAAATAAATCTTGTGCCCCTATTATATTGGTCTGCACCATGATTTGTTTTCTGTTTATCAAGTAAAGGTCAACTACTGGATCAAAGTCCATACACATAAAAGGACCTTGTTTTATCAGTTACGCCAGTATCCGGTTCTTCATACCCTGAGTGGTGATATGCTCTTTTAAATTCATATATTGTGAGTTTTTCTTATAATAAATCCCTGGTCACTAGAATTGTTGGTCTGCACCATGATCTGTTTTTGTTTATTAAGTTAAGGATAACAACTACAGGATCAAAGGCGGCATTTACAACGAGACCCCTACGACACAGAACTCATCCATTTGGAATTGAAAAGACTGTTTCATGTAAGACTTATTGGTATTTGCGCCACTCCTCAATCCTCCCCTACAATCACTATTCTCCTGGAATTTTTGTGAAGGTTCCCTTTTGAGTGTGTGGCTGCATGATACCTAGCAGCGCATTTGTTCATTAACCCCTTTTTTTGCAACCAACCAACCAACCAGCTCCTAACTGCCATGTTACAGGCTGTTTGAAAAATAACAGGAGCTGATTGGTTGGTACTTTATCACTGTGCAATTTATCCCTCTAAAAGGCTTGCTAAGTCTGGGCCTATAACTAGTAGTTTGGAGGACGTGATTTGCGGGGTTACGAGCATGCATAATGAATAAAGTATTGGAACCACAGCCTTAGGTAACTGTAGCTGCTGTGTCTGGCATTACCAGGCTTTATTTCTCCTCTGTCTTTCGATCTGTCCCATAGGGATGTAAATTAATTTCATGTGCCCGAAAGAAAAATAGACGTTGTATCCCACCATTTTTGAATGACATGTTGCTAGCGTTCCAGCAAACTGGGTGTATCGACCTCATTTTCCAGACATGTTGAAGCCAGCGTCTGTGTCCTTGGAAGCAGCGCTAAAAAACCCGGGATTTCCTCAAGAGAGGATAACTTTTATAATTTTTAAAAAATATTTAATACTTTAAAAAGAATACATAATATAATAAACAGTAAACAGTGTAACAATAAAGATGATTAAAAAACATAAACAATGTGTGATGAGTTTTCAAATTATGCAAGGTTACAATATAGTACATCAGCTGTACATAGATGGATTCAAAACCAAACTATTATTCCAAGTGGACTGAGGGTATTTTAGAACAAAGTTCAGGCTAAGTCTCACCATGTATTGGTGCTGCGGTGGGCTAGCTGATGAAGCAGGCAAGGTCTCGGGCTGAAATGCTCAGCACCACAGCAGTAAGCTTATTCAGACTCTCCAAAGGAATTCCCCCTGCTTAGTCCACGACAAGAGCACAGTCTCCAATCAACGCGTTTCAGTGTAGACACCTTTTTCAAGAATGGATAAGGTGCTCACTCTCTATCCGGTTTATAAACCCAATTCAGTTGATGTTAATTGATTACTAATTGCAGTACAGAACTTCCAGTTAACTTCCGCCAGAAATGCCATACACATAGTACATCATTCCCTTCCTTGTCAAATCAGCTATGTAATGTATTCACTAGGTTCCATTTTACCGGAACCGGAAGTGACACTGTGTATTTCACCGGCCACTTCCGGTTGCGTTCCACCGTGGAGATACGCATTTATTTAGCTTCTCTGTTGTAGCACAATTTGTCTCAGAATTGGATGATTGAAAAACGAGTTCTTTTGCTGGCAGTATTAAATTCATTAACCCATGGTATCCTGGAACAAGTGGGTTTAGGTGTATTACTCCGAAGCAATTCAGGTCTACTTTTAGATAAAGCCTTAGCTCTAGCCTTTTTCAATAGCTCTAAGGGGTAACCTCTCTGAAGGAATTTAGCAATCATTAAATTAAGTTGTAACTCCAATTCCTCTGGTTCACTGGTGATTCTGTGAACCCTGAGGAACTGGGAGAATGGTAAACCCCTGATCGTGGCTAGAGGATGGAAGCTATCATACCGTAGCAGTGTGTTTCGGCCCGTGGGTTTAGAGTAGATGGATGTCTGGATATTACCTTCCTTGACCATGATTTTAATATCTCGAAAACATATTTCTGACATATCAGTGGTTAAGGTTAATTTGACCGGACCAGGGGACATGTTATGCTCATCAATAAGAGATCTAAGAAGCTGCAATTCCCCTTCCTAAAACAACCAAAAGATTGTCTATGTACCTAAAGTACAATATAATGTGTTTAAAAATGGCCAAATTCGCAAAAAACAGCTGTCTTTCAATCTCCCACAGATATGCGTTCGCTAGAGACGGGGCCACAGCCAACGCCATCACACACCTGGTATTTTGCTTGTAAACTGCCCATTAAATAAAAAATAATTCTCTGTTAAAGTGAACTTGAGCAGCTTGAGAAACAGGTCCACATCTGGACCCTCATACAACCTATTATGTGAAATCAGGTGTTTAACGGCCATTAGGCCTGCCTGGTGAGGGCTACAAGTATGTAAACTTGCCACATCAAGAGTCACTAAGATCATGCCCGCTGGGACATGTTCAATGCTCAATAGCTTGTTTAATAACATGTTGGAATCCTTGAGGTGTGTGAACGTGGCTTGCACACATGGCTGGAGAAATGCATTTTAAAAAATGAAAACCGGTTCGCAAAGAGACCCCCTGGCCGAAATGATAGGTCGGCCCGGGGGACTTCTTGCATTTTTATAAATTTTTGGAATTGCATAAAAAACAGGAACCACCAGATGTGTGCAAGTTAATTTACTGTGAATTTAAGATGTGATAAGACCCGCTGATTTAGCCTCCACTAAAATAGCATCAAGTTCAGCCTTAAATTCACTGGTAGGATCACCCTTTAATAAGCTATATGTGCTACTGTCAGATAACAGCCGATCGCACTCAGCAATGTAATCTGAGGTGTTCATCACCACTATGGCGCCCCCCTTGTCTGCTCCCCTGATGATAATGTCCTGTCTATCCCAAAGGGATTTCAAGGCTAGATTTCTTCTTTGGTGAGATTTTTATGCACCACAGGAGGCGGCTCATCCTGTAGATTATCCATTATTCGGGGAAAAGTTCTTATAGAGGCATTATGTGATACTGGGTCAAATTGTGAATTTTGTGCCAATTCCCTGATCTGGGGCTTGATGCCACTATCAGTGGATTTCATGGAAGATTTGCCAAAGTGCTCTTTAAGTTTAAGTGTCCTGTTGAATTTAAATGTCTCAACTTTCCAAGCAAACTTGTTGGGTAAATTGGTCATTATGTAGGAAAGACCCTTGCTGAGAATAGATGTTTCTGCTGGGGATAAAGGAATGGAGGACAAATTGAAAATTAAGTCCACGTCGACCTGAGGGGCCTTCCTCCCCGCCTGCCTCCTCGACTCACCACCCCGACACACTCTCACCTCTTTGCGATACAAAATAGTGGATCAGGTACCTGCCTCCCTACGTGGGGGGAATCGATCCAAGAAGCTTTTACAGCTTGAGTCATGTTGGATCCACAAATTGGATACTATCCACCCCAGGTGTCTCACCGAGAACCTGGGATTGTGTTGTTTTTTATAACACAGTATATTTATTGTATGTACTATATGCTATATTTAGTTATTACCTTATTACCTACAAGCACATGTTACCATGTCTAGCTTAGCAGCTCATTATAGTTGGTTAGATACCTCAGTGCCATTTTAGATTGTATTTTTATGCATTACGTAATGCAAAGTTTGTTTACACATTTTTGTGGCACTATTATATTTCATATATGGTGCCCCATATTTAAGTGTTCTTGTTGGTCCTTACACTGTATTATATATCACACTTGGTCTGGTTTCCAAGTGTTTCTTTATGGTGTTTATTGTCACATCACAGGTTTTTAGTTTTTACTCACTATTTTTACAGCTACTGTCTGTTTTAATTTTTATGTGTTCTCGCAGTCGTTATGGCAGTGGGTTTTACACTGTCTTTGGGATGTATACACCATTTCCATGGTTACTATGTGTGTTTCCATGCCCACAGCCGCCGCAAGACGCTGCATGATGACGTCACTTCCTAGATCGTGAGAGTGACGTGACCAGAAGTATGGGGTCCGTGGTCGTGGCCAGCATTGCCGCAACACGGGTTGGTGTGTCATGGATTGGAAAGTTATTTAAAGGTTGCTGTACACTTTTTTGCACTTGTGTTATTTTCCTGAAGATGGGGGTGCGTCCCCCGATATGTTGAAAATTAAATAAACACACACTGGTTTTGTTCACCCATTTTTGAAGTCTCTGAGTGCCGCCTTTCTTTGCAGATATATTGGGATACACACCCTTAAGGAGGGCACCAGAGCCAGTACCCAGGCGAGGAGGTATATATATATATATATACATACACAGAAACACACAGAAAAGTGTGTGTGTATATGTAAATATATATATATATATATATATATATATATATAGTTACACACAAAAAGAAATCTCTACAGAGCGCTCTTAATTAATGGGTAATTCAGTCTATTTTAGGATATAAACACAAGGTGACTTTGATGGTACCTTAATATCCATACACCCAATTTATTAAAAACATATTTTTATTAAAATGTAAAATAACATGTTTCTATATATATTTCTGCAATCGTTATGTTACGAAACCATACAATTTTCTAAAAAACTTATGTTTGTACAATTTTTGTTCATACAATAAAAATATTAAAAATATTTTTGTTTCACCAACGGGTTTTGTCTTATGTTAACTTCTTCAGGGGTCTTCCTTTGGTTGTAAAGGAGGAGAAAACATATATATATTTTTTAATATACTATTTATAAAAAATGGTATGCAATTCAAAACCATAATAAATTATTATCAATAAGGTAGAATTGGACTAACAAATATACTATTAAAATAATTTAGTTCAATACATAGTGCTATAAACTTAAATTAGATTGCTATATTACATATGACTTATTTTGTTATATCATAAAAAACTTTTCAAAACCATTATTAAATCACAAATGGCATGCTTAGTTCTTATTAAGATAATGGTTGTCTGTTGAAAGATTCCATAATTATATAATTGATCAATATATTTGAAATTATATAGTTGGTCAATGTACTCATAAAGTTATATTGAATACTTACTAATTTCTAGGCAAATAATTATCTCGTAATAACGCCAAGTCCATTTAGAATGATTTTTCTTCTTAAATGGTAACTTAACATGTAAGACCATAAACAAGTCAAACTGTTTTCCCTAGTTAAATAGAAAAAAACAATTAAATTTTTTATAATAATTTATTAAACTATTATAATATTGTAGCGTTAGCCATACAATACTTACTAAACTGCATGTTTGAAGTAATCTTAATTAGTTTCCACAGCCTAATGACAATCTCAATTGGATTCTCACTTAACGAGCTTCCTAGAGGATATACATTAATTAATTATAAACATATTTTTGCTTCAGAAAAATTTGAGACTAAGGGATATTAGAATACTTACAGCAAGTGCAAAAATTCGGATCAAATTTTAAAGTTTTGAAGTCAAACAAACTTCAAATGGATGTCAAGATATTTTAGTCTTTTCCTAATTTAAAAGACAAATCATTAGTGTAATGTGGTATTTTATAGTCTACAAATTAGAAAGGGTTTGGCTTAACAGCAACAGTCCTGCACCTTTGCACACTGTGGATTCCAATAGTGGAGTGAATGATAGCTACACTAGCTCTCTATTTAAAACCCACAGTGAGTTACCCCACTTCCTGTTTGATCCTTAAGATAAATTAATTAATACTCTTAATATGTTACATTTCTTTTTTTTTTATATGTAGGCCATAATAGTGTTTATACTTAGTCTTACTCTTATATTCATTTGGTGTTCGTGGGGAGAAGTTTAAAACCTTTGTTAGACTTAATAGTCTAATTTGCGTTCCAGGAGCAGAGATCCCGCTTCCTGGATGCATCTCAAGCCTCCTCCTGCTGTGCGCTACGTCATCGTGCATGCAGGGCCGTTTCTTGGGGCAGGCGAGCAGTGCAACCGCAATGGGCATCCGCCGCGGCACTAACTGTGGCTTCCTGCTTCCCCCTCCTAGTTCTCCTCGAGTAACCCGCTCGGGGGGCGGAGTTTCACAGAATGACGCGGTTGCATCGTTACGTCACGATGCAACCCCGTCACTCCGCGAAACTCCTCCCCCCCCCCGAGCGTAGTACAGAGTGGGATCCAAATTAGGAAGAGGGAAAGGCCGGCGCGAGGAGCGACTGGTGAGGCGGGCCAAAGAGCGGTAATCGCCTCTGTAAGTATTCTCTCTCTCTCTCTCTCAATGTGTAAAATGGGGACTCTTGCCTGCCGTAGTGTGGCATAATATGGTGCAGGGGGCATTACTGTGTGGGGCTTAATATGGTAGAATTTTTTTTCCTGTGGTGGTCATGATCTGTTGAAGCAGGGTCAAATACTGAATTGTGAGGTAGTCTTTTCAGACGAGGCCATGCCCATTTAAATGAGGCCACACCCATTTAGATGAGGCCACGACCCCTTATCGGGTGCGCGCGCAAATTTTTATTTTTATTATCTAGGTGTGTGTGTGGCGGGGGCACATTTTTTTATGTCATGGGGGGGCGCATTTTTAAATCTCGCACTGGGAGCCAAATTGGCTAGAAACAGCCCTGCGTGCACGTCATCTCCAGCCTTTACATGACGCGCGTGGTGTCATCACGCTCGCCATCAGACTGACTTCCAGCACCACAGAAGCAGAAAGGCCACTTCCTGGATGCGCTCCATGCCTCATTATTAAGATTAATCCTATAATGGGGAACTATGGCAACGGAACAATAGTATAGTGCCGCATCCATAGTAACTAGAAAAAATCCTCACCTTATTTATTATTTAACAATGCTCCCTATATAGCATATATTAACAGGTCCTTCTAACAATAATGCACTATATTTAAATATGACTATCCCTTTCACAGTAGTGTTACTCCTTATTATAAACACTATTATGGCCTACATTTAAAAAAAAAGAAATGTAACATATTAAGAGTATTACAAAAATTCCTTATATTTTTATTCTTATTTTAATTTTTTAGTGGGAAATAGTGCTTAACTCATTTTTACATTTATGTTATCCGAAGTTGACAAACAACATGTATATCTATTTTAAATTCTATACTTTCATTCATTTATTATCCTAATTGTTTAGAGTGTCACCCAAAAACTCATTATTCGTTGCTCATAGCAACATAACCTGTGATTCATCTTAAAAACCTAATTGTGCTTAACTGCATTATATGTTAAACCTATTTATTTTATTGTCTTTATTAATAACAATATATACTACTGGATGAATGTTAAACCTAAAGTGATTTATTTTATTTTTATTAACCATGCTACCCCTTATCTATATAGACCTTCTTTTATTCAGACAAAATACCTATTAATCATAACAGTTACCCCAACTTGTCCATTGTTCATGCTTTATTTCCTTTATCAATTTTTAACCGAAACCAAGTTATGACATTAATGAATATATTCATTTCTGTTCTTTATTTTTTGTAAGATAGGAATCTTTCAAATGACACGCACATTACATATTAGACACAGATAATAAAATCACGTTGTCATATATTTTTAGCCAAAAATTTCACATATTAATAAAACATGACCATATGTATCAAACTGTACCAAAAACTCCCTTTTTTATTGTCACACTAAGGATACAATGTCAATGCCCTCATTAATCCCATGCAGGGTCAGAGTATTAAGGGTAAAAATACAGTACAACTCTCTTTTAGACAGTTGTAATTCTCTATTTCCCTTCCTATCATTCTCCTTAATATGTTCTAATATGGTAAACTTTAAACTTTTCGTATCAGAATTATGATACTCAGAAAAATGTCTTGGTAAACTGTGTGTGTTGATTTTATTTTTTATGTTCCTCAGATGTTCTTGGATATGTAATTTCAACATACGTTTAGTTTTTCCTATATAAGCTTTTCCACATCCACAGGTAATTCTATAAATAACAAATGTCGAGTTACAAGTATGGAATCCATTTAAACTGAAGGACTTTTTATTTATATTGTCATAAATGGCTGGTAATTTTTCTGTAAACTTGCAACAAACACTTAGTACAAGGGTAGCATCCAGATTGTTTCAAAAAATTCCCTGGTTTAACATTTGTTGCCTCTACAGATCTTAAATTGCTTGGGGCTAACATATTCTTGAGATTAGTAGCTTTTCATAAGGTAATCATCGGTTTTTGAGGAAGGTGTGGACCCAATATTGGGTCTCTTAATAATATAGCCCAATTATTTTCAATGATCTTCTTAATTTGTTTGTTCTCTTTGTTAAACTGAGTGGTGAAAGTTATACTTGTAATGGTGTCAAATTCTGTTTTCATTTTTGATTTCAGTAAATCTGTTCTATTCTTTTGATATACTTTAATTCTGGCTTCTTCTATTTTGTCTTTACAATAACTTCTTTCAAGGAATCTCATGGCAAGTTTATTCGATTGTTCCCAGTAGTGGATGTCATCACTACAATTTCGTCTAATTTGAAGGAACTGTCCATAAGGAACATTGTGTTTCCAATTAGGGAGATGACAGCTATTTGCAGGAATTTAGCTATTCATATCTGTTTCCTTAAAGAATGTAGATGTTTCTATTTTGCCAGAATTCAAGCCCTCTAAAACAAGATCTAAATAATCGATCTTCTTTTCTTCCGTCCTATAATTAAATTTTAAATTATAGGAATTGTTGTTAATATATTTTATAAATTCTTTAACACCACTCAAATCTCCCATCCAAATTAAGATTAGATCATCTATGTACCTTTTGTACAATAAAATATGATTATTCTCATAATCTGTGCTATATATGATTTTTTGTTCCCAATCTCCCATAAGTATATTTGCATATGCCGGGGCAAATTTCATACCCATGGCTGTACCTTGGCACTGAAGAAAAAATTCTCCCTCAAATTTGAAATAACTATGCCTTAATATAAAGGTAATACTATCCAAAATAAAGGTTTGTTCCTTTGCTGACACTTCATTTTCTTCTAACAATTTACTCTCTATTGCTTTCAACCCTATATGATGTGGGATAGAAGAAAATAGAGACTGAACATCTATCATTAACCATCTGGAACTGATATTCCAAATGGTCTCTTTAAGAACATTAAGGATAGTTGTTGAGTCCTTTAAATATGATCTCAAATGTTTTACATATTTGTGTAATCTCAGATCTATATAATAAGACAGATTAGCTCTCAACGAGTCAATTCCGTATATAATAGGTCTTCCCGGTGGGGCAGTCCTTATCTTTGTGGACCTTGGGAATATGATAAAATGTGGCTAATCTTGGATGTTTCATATAAAGATAGTCAAATTCCTTCTCACAAATCAAACCATCAGATTTTGGTGTATTTAATAACCGAAATAACCTCTTTTGGTATTCAACTGTGGGGTCTGTACTTAATTTCTTAGAAGTTTGATGATCATTTAATATTTTATAAGCCTCTGTAAGATATTGTTCCCGGTTCTGTATTACAACTGCCCACCCCCCCTTTATCAGCCTCTTTTATTACAATTGTATTATCTGTTTTTAATTGTTTTATTGCTTGTTTCTCTATAGGTTTGAGATTACAGTTCCGATCCCTTTGATCTTACTTTATTTTTCCAAATTCCTCTTTAACACAATCATATATATTTATAGTTGACTGGATAATATTTTGAAGGAAGTGATACCAAATGTTTTTTTTATTGGCTCATATGCCAATTTATGTACAGGGTTTTTTAAGAAATGCCTTTGTAAGGTCAAATTTCATACAAATTTATAAAGATCTGTGAACAGATCAAACCTATTAATATGTGAATCCAGGGCAAATTTCAATCCCTTCTCTAATACCTTATTTTGTGATTCGGATAACTGCTTGTTTGATATGTTGATGGTTCCTGTCGATTTTACTCTGATGGGTTGAATTGGTTTTTCCTTTTTTTGGTGAGCCTCCCACTGCCCCTCCTTCCTCTTCTCCATTGTAGAGTCTTCTCTTTATACCCTGTGGGTAATCTATTCTGTGATGGAGTTCTTCTTTTCTCTGGGTATGTGGGAATTGCTTTCCTCTCTTCCCATCTAAAAAATATCTCCTTGTAGAAGATGGTGTGGAGTGAAGTAGCTCAAATTTATTTCTAATTGGAAGAGGGTTGTATTGTGTTTTAGTTCTATCTTGTGGAGCAAATCTTGCTAGCCCTCTCCTGTTTCTATTGACTTCATGCCATCTTTCATTATTCCAATAATTATCACTTCTTGATCTGTCTCTATTCCGATTTCTTTGATAGAGATGCTTGCTTCATGATCTATCTCTGTCTTTGATACCTATATCTTGACCTATTATACTGAAGATTCTGTGGCTTTTTTATTCTCTGCCCAGTTTTGTATTTTATTAGTCTCATAATCTTTTTTATCTCTAAAAAACTTTTTTTGCTTCCTTATAATTAGGTCATTTTCTAGTTTATCTAATCTCTCCTGTGCAAATTCAACCTCTTTTTTGAAAATATCATTGTTTTTTAATTTATGTAAACTTTTCTCAAAATCGAGCATATATATATATATATATATATATATATATATTTCTGAGTAGCACTAATTCGATAGATATTTCTTCTATAGATATGGACTGAGGATGTTCTATTAATACCTTATATACAAGTACACCCAAAATATAAAACTTTTTTGTTGTTAAAACACAAGTATAATATACAAGAATTCATTTTCATATACATTTCCTTCAACACCAAAAAATATGTAAACTGCTCAAGGGTTTATATGCCCATTCAATTCTTGTTAATTCAATGGTAATAAAGTATTTCACCCTATGGTGAAATACTTTCACTGCAGACACTGAAGATATAGGATCACTGCTGGTATATTCACTTATGTGCCTCCTGATCCCCTGAGATGTGTTTGACCAGTGGTTACAAATAGGAATTACTATCTTTCCCTTTGCTAATAACCACAACACTGGGATTGTATACATCATATAAAAATCTGTCTGGCCAGTGAAGTTATTAAAATTTCCTTTTTATCTTGGCAAAACTTTTTCTGCCTGTTGGCAGTCCTTTAAGGTTGGTGGAAACCATAGGTATCTACCTTTCCATACACTTTAGATTTTTTACACCCGAGGAAGTCTTGTTAAAGGACGAAACATGTAGTATTTAAAAAGGTGATTAGGATACCCTGTTTACATTGGGGATCCCCACCACTGAGCTGAGCTCACATTCTGGGGTGACCAGTGGCACTTGTCTTTATATTTGTCAGGGTGTAACATTGGTTTCCTTCAGAAGACCTTGTATATGATGTGAAAATTGTTATAGATTGTATATTTTATGGTGGATGTTATAAATAAACATCGGATGTTTTACTAATCAAAGGTTTTGTGCCATATCTTGGGTGTATATGTTTCTTGGTGAGTGGGTATCTTTCAGGAAAAATACTCAGCTGAGCATAATCAAGCACTGATCTAAAAACTTCAACAATCACCCCAGGCTGGGTGTCAGGGCTGACTGATTTTGTGGATCCATTAACCTTGTACCAACCGAAGGTGTAGGTGCTGCAGTTTGGTGAAAACAGGGAGGACGAAGATAGGCCCTCATTCTGAGTTGTTCGCTCGTTATTTTTCATCGCATCGCAGTGAAATTTCGCTTAGTGCGCATGCGCAATATTCACACTGCGACTGCGCCAAGTAACTTTGCTATGAAGATAGTATTTTTACTCATGGCTTATTCTTCGCTCCGGCGATCGTAGTGTGATTGACAGGAAATGGGTGTTACTGGGCGGAAACACGGCGTTTTAGGGGCGTGTGGATGAAAACGCTACCGTTTCCGGAAAAAACGCAGGAGTGGCCGGAGAAACGGGGGAGTGTCTGGGCGAACGCTGGGTGTGTTTGTGACGTCAAACCAGGAACGACAAGCACTGAACTGATCGCACAGGCAGAGTAAGTGTGGAGCTACTCTAAAACTGCTAAGTAGTTTGTGATCGCAATATTGCGAATACATCGGTCGCAATTTTAGGATGCTAAGATACACTCCCAGTAGGCGTAGGCTTAGCGTGTGTAACTCTGCTAAATTCGCCTTGCGACCGATCAACTCGGAATGAGGGCCATAGTTCCATTTCATATATTTATTAATAGATAACAGTTCCAATAAGGAGTTAAATGACAATCATTAGTCACCATATATAAACTGACATATTGCAATGAACAGCATAAAGATAGATAAGCACGATCAGTATTGAAGATGCATGGAAGAAATGTTCATATGAATAAGATAAAATGTACCTGAAGATTAATGAAGAATAGTCCAAAATAAAGCATTGATTGGTGCCAAACTGTAAGAAGTGTTAACTGGATATTTCTAGACATAGAAGAATAACTTCAGTGAGTGATCGGTTCATGACAGTACCCCCCTTTAAGGGTGGACTCTGGCTACCTTTGAACCAGTCTTGGAGCATGAACATCTTCAGCAAAAACCCAGGACCTCTCCTCCGGACCATAACCTTTCCAATCAACAAGAAACTGCAGATGACCATATCAACGACATGAGTCCACAATCTCCTCAAATTCCTCATCCTACAATGAGTGAATTTAAGGAAGTTTGGGCAGGGCAGCATGAAACTTATTGAGGATCAAAGGTTTCAGCAGTGATGTATGAAAGGTGTTAGGAATTTTTAAAGAAGGTGGTAACTTGACTTTGTATGCTACAGGATTGAGTACATTTTCTAAGGGAAATCGGCCAATAAACTTGGGAGAAAACTTCTTAGAAGGAACTTGAGATTGCGAGTAGAAATCCAAACTTCGTCTCCCACCTTGTAGTTAGGTACAGCCTTGCATTTTATATCTGTGAAAGATTTATAACGAGCAGAAGATTTAATCAACAATTTGCCCACCCAACTCCAGATTTTAGACAAACGTTGAAACACTTGATCTGCTGCTGGGACCTCCTGAGCTGGCAAAGGATGGAACTCTGGCACACGTGGATGATAACCAAAGTTATTATAAAATGGTATAGACTCTGAAGATAAATGAAAAAGATTATTATGAGCAAATTCTGCCAATGGAAGGTAGTCTATCCAATCATGCTGTGAGGATGATATATATAACCAGAGGAAAGTTTCAAGATCTTGATTTACTCTTTCAGTTTGTACATCTGTCTGGGGATGATCTGCAGAAGAGAATTCAAATTCAAAATGACCTCCAAAACTTGGCTACAAACTATGTTACACGATCAGAAACTTGACGAAGGCCATGCAATTTAAAGATCTCAGATATGAATAATCTGGCTAATAAAATAAAATGCATAATTTTCGAAAATCGATCCACTACCACCCAAATGGTATTCTGCCATTATCATGGAGGTAACTCGATCACGAAATCAATTGAGATATGAGTCCAAGCTTGTTTGTGTATAGATAATTGATGTAACAATAACAAACCTGGAGGAGTACCTTTTAGATTATTGTGTTGGGTGCATTTAGGGCATGCTGCTATAAACAACTGAACGTCGTCTTTAAGTCTTGGCCACCAGTAGAACTTTTGAATACATTTTTGAGTATTTAGGACCCCAGGATGATCCTTGAAAGATGAAGAGTGAGCCCAAGTAGTCGTTTTCAAAGATTTGGGGCGACAAAAGTTTTGCCAGGCGGAGGGACTGGGACCAGGTCAAGTTCATGTCGTTAAAAAGGATTCATGTTAGCTTAATTTGATTAGGAAGAATTGAAGGGCCGAGAAAGGGCATCCGCTTTTTTGTTTTGAGACCCTGGATGATAGGTGAGCTTAAAATTAAATCGGGTGAAGAAAAGGGCCCATCGATCTTGTCGCGGATTCAAACACTGAGCCGACTGCTGATAAAGAAGATTCTCATGGTCAGTACATACTGTGATGGGATGTTGTGCTCTCTCTAGGAGGTATCTCCACTCCTCAAACGCCAATTTGATAGCAAGTAATTCCTGCTCCCCAATAGCGTAATTATGCTCAGCCGGTACAAAACCTACAGGAGAAATATCCACAGGGATGGACTTTATTTTCAAAGACTTGCGACAACACAGCTCCCAATGCTTCCGTGGATGCATCTACCTCCACAAGAAAGGGACGGTTCAAATCTGTCTGTGAAAGAATGGGAGCTGATACAAAAGCTTGGTTTAAATGAGAGAAGGCTTTAGTTTCTTCAGTGGACCAATTTGAAGGATTTGCTCCTTTACGTGTCAAAGCAATGATGGGAGCAACCAACATAGAATTTTTTCTAATGAATTTCCTACAGAAATTGGCAAAGCCAAGGAATTGCTGAATCCCCTTAAGAGTCATAGGAGCAGACCAGTCTCGGATAGCTTATACCTTAACGGGATCCATACGTAGCTCTAATCCGGAAATGATATAACCCTGGAATGGTGTAGAAGATACTTCAAACGTACAGTTCTCCAACTTACAATATAGTCGATTCTTCCTCAGGTGGGTCGTTACCTCTTTAACTTGGAGACGGTGAGACTTCAGATCCTTGGAGAATATTAAGATATCATCCAAGTACACTACCAGACACTTGTAAAGAAGATCTTGAAAAAGTTCGTTCACATAGCTTTGGAAAACTGCAGGGGCATCAGAAAGACCAAAAGGCATTACAAGATATTCGTAATGCCCATCCCAGGTATTAAAGGCTGTCTTCCATTCATCTCCTGAACATATACAAATTAAATTGTAGGCTCCACGAAGATCTAATTTCGTAAAAACTGTAGCTCCCTTTACCTGGTCAAATAGTTCTGGAATTAAGGGCAGTGGGTACCTCTTCTTCACAGTGATCTAAATAAGTCCGCGATAATCTATGCACGGTCGTAAGCCACCATCTTTCTTCTTAATGAAAAAGAATCCGGCTCCTGCAGGTGATGAAGATGGTCTAATAAACCCTTTGAATAAGTTCTCTTGTATATAATCAGACATAGCTTGTGTCTCCGGGATGGACAGTGGATGAATTTGACCCCTATGAGGTGTTTTGCCGGGCACCAAATCGAATGGGCAGTCCCATTCGCGATGAGGAGGCAAGGTGTCAGCCGCTTGTTTACTGAAGACATCCACAAAAGATTGGTAGACCAAATGCAACTCAGGAAGACTGACTGACTGGAGGGGTTTAACTGAAGCTAAACAATTCTTGGAACAAGATTCACCCCACAAAAGAATCTCCATGGTTCTCCAACTGAGCTGCGGATTATGTTTTTGCAACCAAGGTAATCCAAGTATCACATCATGAGAGGCTTTGGGAATCACAAGGAAAGATATGTATTCAGAATGAAGCACACCAACTTTCATCTTAAGACATACGGTTCGATGAGTAATTATGCCCTCAGGAATTCGACTTCCATCCACCGCTGTAATGGAAACTGCAACCTCCAAAGGCACGGCACGGTTTGTACTTTAGACCGTATGGCAAAGGCTAAAGTGATGAAGTTCTCGGCTGCACCAGAATCTAAGAGAGCTGAAACAGTAGCTGTAGAACTCATAACTTCTAAACAAACAGACAAAGTTGGCTCCTCTCCCGAACGTGATACCAAGGTAACTCCTAGCTTAACCTCTCTTGTATAAGCTAGGACCAAGAGCTTCCCGGCCGGAGTTTGCAAGCCTTAACAAAATGTTTGGAGGATCCACAGTACATGCAGAGGTTACCCTGTCGATGACTAATTAATTCCTCTTCCGTAATGCGATCTGCATAGGCTCTTCTGTCATCACAGGGGCTGAGACAGAGAAGGATCTTGCCGAGATCTGGGTCGAAGACGCGGGTCAGATCGCTCAACCTTGGATTTCTCTAAACAACGCTCTATGTTACATAGATCAAGTTTATTGCAGATGGAAATTACAGTGCAGGTTATGTCCTTTTAATGTCCTCTTTCCATTAAAAATAGCCGATCAGCAGTAGTAATGCTCAATAGGACGGTGGTATATATTTCCTAATGATTCTGTGACAACTTCCTGTTTCAAGAGGAAGTGGGGATCCTGGTTGTTAGAGTCCACCATCTTGGTAGGGGCGATGAAATCTAAACTGATGTAGCTTCCACCCAGGACAGGAAGTGGGGATCCTTATGCTTGTAATCAGCCATCTTGGAATGGGTATCGCATATCCTCTATTGTCCAATTGTGATTTCTCCTGTGATTATGATCTTGATAAGTTCATTTTGTATTTTTATCTCAAAATGAAATCTAAAGTAACTGGTAAACATGGTAAAAAGAAGTATGTCACATATACAGATGAAATTGCAGTGAAAATAATTATATAATAATGTTATATATACTTATATATACTGTGTATATTGTAACACTGTAGGGGTGCAAGGTGCCTCTTCCTGGGAAATATGGCAGCACGCAGCAGCTGAGGAACAACACAAGTCCAGTGTCTGGTACAACTGGCTCCGGCCAGTTTTATTGAAACAGAAAATAAAACAAACACCAAAAGAAAATACCTTGCCTGTCCGGCACTAACTAAACACAAGATGTTCCTACCTATCACTAAACACAAAAACACAGAGTTCTCCAGTAAACACTATATAGCTCACTTGTATCAGGAAGCGTGTTTCTCTCACACAGATCCCTCCAGTCTTCCTAGGCAGTCTGCCCATACTAATCAGGCTAGCAGCCCTATAACACTCTTACACAGCTGAAACCCTGATTAGCCCTCTGTGAGGCCAAAGACCCGAACTGGGCCCAATGTCTAGAACTCGCCTTATCTCTCTCTCAGAGCCTTTACCCAGCTTTTACAGCAAACTGAAAAGGTTCTGACAAAACAAAAGCATTTTTCCTAGAAGTTTCCATTTTTTAAAACATGTAAGACAAGAACCTGGGACAAACATACCTGCCCTCAAACACTATCCCAGTGTTCTTGTTACATATCCCCCTCCCCTGTTTCGACCTAGGGGCAGGAACACTTGTAGCCCCCAAACAGAAGATGCGAGACAATGCATCTGCGTTGGTAAATTGTGTTCCCGGTCTATGTTTGACAGTAAACTTAAAGTACTGCAACACTAGAAACCAGATAATACGGAGATCTTAGTTGCGTATTTTTCCTATCACTTTGTATATATTATTTTAATCACACCACTTACATAGCACTTCTGTGCTTCTTATTAACCCCTATTAATTTTCACCTGTGTGCTGACCTGGGGTGGCCGACCTGTGCCGACATTGTGGGGTCCTGCTCCCCAGGCCCATACCTAGTATTAGGGACCCCCAGTGACGGAGAAGCCTTGTCGATCGGCCTGGGGGCTTAACCCTATATCTGCAGATATACGCAACTAAGATCTCCGTATTATCTGACTATTATTATATAGTAATATTATTCACTCGGTGTGCATTAGGGAACACAGTTTTTTTCCTACACAGAATTACCCCTCCCCTTTTGGCACCTGAGTGACATTACAATCTGATTGAGCAGCTTTCCGCCTTGTGTATTGTATATAGAGAGGCACAAATGGGTCAGCATTAGGAGGGATTGCTGACTCTAGTAGTGCCATAGGGGAAGCCAGGGGTATCCCCAGGTAAGCTGGCTCTCAGATGCTGTAGGTGCCATTACCATGTGGCCTTACACTGGGAATTTAACCCAGATATATATATGTAATTATTTATGGGGTGGGTGTGGGGTGCAATGGCCCCTGTGTCGGTATGGGTGGGCTGCTGCAGGTCGGCACACCCTAACACTTTATTGACACTTATTATTATTTTTCCTATCACTTTGTATATATTATTTTAATCACACCACTTACATAGCACTTCTGTGCTTCTTATTAACCCCTATTAATTTTCACCTGTGTGCTGACCTGGGGTGGCCGACCTGTGCCGACATTGTGGGGTCCTGCTCCCCAGGCCCATACCTAGTATTAGGGACCCCCAGTGACGGAGAAGCCTTGTCGATCGGCCTGGGGGCTTAACCCTATATCTGCAGATATACGCAACTAAGATCTCCGTATTATCTGACTATTATTATATAGTAATATTATTCACTCGGTGTGCATTAGGGAACACAGTTTTTTTCCTACACAGAATTACCCCTCCCCTTTTAGCACCTGAGTGACATTACAATCTGATTGAGCAGCTTTCCACCTTGTGTATTGTATATAGAGAGGCACAAATGGGTCAGCATTACGAGGGATTGCTGACTCTAGTAGTGCCATAGGGGAAGCCAGGGGTATCCCCAGGTAAGCTGGCTCTCAGATGCTGTAGGTGCCATTACCATGTGGCCTTACACTGGGAATTTAACCCAGATATATATATGTAATTATTTATGGGGTGGGTGTGGGGTGCAGTGGCCCCTGTGTCGGTATGGGTGGGCTGCTGCAGGTCGGCACACCCTAACACTTTATTAACACTTATTATTATTTTTCCTATCACTTTGTATATATTATTTTAATCACACCACTTACATAGCACTTCTGTGCTTCTTATTAACCCCTATTAATTTTCACCTGTGTGCTGACCTGGGGGGGCCGACCTGTGCCGACATTGTGGGGTCCTGCGCCCCAGGCCCATACCTAGTATTAGGGACCCCCAGTGACGGAGAAGCCTTGTCGATCGGCCTGGGGGCTTAACCCTATATCTGCAGATATACGCAACAAAGATCTCCGTATTATCTGACTATTATTATATAGTAATATTATTCACTCGGTGTGCATTAGGGAACACAGTTTTTTCCTACACAGAATTACCCCTCCCCTTTTGGCACCTGAGTGACATTACAATCTGATTGAGCAGCTTTCCACCTTGTGTATTGTATATAGAGAGGCACAAATGGGTCAGCATTAGGAGGGATTGCTGACTCTAGTAGTGCCATAGGGGAAGCCAGGGGTATCCCCAGGTAAGCTGGCTCTCAGATGCTGTAGGTGCCATTACCATGTGGCCTTACACTGGGAATTTAACCCAGATATATATATGTAATTATTTATGGGGTGGGTGTGGGGTGCAATGGCCCCTGTGTCGGTATGGGTGGGCTGCTGCAGGTCGGCACACCCTAACACTTTATTAACACTTATTATTATTTTTCCTATCACTTTGTATATATTATTTTAATCACACCACTTACATAGCACTTCTGTGCTTCTTATTAACCCCTATTAATTTTCACCTGTGTGCTGACCTGGGGTGGCCGACCTGTGCCGACATTGTGGGGTCCTGCTCCCCAGGCCCATACCTAGTATTAGGGACCCCCAGTGACGGAGAAGCCTTGTCGATCGGCCTGGGGGCTTAACCCTATATCTGCAGATATACGCAACTAAGATCTCCGTATTATCTGACTATTATTATATAGTAATATTATTCACTCGGTGTGCATTAGGGAACACAGTTTTTTTCCTACACAGAATTACCCCTCCCCTTTTAGCACCTGAGTGACATTACAATCTGATTGAGCAGCTTTCCACCTTGTGTATTGTATATAGAGAGGCACAAATGGGTCAGCATTACGAGGGATTGCTGACTCTAGTAGTGCCATAGGGGAAGCCAGGGGTATCCCCAGGTAAGCTGGCTCTCAGATGCTGTAGGTGCCATTACCATGTGGCCTTACACTGGGAATTTAACCCAGATATATATATGTAATTATTTATGGGGTGGGTGTGGGGTGCAGTGGCCCCTGTGTCGGTATGGGTGGGCTGCTGCAGGTCGGCACACCCTAACACTTTATTAACACTTATTATTATTTTTCCTATCACTTTGTATATATTATTTTAATCACACCACTTACATAGCACTTCTGTGCTTCTTATTAACCCCTATTAATTTTCACCTGTGTGCTGACCTGGGGGGGCCGACCTGTGCCGACATTGTGGGGTCCTGCGCCCCAGGCCCATACCTAGTATTAGGGACCCCCAGTGACGGAGAAGCCTTGTCGATCGGCCTGGGGGCTTAACCCTATATCTGCAGATATACGCAACAAAGATCTCCGTATTATCTGACTATTATTATATAGTAATATTATTCACTCGGTGTGCATTAGGGAACACAGTTTTTTTCCTACACAGAATTACCCCTCCCCTTTTAGCACCTGAGTGACATTACAATCTGATTGAGCAGCTTTCCACCTTGTGTATTGTATATAGAGAGGCACAAATGGGTCAGCATTAGGAGGGATTGCTGACTCTAGTAGTGCCATAGGGGAAGCCAGGGGTATCCCCAGGTAAGCTGGCTCTCAGATGCTGTAGGTGCCATTACCATGTGGCCTTACACTGGGAATTTAACCCAGATATATATATGTAATTATTTATGGGGTGGGTGTGGGGTGCAGTGGCCCCTGTGTCGGTATGGGTGGGCTGCTGCAGGTCGGCACACCCTAACACTTTATTAACACTTATTATTATTTTTCCTATCACTTTGTATATATTATTTTAATCACACCACTTACATAGCACTTCTGTGCTTCTTATTAACCCCTATTAATTTTCACCTGTGTGCTGACCTGGGGTGGCCGACCTGTGCCGACATTGTGGGGTCCTGCGCCCCAGGCCCATACCTAGTATTAGGGACCCCCAGTGACGGAGAAGCCTTGTCGATCGGCCTGGGGGCTTAACCCTATATCTGCAGATATACGCAACTAAGATCTCCGTATTATCTGACTATTATTATATAGTAATATTATTCACTCGGTGTGCATTAGGGAACACAGGTTTTTTTTTTCCTACACAGAATTACCCCTCCCCTTTTAGCACCTGAGTGACATTACAATCTGATTGAGCAGCTTTCCACCTTGTGTAACACTAGAAACCATCCAGTTACACGAGCATTCTTGCCTCTATTTACATACATCCATTTTAATGGGGCATGGTCTGTCACTAGTCTGAATTGTCTACCCAAGAGGTAATATCTCAAGGTATCTAGTGCCCACTTATTGGCCAAAGCCTCCTTTTCCACAATGGCATACCTTTTTTCATGCTCATTGAGTTTCCTACTCAAATAAATGATAGGGTGTTCGTCCCCATCTCTGGTTTGGGACAGCACAGCCCCTATCCCTACCTCTGAGGCATCTGTCTGTACCACAAATTCTTTTGAAAATTCTGGTGTTATCAACACCGGTTGTGAACACAAAGCCACTTTTAACGCTTGGAACGCTTTTTCTGCATCAGGGTTCCATTTCACCATATTTGACTGCTTCCCTTTGGTAAGGTCTGACAACGGCACCGCCGTGGTCGCAAAATTGGGAATAAACCGTGTATAGTACCCAGTTATTCACAAAAAAGCCCTTACCTGTTTTTTATTCACTGGACGAGGCCAGTTTTGAATAGCATCAATTTTATTAAATTGGGGCCTAATCAGACCTCTGCCTATGGTGAAGCCCAAGTATTTGACCTCCTCCATTGCGAGGCAGCACTTCTTTGGGTTAGTAGTTAACCCTGCCTCTCTGATTGAGTCCAGTACGGCTTGTACTTTAACCAAATGGGACCCCCAGTCTGTACTGTGAATTAGTACATCATCCAAATAGGCAGCTGCATATTTTCTATGGGGCCTCAAAATGTTATCCATCACCCGTTGAAAGGTTGCTGGAGCTCCATGCAACCCAAAGGGTTACATCTTATACTGGTACAGCCCCTCCGGAACCGAAAAGGCTGTTTTTTCTTTTGCGCCATCAGATAAAAGTATTTGCCAGTAACCTTTGGTCAGGTCCAACGTGGTGAGAAACCTGGCTGTTCCCAGCCTTTCTATAAGCTCATCCACACGGGGCATGGGGTATGCGTCAAACTTGGACACCTCATTTAACTTACGAAAGTCATTACAGAAGCGTATGCTACCGTCGTGCTTTGGGATGAGAACTATGGGACTGGACCACTCACTGTTAGATTCCTCTATGACTCCAAGTTCTAACATGGTTTTAACTTCTTTAGAAACAGCTTCTCGCTGAGCTTCCGGAATCCTATATGGCTTTAAATGGACCCTGACCCCTGGTTCTGTGACAATGTCATGTTTTATTATGGTCGTTCGGCCAGGCAGCTCTGAAAATATTTCCCTATTTTGGATGAGAAATTCTTTAACCTGATTTTTCTGGTCAGCTGATAATGTCTCTGACACCTTCACTGTGGGAAGCAACCGAGGTGAAGACACCGAAGGGCAAGGCTCCGCTGACAGAGACAACCTATCTCTCCAGGGTTTGATTAAGTTAACATGATAAATTTGTTCGGGTTTGCTCTTTCCCGGCTGGTATACTTTGTAATTAACCTAATTCACTTTTTCCCTAATCTTAAATGGACCCTGCCATTTAGCTAGGAATTTGCTTTCCACAGTGTGTACCAAAACAAGAACTCTATCTCCAGGAGCAAATTCCCGTATCTTGGCACTCCGGTTATATACCCTCTGTTGAGCACTTTGGGCCTGCTCCATGTGCTCTCTGACAATAGGTACCACGGCTGCAATCCTATCCTGCATTTGTGTTACATGTTCAATAACGTTTCTATAAGGAGTGGGCTGTCCTTCCCATGTCTCTTTGGCAACGTCCAACAGCCCTCTGGGGTGTCTACCATACAACAAATCAAATGGAGAAAACCCCGTAGAGGACTGAGGAACTTCTCTGACGGCCATTAACAAGTAGGGCAACAAACAATCCCAGTTTTTCCCATCTTTATCAACCACCTTTTTTAACATACTTTTTAATGTTTTATTAAACCTTTCCACCAACCCATCAGTTTGGGGATGGTAAATGGACGTCCTGAGGTGAGTGACCTTAAATAATTTGCACAATTCTTTCATGACCCTTGACATAAATGGAGTACCTTGGTCAGTCAAAATTTCTTTTGGTATTCCCACTCTACTAAAAACCTGCACCAGCTCCCTAGCTATCACCTTGGTTGTGATAGTGCGTAAAGGGACAGCCTCAGGATATCGAGTGGCATAGTCCATTATTACCAGGATATACTGATGGCCCCGAGCGGACTTCAACAAGGGCCCCACGAGATCCATGGCTATTCTGTCAAATGGGACCTCTATAATAGGCATGGGAACTAGTGGGCTCCTGAAATGGAGTCTAGGGGCATGATACTGGCACTCAGGACAGGAAGAACAATATTCAGACACTTCTTTATAAACCCCTGGCCAAAAGAACCTTTGTAAAACTCTTTCAGTGGTTTTTTCTGCCCCTAAATGTCCTGCTGTAACATGACTATGAGCTAAATCTAGTACCGTTCTCCGATAAGGCTGGGGTAATACCAGCTGTTCCACCACATCCTCACCCTTTTTGACAATGTGGTACAAGAGCTCATTACAGATGGCCATGTGGGGATACGTAACCCTGTCACCTGGTACCACAGGCTCCCCATTAACAATCTTAACATTCTCTCTAGCCTTTATCAAGGTAGGATCCTCTAACTGTTCAGATGCAAACAGATCTTTTTTTACCTTCAGGTCGGGCACGCTTTCGTTTCTAACCAGTATGTCTCTGTTCCCAGCAAGAGGGTCCTCTCTGGACTCCCCATCTGTCACTTCCCCAGCCAAACTGGCAAAAGGCAAAGGGTCAGAAAGTTCTGAAGACACACGTACATCCATACAATCACCGGTATTACCAACTGGCTCTTCACTTCTCACATCTGTTGATAAACGTGATTCCCACAGTTTCCAAAAATGAGGAAAATCCCTCCCTATTATGGCCTTATGCACCAAGGTGGGGACCAGTCCTACTTTAACCATTGCTGACCCACAACAAGTTTCTATATTCACTTCAGCAGTGACATAATATTGGGTATCCCCATGTATGCAAGTTACCCCAATAGGTATTTGCTGGACCTTCAAGGGGTTCACTAACCCAGCTTTCACGAGGGTAACTAAACTTCCTGAATCCAGCAAGGCCTCTACCCGGTTACCCTCTAAGAACACATCACACATTTGTTTTTCCAGCTTAGGTGAAGGTACCACAGTACAGGCTAACCTAGCAAAGAAAGACATTCTGCGACATTCAAAGGCAGCATCACATTGCATGGGTTCTTGCATGACTGGGCAATTGGCAATAACATGACCTGGCATACCACATCTAAAACATTTAACCACATGATTATCAACCCGTTTGGGCAACATAGACCGTTCTAGCCCCATTGGCCTGTCTCCAGGGCCAGTGTTTACCGTCTCTCCAGCCTTGCGTTCTCTTAACCACCCAGCAACGTTTCCCACGGAACAGTCTTACCAGTCTTTACTGAAAAGCGCTGTCGAGGATCTATGGGTTGCTGGGTGGTCATCAGTAGTTCCTCTGCTGCAAAATACCGCTCTACCATGTCCATTAATTGGTCAGCAGTACCCGGGTTTCCATGGCTCACCCACTTGCGCAGGACCATGGGCAAAGATCTCAAGTAGCGGTCCATGATGACTCTTTCAACCATCTGAGGACCAGTTAATGTCTCTGGCTGTAGCCATTTTTTTGTTAGCTGAATAAGGTCGTGCATCTGGGAGCGCGGAGGCTTCTCCATGGCGTACACCCAACGGTGCACCCGTTGTGCTCGTACTGACAGCGTGACTCCCAGGCGGGTCAGGATCTCAGTCTTTAGTTTATCATAGTCCCGAGCCTCAGCAGGGCTTAAATCAAAATACGCTTTTTGGGGCTCGCCTGACAAAAAAGGTGCCAGCAGACTGGCCTACTGCGCTTTTGGCCAGTACTCACGCTCGGCAGTCCTTTCAAACGTGGTCAGGTAGGCCTCCACATCATCAACCTCTGTCATTTTCTGCAGGAAGTGACTGGCCCGTATAGAACTAGAGCTGGTCGGACCACTGAAGGCCACATCTCCAATCCGGGCTGCAAGGCTCTGCACCACTTCTGCTAAGGCCTCTCTATCCTGATGCTGTTGCCTGTAAAGTTCGTCAATAGCCACCTGCTGCTGTCTCCTATTTTCCTCCATTGCCACCTGATGCTGTCTTTTGGCCTCCTGCTGAGCCGCTGTAGCTTGCAGCAAGGCTTTAAGCAGATCCTCCATGTCGACAGATTTTTCAGGCGGCTTTGTAGCTGCTTTCACCCAGGACATATATCAAACCCTCAGGGGTGAGTCTCAGTAACTTCCCACTGGGCTGTATCTGCATAAACCACCGTTTTCTGCAGGCCTCACAAAGCTGCTGCTTTCACTTATGCGCAGAATGGCATGCTCGCATTCTCCACCAAGTTGTAACACTGTAGGGGTGCAAGGCGCCTCTTCCTGGGGAATATGGCAGCACGCAGCAGCTGAGGAACAACACAAGTCCAGTGTCTGGTACAACTGGCCCCGGCCAGTTTTATTGAAACAGAAAATAAAACAAACACCAAAAGAAAATACCTTGCCTGTCCGGCACTAACTAAACACAAGATGTTCCTAACTATCACTAAACACAAAAACACAGAGTTCTCCAGTAAACACTGTATAGCTCACTTGTATCAGGAAGCGTGTTTCTCTCACACAGATCCCTCCAGTCTTCCCAGGCAGTCTGCCCATACTAATCAGGCTAGCAGCCCTATAACACTCTTACACAGCTGAAACCCTGATTAGCCCTCTGTGAGGCCAAAGACCCGAACTGGGCCCAATGTCTAGAACTCGCCTTATCTCTCTCTCAGAGCCTTTACCCAGCTTTTACAGCAAACTGAAAAGGTTCTGACAAAACAAAAGCATTTTTCCTAGAAGTTTCCATTTTTTAAAACATGTAAGACAAGAACCTGGGACAAACATACCTGCCCTCAAACACTATCCCAGTGTTCTTGTCACAATAGTAGAGGTGGCGATAGAGGCAGACGTTTACTGCAAAAGGAGACATGTTGGATTTTCTCTCTGGGTACACTAGCACCCAGGGGGTTAAATGAAAACATGAGCCTCCAATGTTTTCTTTAAATAGGTTGCCCCATCTGGGCCCGTTTGAGTGATTTCATATGTCTTCATATTGTGCTATGCTGATGTATTCATGCATCAATACCAGAAGTGTTTAACATTACTTGCCATTACCTTGTATGTGTTTTTTAACGAGTGTATTTCACACTATGGTGTATCGTTACCACAGGATGATTGCTGTAGCGGCTCCTCCGGGACGCGCTTGGTGGTTGCCATGGTTACTCTCCTGTTCGGTTGGCTCTCCCGTCGTGTCATCGATCCGCGACGCTGTACGTCATCATTCCATGATGCGGAAGCCAGCGTGGCGATGTGGCTGGCGGTGGCGCCGACGAACAGGTGAGTATGTTTAGGTTTGATGGGTGTTGGTATTCATGTATGTTATTTCACGTGTTCTGTTCTTTTGCTGTATTTGGCCCTGTGGACGGGGTTCACCCCGAAACATGTCGGCCTACTTGGTCTAAATAAATGACCCACATTTCTCAATGATAGTCTGACTGAGTGCCGCCTTCTTCCAATCTACGCATATAGTGACCACGGTCACCTAGGAGGGCACCGCAGCCATTACTTCAACAAGGTACAAGGGAGTGCCGGCCACCTTGCTTCTTATCTATATATATATATATATATATATATATATATATATATATATAAAGTGATGAGCGGGTTCGGTTCGTCGGAATCCGAACCCCCCCGAGCTTCACCCTTTTTACACAGGTCCGAGGCAGACTCGGATCCTCCCGCTTTGCTCGGTTAACCGAAGCGCGCCCGAACGTCATCATCCCGCAGTCGGATTCTCGCAAGATTCGGATTCTATATAAAGCCGCACGTCGCCGCCATTTTTCACTCGTGCATTGGAAAGGATAGTGAGAGGATGTGGCTGGCATCCTCTCACTTTGTTTCAGGGGTCTGCAGTGCAAATATCTTTATTCTGCGGACCAGCAGTATTATAGCAGGAGTACAGTGCAGAGTTTTGCTGACCAGTGACCACCAGTATTATATGTTGTCTGCCTGAAAAACGCTCCATATCTGTGCTCAGTGTGCTGCATATATCTGTGCTCACACTGCTTCATTGTGGGGACTGGGGACACGCAGTATTATATAGGAGGAGTACAGTGCAGAGTTTTGCTGACCAGTGACCACCAGTATTTTACGTTGATCTATTACTGGCATATAATTCCACACATTAAAAAAGGGAGAACAAAAATGTGGAGGGTAAAATAGGGAAAGATCAAGATCCACTTCCACCTCGGGCTGAAGCTACTGCCACTAGTCATAGCCGAGACGATGAAATTCCATCAACGTCGTCTGCCAAGGCCGATGCACAATGTCATAGTAGAGAGCATGTAAAATAAAAAAAAATAAAGCTCAGTAAAATGACCCAAAAATCTAAATCAAAATCATCTGAGGAGAAGCGTAAACTTGCCAATGTGCCATTTACGACACGGAGTGGCAAGGAACAGCTGAGGCCCTGGACTATGTTCATGGCTAGTGGTTCAGCTTCACCTGAGGATGGAAGCACTCATCCTCCTGCTAGAAAACTTAAAAGAGTTAAGATGGCAAAAGCACAGCAAAGAACTGTGCGTTCTTCTAAATCACAAATCGCCAAGGAGAGTCCAATTGTGTCGGTTGCGATGCCTGACCTTCCAACACTGGACGGGAAGAGGTTGCGCCTTCCACCATTTGCACGCCCCCTGCAAGTGCTGGAAGGAGCACCCACAGTCCAGTTCCTGATAGTCAAATTGAAGATGTCACTGTTGAAGTACACCAGGATGAGGATATGGGTGTTGCTGGCGCTGGGGAGGAAATTGACAAGGATGATTCTGATGGTGATGTGGTTTGTTTAAGTCAGGCACCCGGGCAGACACCTGTTGTCCGTGGGACGAATATGGCCATTGACATGGCTGGTCAAAATACAAAAAAAAAATCACCTCTTCAGTGTGGAATTATTTCAACAGAAATGCGGACAACTGGTGTCAAGCCGTGTGTTGCCTTTGTCAAGCTGTAATAAGTAGGGGTAAGGACGTTAACCACCTCGGAACATCCTCCCTTATACGTCACCTGGACCGCATTCATAAGAAGTCAGTGACAAGTTCAAAAACTTTGGATGACAGCGGAAGCAGTCCACTGACCACTAAATCCCTTCCTCTTGTAACCAAGCTCCTGCAAACCACACCACCAGCTCCCTCGGTGTCAATTTCCTCCTTAGACAGGAAAACCAATAGTCCTGCAGGCCATGTCACTGTCAAGTCTGACAAGTCCTCTCCTGCCTGGGATTCCTCCGATGCATCCTTGAGTGTAACGCCTACTGCTGCTGGCGCTGCTGTTGTTGCTGCTGGGAGTCGATCGTCATCCCAGAGGGGAAGTCGGAAGACCACTTGTACTTCTTCCAGTAAGCAATTGACTGTCCAACAGTCCTTTGCAAGAAAGATAAAATATCACAGCAGTCATCCTGCTGCAAAGCGGATAACTCAGGCCTTGGCAGCCTGGGTGGTGAGAAACGTGTTTCCGGTATCCACCGTTAATTCACAGACAACTAGAGACTTGATTGAGGTACTGTGTCCCCAGTACCAAATACCATCTAGGTTCCATTTCTCTAGGCAGGCGATACCAAAAAATGTACACAGACGTCAGAAAAAGAGTTACCAGTGTCCTAAAAAATGCAGTTGTACCCAATGTCCACTTAGCCACGGCCATGTGGACAAGTGGAGCAGGACAGACTCAGGATTATATGACTGTGACAGCCAACTGGGTAGATGTATTGCCTCGCGCAGCAAGAACAGCTGCGGCCGCAGCAGTAGCAGCATCTAGCAAATGCCAACTCGTTCCTAGGCAGGCTACGCTTTGTATCACCGCTTTCCATAAGAGGCACACAGCTGACAACCTCTTATGACAACTGAGGAACTTCATCGCAGAATGGCTTACCCCAACTGGACTCTCCTGGGGATTTGTGACATCGGACAACGCCACCAATATTGTGCGTGCATCTGGGCAAATTCCAGCACGTCCCATGTTTTGCACATACATTGAATTTGGTGGTGCAGAATTATTTAAAAAACGACAGGGGCGTGCAAGAGATGCTGTCGGTGGCCTGAAGAATTGCAGCCCACTTTCGGCATACAGCCACCGCTTGCCGAAGACTGGAGCACCAGCAAACAGTCCTGAATCTGCTCTGCCATCATCTGAAGCTAGAGGTGGTAACGAGGTTGAATTCAACCCTCTATATGCTTCAGAGGATGGAGGAGCAGCAAAAGACCATTCAAGCCTATACATCTGCCTATGATATAGGCAAAGGAGGGGGAATGCACCTGACTCAAACGCAGTGGAGAATGATTTCAACGTTGTGCAAGGTTCTGCAACCCTTTGAACTTGCCACACGTGAAGTCAGTTCAGACAATGACAGTCAGGTCATTCCCCTCATCAGACTTTTGCAGAAGAAGCTGGAGACATTGAAGGAGGAGCTAAAACAGAGCGATTCCGCTAGGCATGTGGGACTTGTGGATGGAGCCCTTAATTCGCTTAACCAGGATTCACAGGTGGTCAATTTGTTGAAATCAGAGCACTACATTTTGGCCACCGTGCTCGATCCTAGATTTAAAACCTACGTTGTATCTCTCTTTCCGGCAGACACAAGTCTGTAGAGGTTCAAAGACCTGCTGGTGAGAAAATTGTCAAGTCAAGCGGAACATGACCCATCAACAGCTCCTCCTTCACATTCTCCCGCAACTGGGGGTGCGAGGAAAAGGCTAAGAATTCCGAGCCCACCCGCTGGCGGTGATGCATGGCAGTCTGGAGCGAATTATAATCAATTCCTCTGTGGAGACATTCACCAGCAGCAATTGCCTCCAGAAAGTACACAGGGACCTGAGATGGTGGATTCCAGTGGGGACGAACTAATAATCTGTGAGGAGAGGGATGTACACAGTGAAAGGGGTGAGGAATCGGACGATAAGGAGGAGGTGGACATCTTGCCTCTGTAGAGCCAGTTTGTGGAAGGAGACATTTTTTTTGGTGGGGGCCCAAACCAACCAGTCATTTCAGTCACAGTCGTGTGGCAGAACCTGTCGCTGAAATGATGGGTTCGTTAAAGTGTGCATGTCCTGTTTATACAACATAAGGTTGGGTGAGAGGGCCCAAGGACAATTCCATCTTGCACCTCTTTTTTCTTTCATTTTTCTTTGTATCATGTGCTGTTTGGGGACAATATTTTTGAAGTGCCATCCTGCCTGACACTACAGTGCCACTCCTAGATGGGCCAGGTGTTTGTGTCGACCACTTGTAATGCTTAGCTTAGCCATCCAGCGACCTTGGTGCACCACTTTTTTTCTTTGTATCATGTGCTGTTTGGGGATTATTTTTTTGAAGTGTCATCCTGCCTGACACTGCAGTGCCACTCCTAGATGGGCCAGGTGTTTGTGTCGGCCACTTGGGTCGCTGAGCTTAGTCATCCAGCGACCTCGGTGCAAATTTTAGGACTAAAAATAATATTGTGAGGTGTGAGGTGTTCAGAATAGACTGAACATGAGTGTAAATTATGGTTATTGAGGTTCATAATACTATGGGATCAAAATGACCCCCAAATTCTATGATTTAAGCTGATTTTAAAGGTTTTTTTGTAAATAAACACCTGAATCCAAAACACACCCGAATCCGACAGAAAAATTTCAGGGAGGTTTTGCCAAAACGCGTCAGCAATCCAAAACACGGCCGTGGAACCGAATCCAAAACCAAAATACAAAACCCGAAAAATTTCCGGTGCACATTCTCATCTCTACTTTTGCTAAATTGGTCTCCACATTTCTATCCCTCCATGTAGCTTTGACTGTTTTGAGTCCAACAAATCTTTTAATATGTTCCACAGAACAGTTATGTTTCGTCTGGAAATGTAGTGAAAGGTTGTGTGTCTGTAGGCCCTTTTTATATTGTGTAAATGCTCGGATAATCTGGTCCTCAGCGGTCTCGTTGTTCTCCCTATATAGGAAAGTCCACACTTACACTGGACCAAGTAGACCACATTGTGATTGGTGCAGGTGATAAAATCATGAATCTTCATTCTCTTAGCATTTATCACTACTTCCGTATATTTCCGGGTTGTATCATTCACACTGCGACAGACGATACAGTTCCCGCTACGGTGGAAACCTTTTGTTAGTGTTATTGGACGGTCAAGGGTCTGGCTGTCAGGGAAGTCACTGGGAGCACTGTAGCAGCAGAGGGCACAGTCGCAGCTAGGATTGTATTTACTAGCGCCTGCAGCGGGTCTCTGGGACTAGGCATCCAGACATCAGCGTGCAGCTGTATAGAATAGTGGAGAAGGGTCTGCCGCCTGCATAGATTTGATCAGGACATGATCGGCAGCCCACTTCCAAGGAGTTACCCTGCAACCAGGAAGGCTAAGGGGCATTTATCACCTCCATGCTCACTGCATGCACTCAGCATCCTGCTGCTCCCTGCATACACCCTGATCTCCTAAGGTAAAAGTGTCCGCTCCCCATCTAATCTTACCTCTTGCCTGCTTGTCTCAGGGCCGGTACCAGGCATTAGTGCAGGACATTTTTCTCTGTAGGGCAGCAGCTGGGGCAGTAACCACTTTTATTGTGGGGGATAGGGTTAGTATATCACTGGCTTGGGGTAATTGCCTGTGTGTCCCACACCAGCCCACTAAGTTCATCTCACTGCCCCCCCACCTGGAACCCCCCAGACAGTCCAGTCACCTTAATTCCCTCTCACTCAGCCCAGCATTACCCCCTCCCACCCGTATCTCACTGACCCCTTCCTACACTGCCCAGTGCGTCACTATTCACAAAGTGCCCCTACTCCAACATCCGGCCCCACCATCTCACTGAACCCCCATCTCAGTGTTTCCCACCCTGCCAGTCCACTGTATAACCTCCTTCCCTCCCCCAACCAGTCCACTCACCCATCTAACTGTCCCTCAGCAAGAATCCCCCAAGCCAGTCCAGTCAGTGCCCCCTCATTCAACATAGTGTATTCCCTATTCCAACCTAGTGTGTCCAGCGCCCAACACCATGTCACATCCCCAGCACAGGGCTAGTCCGCCCCAAATGTCTGGCCCAACCCCCCTCCCCGCAGAAGTACAAAAGCATCTCACAGTGGCAATGCTTTTGTACTTCAGGAGTAGCTCCTGGCCAGCGCAGCTCCTGTGTGCTGGCCGGGAGCTGCTTGTCACTACCCGGGTCGCAGCGGCTGCGTGTGAGATCACGCAGGCACCGCGGGACGCCCCCGGCACAATCCGGCCATGCCTGTGTAGGCCGGACCGCACCCCCTAGCGGCGTCTTGATGCCGCCGTCCCGCCCCCTCCCACCCTGCGACCGCCTCTGCCTGTCAATCAGTTGAATTGTTGATTAGAGAAATATTTCATAGTCAAACTATAATAATCATAACATATATATGGAGACAGTGGTGCAAATAGCGCTGCTACCAATAAAACAAGACTAATATAGGTAAGTATAGTAATAAATCCCGCTCAAAGTTCAATAACACATGCCCAATTTTGGGGGGCTGCTAAGCAGGTTCTCTTGTATGGACTCTATTTCCAAAGTCCCAATAAATTAAAATGTGAAAGAGTGGTAGAACCCGGCGCCTTCTGTGTTGTGTGGTTTCCAAGTGAAACTGATATAATATTATGCGTACCGCATCTCATGTGTGTTCAAGCCTGTAGAATGAGTGGAACTTCTCCTGGTCGCGATCTTCTTACTTCCCCGGTTAATCCGTGGGTGGACTGTGAGGAGATTTAAAAAACCACAATAGTGTAATATTGTAAGACAATAAAAACAGGTGTGCTAATATAGAGAACGTTTTTCAAATGTGATGAATAGTGAAAGAGTAGTTCACCCAGTGTCAGTTTCATAAACACAGTAGTGTCTCCACAACCTAAGGTAGTTTAAAAATAAGTACCATCAGGATTTGTAGATCTTGCATATAGTATATTCCTTTGTGGTGTTCCTCTCCCGTGGTAAGGGCTCCTGTTACACTGCTCTCCACTGGGATCCTCTAGTCTCTCCCACTCCGTGCTGATCAGTCACTTGTGCCACTAGTGACTGATCACAAAGGAATATACTATATGCAAGATCTACAAGATCTACAAATTCCACTCATTCTACAGGCTTGAACAAGTTGATCGCAGCAGGAAATTTTTTAGCAGTTGGGCAAAACCATGTGCACTGCAGGAGGGGGGGGGGGGCAGATATAACATGTGCAGAGAGAGCTAGATTTGGGTGGGTTATTTTGTTTCTGTGCAGGGTAAATACTGGCTGCTTTATTTTTACACTGCAATCTAGATTGCAGATTGAACTCACCACACCCAAATCTAGTTCTCTCTGCACATGTTATATCTGCCTCCCCTGCAGTGCACATGGTTTTGCCAAACTGTTAAAAAAAAATTCCTGCTGCGATCAACTCAATATTATTTCAGTTTCACTTGGAAACCACACAACACAGAAGGCGCCGGGTTCTACCACTCTTTCATATATATATATATATATATATATATATATGTGTGTGTGCAGTATATATGCGTTTGTGTGTGTGACCGCCACACTGGGAGGGTGCTGCCAACAGTGAACTGTGGTATGAGGTGAGCTGTGGCATAGTTCGGTGAGGGGAGCTGTGCAGAGATCGGAGCTGTGTTACACTGTGGTGAGAGGATCTGTGCCGCAGTGCGGAGAGGGGAGCTGTGTCGCAGTGCGGAGAGGGGAGCTGTGTCGCAGTGCAGAGAGGGGAGCTGTGCCGCAGTGCGGAGAGGGGAGCTGTGTCGCAGTACGGAGAGGGGAGCTGTGTCGCAGTGCGGAGAGGGGAGCTGTGCCGCAGTGCAGAGAGGGGAGCTGTGCCGCAGTGCAGAGAGGGGAGCTGTGCCGCAGTGCAGAGAGGAAAGCTGTGTCGCAGTGCAGAGAGGGGAGCTGTGCCGCAGTGCAGAGAGGGGAGCTGTGTCGCAGTGCAGAGAGGGGAGCTGTGTCGCAGTGCGGAGAGGGGAGCTGTGCCTCAGTGCAGAGAGGGGAGCTGTGCCGCAGTGCAGAGAGGGGAGCTGTGCCGCAGTGCAGAGAGGGGAGCTGTGTCGCAGTGCAGAGAGGGAAGCTGTGTCGCAGTGCAGAGAGGGGAGCTGTGTCGCAGTGCAGAGAGGGGAGCTGTGTCGCAGTGCGGAGAGGGGAGCTGTGCCGCAGTGCAGAGAGGGGAGCTGTGATGCAGTGCAGAAAGGGGAGCTGTGCCGCAGTGCGGTGAGGGGAGCTGTGCCTCAGTGCAGAGAGGGGAGCTGTGCCGCAGTGCAGAGAGGGGAGCTGTGTCGCAGTGCAGAGAGGGGAGCTGTGCCGCAGTGCAGAGAGGGGAGCTGTGTCGCAGTGCGGAGAGGGGAGCTGTGCCGCAGTGCAGAGAGGGGAGCTGTGATGGAGTGCAGAAAGGGGAGCTGTGCCGCAGTGCGGTGAGGGGAGCTGTGCCTCAGTGCAGAGAGGGGAGCTGTGCCGCAGTGCAGAGAGGGGAGCTGTGTCGCAGTGCGGAGAGGGGAGCTGTGCCGCAGTGCAGAGAGGGGAGCTGTGATGCAGTGCAGAAAGGGGAGCTGTGCCGCAGTGCGGTGAGGGGAGCTGTGCCTCAGTGCAGAGAGGGGAGCTGTGCCGCAGTGCAGAGAGGGGAGCTGTGTCGCAGTGCAGAGAGGGGAGCTGTGCCGCAGTGCAGAGAGGGGAGCTGTGCCGCAGTGCAGAGAGGGGAGCTGTGTCGCAGTGCAGAGAGGGGAGCTGTGTCGCAGTGCGGAGAGGGGAGCTGTGCCTCAGTGCAGAGAGGGGAGCTGTGCCGCAGTGCAGAGAGGGGAGCTGTGCCGCAGTGCAGAGAGGGAAGCTGTGTCGCAGTGCAGAGAGGGGAGCTGTGTCGCAGTGCAGAGAGGGGAGCTGTGTCGCAGTGCGGAGAGGGGAGCTGTGCCGCAGTGCAGAGAGGGGAGCTGTGCCGCAGTGCAGAAAGGGGAGCTGTGCCGCAGTGCGGTGAGGGGAGCTGTGCCTCAGTGCAGAGAGGGGAGCTGTGCCGCAGTGCAGAGAGGGGAGCTGTGTCGCAGTGCGGAGAGGGGAGCTGTGCCTCAGTGCAGAGAGGGGAGCTGTGCCGCAGTGCAGAGAGGGGAGCTGTGTCGCAGTGCAGAGAGGGAAGCTGTGTCGCAGTGCAGAGAGGGGAGCTGTGCCGCAGTGCGGAGAGGGGAGCTGTGCCGCAGTGCGGAGAGGGGAGCTGTGCCGCAGTGCGGAGAGGGGAGCTGTGCCGCAGTGCGGTGAGGGGAGCTGTGCCTCAGTGCAGAGAGGGGAGCTGTGCCGCAGTGCGGTGAGGGGAGCTGTGCCGCAGTGCAGAGAGGGGAGCTGTGCCGCAGTGCAGAGAGGGAAGCTGTGCCGCAGTGCAGAGAGGGGAGCTGTGCCGCAGTGCAGAGAGGGGAGCTGTGTCGCAGTGCGGAGAGGGAAGCTGTGCCGCAGTGCGGAGAGGGGAGCTGTGCCGCAGTGTGGAGAGGGGAGCTGTGTCGCAGTGCGGAGAGGGGTGCTGTGCCATGCCGTAATGCGGGCAGAAGGAGCTGTGCTGTGAGTGGAACTGTGGTGTAGGGTGGAGAGTTGAGATGTTTTGGAATGCAAGCTGTGCTGTGAAGTATGGAAATATCAGGAGGATTTAGCCCTTGAGCCTGCCTAATTAAACCCCTCCTGATATTTCCATACCCCCACTTTAAATTTTGTACTTTGACCACTGGTACTATGCCCTTCACAGTGATAGCCACACCCCATTGCACAGACCACACCCTCACAGCACTGGACACCCCACCACCATGCTAGCCACAACCTTTTCTTCTTTGCATCATGTGCTGTTTGGGGTCTAGTTTTTAAAACTGCCGTCCTGTCTGACACTGCATGCCACTCCAGATGGGCCAGGTGTTTGTGCCACACACTTGTGTCGCTTGGCTTAGTCATCCAGACACGTCGGTGCAACTTTTAGGCCTAAAAACAATATTGTGATGTGTTCAGAATAGACTGGAAATGAATGTTATTGAGGTTAATAATACCATAGGATCAACATTACCCCCAAATTCTGTGATTTTAGCTATTTTTATGTTTTTTTCATCCAGATACAAAACCAAAACCCAAAATATTGGTTTTGGCAAAATCAATCCAGATCCAATCACAAGCGACAATCCAGATCCAATCACAAAACACGAAAAGTGCTCGCCGCACAGCTCTAATATTTTATATATATATATATATAATTATATATATATATATATATATAAGTCCCAAATGATTCGGCACTCTGAATAATAAAGCTTCTACCTGGGTGCCATTGCTATATTGAACATAGATGCAGAACAGACAGCTATGTATGCTGACTGAAAGCACGGCACTCCAAGGATTTAATTCAAACTTTTTTTATAAAACATGAGGTGGTACAAGCATAAGTAGTATCATTGTAATGTGGCTCACAGTCCTTTCAGTTTCCGGGCCGCTGCAGACCCCGTCGTCAGAGCAGAGGAGAAGGAGCTCAGGTATTATAATTAGCCATTTGCTTGTGCTGTAACCTGTAACAAACTGTATATATATATTTATTCAATATTCAATGAGAAATGAGAACGCACATACTTTTTATCCTACAAAATAAGCCTATACCAGCGCCATAGCAGTCACTATAGAGAAGGATGTACTGTACATCTCTAAGTGGTATATTTACTAAGCTACGGCTGTTGTTGACCTCATATATTGTGTGTAAATCTGGCTCTGTTACTAGCCAGTGCCTCCTCAGCCATTTCCTTCCCTGCACATCCCTGGTATGGGGGCATGGCATCACAGAATCCCCCATTCTATCCCGGAGATGCTCGGCTGCCCCATAGACTGTCCCCCCATTGTGTAGATGCCATGCACATGCACACGGTATCTCTTTATTGGTTGCTCACCTAGAAAACACTGTTACTCGCATAGTAGAGTAGCGGTGTGTGATCTCTCCAACTGCCCACCCCACCACGGGTGGGACAGTGAGAAAGTCCCAGGAAAATTGGACAATCCCATCCAAAGTGGGACAGTTGAGAGGTATGCAGTATATCAAGAGATCATTTTAATGCATTATAGTATTATATTGTATTATATTCTAATATATTGTGTACAGATTTTTTAAATAATGTAATAACTGAAAGTTTTCTCACCTTAGCCAAATAATACCTTTTATTGTGGTGCTTCTGTTGTTGACAATAAACTCCCCACATCTGAAGAGAGGAGGAGCAAAGCAGGGGGAATCATGGGAGACGTGACAACATATGCCTTTCCCTCAACAGATTTTAGTGAATAAAATCTATAACTCACCAGCAAAGCCTGTGTACCCAATACAGGTCAACTGGGGTCTGACAATTCTTTCCAGATCTTGATACTGTACTTTACATTGAAAAAAGTTTTCACATTATGATAAAAAAATGCCTAAAATGAAAAAATATCCCATGTCTACTAAATAGAAGTGCCTTAGTACATATCATGAAACATTTTCTCCAGTATTGTGCAACATGCTCTTTTCATGAAAATGTAAGCGAAAAAATCATTAGTACATCCAGAGCTAGTCCTAGGCATAGGCAGACTAGGCAATTGCCTAGTGCATTTGGTATGCCTGGGGGCACAAGCAGCTTCTGCTGATTAAAATGATATGCGGCATGCCACACATATAGGCATGCTGCATATCATTTTAATCAGCAGAAGCTGCTTATGCATCCTAGCTACATAGTAATGCAAATAAGATACATTTTCATCAAAAATAGGCACCACACTTTAGCAGAGCTGCCAGCTGACTCATGCCAGGCAGCTACTGCTGCCTGGCGCATTGAGGCAAGATTTATGAGGACACATCTGTATCCAAACATAGGCAGATGTTACAGTGTTAGCAGCTGTGTGAGCGCTGGGTGTGTGTGTAAGTGGGTTGATTGTGCAATAGTGTTCGTAATATATGTAAGTGCCATTATGCGTGTCATGTGTATAAATGCATTCATTATGTGTGGCAAATGTGTAAGGGGTACTATATGTGTCATTGTGTAAAAGGACATTAATAATATTTGACATGTGTAAGGGGTACTATGTGTGTAATTATGTGTATACGGGCACTAATAATGTGCAGCATATGTGTAAGGGACATTATGTGTGTCATTATGTGTATAAGGGCATTAATGTGCAGCATAAGTGTAAGGGACATTATGTGTATAAGGGTATTAATAAAGATTGGTATGATGTGTAATGCACACTATGTTTATAAGGACATTAATAATGTGGGTTATGTGTAAGGCACATTATGTTTATAAGGACATTAATAATGTGGGTCATGTGTAAGGGACATTACTGTGTGGTATTATGTATATAAATGCATTACTAACATGTGGCATTATGTGCATAAGGTGCTCTTCTGTGTGGAATAATGTGAATAAAGAGCAATATGGTATGATGTAATGTGAATAAGGAGCAATTCAGTGTGATGTATTGTGATTATGGGGCACTACTGTGAGGAGTAATGTATATAAGGGACACTTTCACATGGTAAAATGTGAATAAAGTTGCAGTACTGTGTGGTGTAATTTTAATTGGGGGTACTATTGTGTGGCCATGCCCTTTGCCAGCAAAAACACATAGGGGGTAATTCCAAGTTGATCGCATGCATGAAATTTTTTAGCAATTGGGCAAAACCATGGCCCTCATTCCGAGACGTTCGCTCGGTAATTTTCATCGCATCGCAGTGAAATTACGCTTAGTACGCATGCGCAATATTCGCACTGCGACTGCGCCAAGTAATTTTACAATGAAGATAGTATTTTTACTCACGGCTTTTTCATCGCTCCGGCGATCGTAGTGTGATTGACAGGAAATGGGTGTTACTGGGCGGAAACACAGCGTTTTAGGGGCGTGTGGATAAAAACGCTACCGTTTCCGGAAAAAACGCAGGAGTGGCTGGAGAAACGGGGGAGTGTCTGGGCGAACGCTGGGTGTGTTTGTGACGTCAAACCAGGAACGATAAGCACTGAACTGATCGCAGATGCCGAGTAAGTCTGAAGCTACTCTGAAACTGCTAAGAAGTTTGTAATCGCAATATTGCGAATACATCGTTCGCAATTTTAAGATGCTAAAATACACTCCCAGTAGGCGGCGGCTTAGCGTGAGCAACTCTGCTAAATTCGCCTTGCGAGCGATCAACTCGGAATGAGGGCCCATGTGCACTGCACAGCAGATATAGCATGTGCAGAAAGAGTTAGATTTGGGTGGGTTATTTTATTTCTGTGAAAAAGAGAAAACACGCAGATGGAGTGCGCTGTCAACGGGAGCCTGTACTGGGAAGGTCAGTTCCCTTAATGATTTAGGTAAAAAAGAAAAGATAGGTACTGGCGCCGGCTGAAATTGAATGTGAGATGAACGACTCAATAAATAAAATGTAAAAAGTTATATTTAATAAACATTCATCAAAGAGAGGTTATCCTACCCCTCAGAAATAAAACACAAGCAATTGCTAAACGATAAGAAATGCACAATTCCTGGCTAGGACGCTGTTCCACATTTGCCCACAAGTTCAATTAGGTATAAGGTGATTTACCAGACTGGATTCCAGATAAGTCCTCTAGGTCTCTCTTGAAGTTAAGAACCAAATGGCAGAAGGGGGTGAGTCCAAGTCAAATGAAGAACTTGTGTCGGAATTTCATCCTAGTGGAAGCTGATTGGTCCAAAGTTTACCAGGAGATGGATGAGGGTGCTGATACTTGTGGTCCTACAAGCTGAAGCTCAACGCGTTTCGCTGGTCTGATGGGTGCCAGCTTCCTCAGGAGCATAAATCCAATGCCCAGCCAGTGGGCTTTATATACCCTTAATAATTAGGGATTATTTAGAAACACCTGTTGGCCCTGCTAAACACATATCCATGTTTATTTCATAAATCAAATAATCATTTAAAACAGAAGGCAATCATTTCAAAACACATATCAAACCTGTTTTTATTTATAAAAACGAGTGCTGTAAAGGCTTTAAAAACGTAAAAGTATGTTACCCAAATACTATATCACGTGATCGTAGCCGGTCACGTGGGATAGGGCCACCAATGAAACCCGGGATCTTACAAACTTGAGATCCGGGTTTCATAGTTGCTGGTATAAATAATATCTGTATTATAGATAACATGGGCCAGAATGTGTTATTAATATGACCAATGATAAACACACTGTAGAGTATTTGCTGTTTTCTGGCTTTTTATCTTGTTACTCTACATTCCTGCAGGAAGCTTCCGGCTACATCACAGCTCTGTATGCCACCATCACACAGCTGCCATCAGTTACAGACACATGTGTAACACTGGATCTAATGTATTTACTACAAGCTAGTTGCTTTAAAAATACATTTTTATTTATATAAGCTTCATGGTACAAGGAGGTGAGAGAGAACATATAGAGAAGGGGAGCTGAGGGAGCAGTGGCGTAAGTTCGTCCCAGTTGCCCGGAGGCAAGATAAATATTGGTGCCCCCCTATTTCCTATATTAAGATAAATATAAGTGTGCATATGTGTGCGTGTGTGTGCGTGTGTGTGCGTGTGTGTGTGTGTGTTTTTATGGAGTGCTCTGAAAAAAAAATTTTATACTGTATTTATACATTTAATTGTCTTTTATTTTAAATCACGCATTTCTTAGCAATCATACCCAGGATTAGAACCCATGACCTGTTACACTAACAGCAGACACTTTACTGATGGAGCTATTTGCTCCTGTACAGGAAGCATGAGAATGCTAACTATATGAAGTTACGTGTAATTGTCAGAGAAGTATCTTCATATAGTTATAATTCTCATATTTCCTACAGGAGCAAACAGCTTCATCAGTAAGGTGTCTGCTTCCAGTGTAATAGGGTGTGGTTTCTAATCCTGGGACCTGGGTATGATACTTGTAAAATGTGTATATTCAGTATAATAATGAGGGTGTGATTTGTAAGGTGCAGGGACCAGTGAGGAAGTCGGCCACTGAAAAGAGAGTGGCAGTACAGTTATATGTCTGTCAAACTGTAATACAATAAAGGAAAACACAGAATGATCTCCTGTTAATGAAATGAACCAGTGCAAATTACATGACGGGGGTAAAAGACCCATCAGTATATGTGTATTGAACAAGCTCAGCCAGTAGGAGAGAGAATTGACTGCATAGGAAAGGAAAGAGTTAAACATCTTGGGAGGGGTGGACCTAGCTGTTAGGAAAGTACAGCCTTTTAGGGGGAGGGTTTGATATATATAGGGAAGGTGAGGCCATCTTAGTTCTCTTGGTGGATTTGCTTTGGGGTGAGTGCTGCTTTGCAGAATCCCCCCATTTTTTTTCGGATTTATACATTTCAGTGTTTTGTCAGCTAGTCATGGGCAAAGTGATTCACTGAACTGAGCTGAGACACATGACTCAGTTCAGTGAAGTGTCTCGAGTCAGTGTCTCGGCACATGAGTCATGACTCATCTGTAGTGGATGTGTTGCAGAGACTGCACATGAATCAGTGAGTTGCCAGTGCTGGAGGATCAGTGCTGGACTCATGGAGTTATTCAGCTGCAGTGATTGTACAGTGTATCTGGGGGAGGCAGCTGCTTATGCCCTGATAATAATATATTAACATAGATTCAGTGTTATGTTGATATATTATTAATAACCACTTATTGCACACTAGTTATAGAATATGACATTACTTCTGCTTGAGGAAAGAAAGCTTAACAGCCATGAAACACATCATTCATTCTGTAACTAAACCAAATAAAAACATTTTTTTTTTTTGCATACTTTGCTAATTGGATGATTTTAGGTGGCCTTGGATTTATTATATTATCCACTATCTAGCCTCCAGGGAGTTTGCCACCCACAATCACACTGAGCAGGATCAGTGAGCACTGAGCCGAGAGCCCTGTACCACAGGGGCTCCACCTCCTGCTGCATGAATCAGATTCATTCACTGAGTCACTGAGTCTACACAGTGTACAACTGTCTCAACTCACTGTCAGACTCAGGATGAATCATGATTCATGACATGGATCAGGCACAGCAGCAGAGCACTCACTGACTGGTGAGTCGTGACTGCTCCCTCCCCCCTCCCACTGGGTGTCACCTGGTATAGCCTCTGGCCAATCACAGCTAAAGACAGCAGAACACACTGACTGAAGGACACAGCGTTTCCTCCCTCTGTCTGAGAGAAGCTGCTGCTGCTGCTGTCTCGACTCATGAAACAGTGAGTGACTCGAGTCATTCACACTTCCTGATGATTCGAGTCACTGTGTTGAGACAGAGAGTCAGTAGCCATCTCTATTGTCAGCTCCCTGCATTTAGGTCACACATCAGTGCTCTGGCTGCCACTCGCCCACGACGGTCCGCCGGGACCCCAGCCCGTTACCGCTCATCTGGCGGTGGGGGCTGGTTCCGGGGGCGAGCTGGCTGGCCCTGGGGACGGCGTCCCGTCCCCTAGGGCCTCCTCGAGGGATCTGGCGGAAGCCGGGCCGGCTGTGACTGGCGGGAGCGGCCGACGAGGAGGATCAGAGAGGGAGTCAGGCCGCCGGGAGGTGGGCGGGCAGCAGCCCTTGCCTCCGGGCATGGCCGGGGAAGCCCCAGTGCCGGGTGCCCGCGGGAGCGCGCCGCACCGGGCGCTCATCCAGGGACCGGAGACTGAGTTCGATGCCCAGCTCTTCCCCCTTGCCGGGGCCGGCTAGTGGTTCCAGGCGGGGGGAGGGCACTGGGCGGGGGACGTGGCCAGCCGAGCGAGGCCTGTCGCAGGGCCTCGCACGGCGTCATCCCCAAACGCTTCGGCTGAGAGAGCACGGACCGGAAGCGGTGGGACGCGCGGGCGCCCACGCGCGGCTCCGGCGGCGCCGCTCGCGCACGTGTGCGCGCAGCGGCGCCGCTTTCCTCCTTGTCTCCTCAGCCCTCTCCCCCGCAGCCGGAACACGGTGTGGAGCGGGGAGGGAGGGGGAGAGGCAGTGATCAACCAGGTTAAGCTAATGGGGCTCTTAATGCAGGAGCCCAGACAAGAGGCCTTGTGGTGACAGAGCAGTGGGGCGCGCGCCCGAGGTGCGCGCGCGCCCACGCTCGCCTCTGGCGCCGCTAGCCGCGCACCGGCCCTCCTGTCTCCCCTGCTATCTCCCAGGCAGCCGGAGTCCGGCGGGAGCCGGGGGGAGAGGGGAGACAGGGCAATTATGATCACTGGCAGGGCAGTGCGATACCAAGGAGAAGGGATGCGGCAGCAAGAGGTCACGGGGTGCGCGCACGGGAGGTGCGCGAGCCCGTGTCCACTGCAAGCGGAGCGGTGCGCGCGCGCTCTGCTGCGCCGCGGGGTTCCCGGTCTTTTCAGATCACTCCCCCGGGGCCGGAATTTAGCGGCCTGCGGGGGAGGAGGGGGGACAGGGAATGGGTTAGTGGCCGCGGGGCTGCTGCACGCGCCGCAGGAGCTCGCGGCGGTCCCACCCCCCCCTCTGCGGCATCGGATAGTTCCGATACACGGGAAGAGGGAACAAATTCGGAGGTGAGGGCAGTGCGGGCGCCGACAGCGGTGCCTCCGCTTTCCCGCAAGGGCAGCGTGCGTCGGATGCCCGGCACACGCATGTCGGGCGGCGAGCGCGTGGTCGCACGCGGGCCCCGGCGAAGGACCCAGGACCGCGTTTTGGGGCAGTCACGACCCTCCGGAGCGCTGGCTCGGCCCTGGCCACAGCGGGGAAGGTGTTAGGGCCGCTAGCCGCGGCTGCCTCCCCTAGAACGGCTGTTCGTTCCGGCGGGCTGCGGGCTATGGTGGCGCAGCGGGTGGCACGCGCCTGCCGTGAGCTCGGGACGGTCGCCGCATAATTACAACAGGGTCCAGGGCAGGACGCGGGGGAGCTCACGGCCGCAACGCCCCCAGCACGGAGGCCGCGGCATGTGCCGCGAGTGCTGGAGGGGTCCTCCGCTTCTTCCTCTTTTTCAAGGGAGCTCGGGGATGAGGCGATGGCAGATTTCGAGGAGGAAGGCAACAATTTGGACGCGCCGGAAGATTCCATGTCGGGGCAGTCGGCGGCATCAGGTAAGGTGGTGCAGTCGGTATTCGGGTTCCTCCACGAGCTCTAGTTCGCGTAGTTCTTCCTCTTCCTCCTCTTCATCTTCAATGTCGTCACAGGCGTCCGAAGTCAGTAGCACAACTAGGGCAAAGAAGCGGGCAACTAAATTCGCCAAGAGGGCAGCGGGCCAGCGGAACAGGCGCAAGCGGCTTAGCGAGGAAGCGCGTAGGGCCAAGAAGCTCGCAATTTGCCCGGTGTCGTGCGATTCGTCTATACTGCTGTACTGCGGGGGCTGCGAGATAGCTGCCGCAAGAAGATTTGGAGGGGGGACTTCGTGGACGTGTTCGTATTGACGAAGGTCACGAAGAAAGAGTATAAGGTGGCGGCGCAAAGAAGGGCATCGGGGCTGAGGCATTCCGTACCTTCGATAATTGCCTGGCCGGGTTCTGGGTCTTCGCGGCATCTTACCTGGAGGACAGGCCGGCAGAGCACACGAATATAATTAGGTACCTGCATCTCGTACATGACATGCAGCGCACGTCTTCGGGATCGGAGTGGCGCAGGTACGATCAGGAATTCAGGGAACAACAGGAAGGTTTGCAGGTCATGGACTTCGGGTTCAAGGACGTTGAGGTTGGGCTCAAGGTCACCCGGGCTTCGCTACAGGCGGAGGAGCCCCGAAAGCCGGGGGCGGACGGGCACCACGCAGGGTCGTCCTCCCAGGGGTTCGGCGCGGACGGCGGATTGGCCAAGTCAGGTAGGTCGGCAGTCCGCGCAGGGGGGCGTGCCACCACAAAAGGAAAATGTTTCGCGTTTAACAACGTGGCGTGTTCCTTCGGGGGATGACATGGTCATCTCTCCAGTGGGGGTGGTTCCTAAGAAGGCTCCAGGCGCCTTCCGGCTCATTTGAGTTCACTTTTAGGTGTGTACTGCCGAAAGCTGTGAAGGGCGACTGCGGGGTGTGCCAGAACGCACCATTTCGTGCGTTTGTCCTCAGAGATTAAGAGGGAGTTGGCAATATGGGCCTCGTTCCTCGAGGACTTCAACGGGGTGTGTATATGGCAGGCCCCAATGGCGGACAGCGCTAGGTTGCAGCTGTTCACCGACGCAGCGGGCGCCTCTGGATTCGGTTGCCATCTGGAGGGATCTTGGTGCATTGCCTCGTGGCCGGCAGAATAGCATCGCGGGGGTTTCACGAAGGACCTTTTGCTTCTGGAGTTTTTCCCATTATGGTGGCGTTGGAGGTCTGGGGCGATCGGCTGGCTAATCGCAGCATTTTGTTTAGATGCGATTATCTGGGCGTGGTGCATGCGATTAATAACCAGAGGGCAAAGTCGTTGGTGGTTATGCGGGTGCTAGGGCAATTGCTTTTGACATGCTTGCGTAGGAACCTGTGGTTCTGCGCGCAACATGTGCCCGGTTTGGAGAATGGGATTGTCGACGCTTTGTCGCGAGGACAGTGGGAGAGGTGTTGGTTGTTGGCACCTGAGGCCAACGAGCAAGGTTTTCATTGTCCCGGTTAGGTTTGGCAGGTGATCGGGCCGGACTGGAGGGTATAGCGTTGCGGTCAGTCGCGCCAGCCACGCTCAAGGCTTACGGACATGCTTGGAATGAGTGGGAGGAGTTTGTCCAAGGTCGTCAGCAACAAGGTAAGAGCAGGCATCGGCTGATGCTTTCTTTTATTTGGCAGCTGTATGTTTCGGGTAGGTCCCGAGCGGTGGTATCCCGGTACTTGGCTGGGGTCTGGTTTTCTGCAAGCTGCGGGGCGTCCCCGATGTGACAAAAAGCGATGTTCTGTGGAAGGCAATGAAAGGGTGGACGCGAGTGGCGCCGACGCCACCGGATAGGAGGCGGCCCATCGATGCGGCTTTGTTGCCAGCCATCATCGCGGCGGTGGGGCGAGTCGCGTCGTCCAGGTTTGAGACACTTTTGTGCAGTTTGGCGTTCTCATTGGCTTACCACGGGGCCTTTAGGGTTTCGGAGTTGGTAGCGCCTTCCAAGAGAGCAGAGTCGCGCATGCTGGTCGGAGACGTAGTAGTGTGTGAGAGGTCCTTGCTGTGAAGATTAAGGCGCTCTAAGACGGACCAAGTGGGGAGAGGTCGCTGGGTCACTATGGTTCCAGCGCAAGAGGAGAGCGTTTGCCCAGTAGGTCTGGCGATGCAATATGTGGCGGTGCGACCCGTTAGGGAGGGGTCATGGCTATTGCATTATGACGGGCTGCCAGTGACGAAATACCAGTTCCGTTGGATGCTGAGTCGTTGTTTAGCGAGCTTGGGCCTCCCACCCGCTGCGTTCGGTACCCATTCCTTTCGAATAGGCGCGGCGACGTCGGCTGCTGCGGCGGGTTTCTCCAGATCTGAAATCCAGGCGGTGGGGCGAGGGAAGTCGTCAAGTTACAGACGATATATTCGCCCCGTTGCATGAGAGGTCGGATTGCGCTTAGTGCTTTGTTTTATTTGCAATGTATTATGTTGTTCCAGTTCTGTGAGTTATGGTGTTGTGCGTCTGTTGGTGTTTCCCCCTTTTGTTATCCTACTCAGGGATTAGCTACTCGCCGTTGCTGGCATGAGTCGGCAGCGGGGGTCTGGAGTTATTTTGTGACTTTTTGCCTGACTTGACGGACTGAATTCTAATCTACAATTCGGCTAATCTGGTCTAATCAGAGTCCCTCAGCAGGTCTTTACGCTTTCACCTCCAGCTGAGTTATTACATGTGTTTCCCATTTTATACCCCCCTCTCCCCCCCCTCCCTGTTTTATTTTGTTTGTTTTATTTGATCTTTCCCCTTTGTGTCTTTAATTGCGCTTTAAATTGGCAACGAAGCATGGTGCAGTTCGGCTAGGCCGTGACTGCTGCAATAGCGAGATCTAAAGTTTTTTCTTTTTGGCAGATCCTTCAGTGTAAACAATTAATAAGCCTCTTAGAAATCAATTTTACCCCTCTTTTCCCCTTCAGGATGGTTTGACGACAATTTGGCCATTTGGGTGGTTGGCCACTCTTACATTTACTGGGCGGCCAGGTTTGTGGCCTCGGAGGGGGCTCAGGCATTGCTTGGAGCACAGGGTGTCAGATGGCTTGGCTGGCGAGGAATGATGTGGGGTGAGCTGAGGAGTAGGTTAGTGAGTCAGGCCAGCAAGCATGGAGTCCCTAGGGTCTTGGTTGTCCATCTAGGTGGCAACGACCTGGGGAAGAGGACATCCTTGGATCTGCGGTGGGCCATGATACATGATCTGGCAAGTGTGGCCGCAACATGGACCAATTGTGTGTTTGTTTTTTCAATGATGGTGCCAAGATTGTGTTGGAGGGGTGTGGCGGATGGGCGCCAGATTGACGAGGCCCGGAAAAAGGTGAACGGGGCGGTGGCAAAGTGGGTGCTGTCCCACGGAGGGAGGGTGGTTCGCCACCCGAGGATTCGGTTCAGAGACAGCCACCTTTTCCGGCATGATGGAGTACATCTATCCAATGAGGGGATGATGTTTTTTCTGGAGGATCTAGGTTTCGCTTTGCAGGAGTTAAGGTAGGTTTATGGTGGCGGTGCGAAAGACTTTGGGGATGAGTCTTTCGCTGTTGGCGGAAAAGAACGGCAGTTTTGTATTGTAGGGAAAACTGTAGTGTTTTACAGTTTGTTGTGGTTTAGGTGCACTCACCTCCATCGACTTATGGCCGCTTGACCACCCGTCCGGGAAGGCAGCGGCAGGGCACCCAGGAGCGGTGGGTAGTCACTGTGGGGGTTGAGTTGTCACCTATTACCGGTTTATGATAAGTTTTAGTAAATTTATAGGATTAGTTATTTAAGGTTAATTTAGGTTAATTGAGCCGTTCTTTTGGGCCGCCACCATATGCCGGCTGGAGCGGCATATTAAATTAATTTCTTTATTACAGGTTTGCTAATGGATAGGGACAAATAAATAGCTAGCAATTTTCTGCCAAAATTCAAGTCTCCGTGTCGTTATTTCTGGTTCTAGGTTATGAATGCTTTACTTTCAAAGAAAGGGGTCCACCAAATATCACTAGGATGTTTACAGAATAGAAGAAGAGGAAGGAGGTTTTTGTACGGCTCTGCATCACTGTGTGAGCGGGTAACCATTACTGTGCTGACAGATATACTCTGCCTCATCTTCTGCTGTCACTCCACTGATTGTTAGTGTGTATGCAGTTCCATATCCAGATCCACTGAACCTGTCTGGGACTCCTGTATATCGGGTGCTTGTATAAGAGATAAGAAGCTTTGGAGATTGTCCTGATTTCTGTTGGTACCAGTGTAAGTTGCTGTTTATACCAGCACTGGCTGTACATGAGATGGTGACTTTATCTCCTGGTGACACAGAGATATAACCTGGGGTCTGAGTCAGCACAATCTCTCCGCAGGTAGCTGGTAACACAGAGACAACACATCATTAATGCTGACAATAACACTTGTTACATTGTATTGATATATTTATATTATTTATATTTAGTATAAAATATCACCATACCCTGAATATACAGGTAAAAGATACAGAGTAGAGATATCACAGGCAGCATCTTTACAGTTCTGAACTGTCACAGACACAGATCACTGGGTTATAGACAGACTGTTTATAGTGCATGAAGTCTACAGGGAAATACATTTAGATACCCTGTATGCAAAGCAGGAGATATGCAAATGTCTCACATCCTGGTATACGTCTCATGGGGAAGAGAGAGAACCATTCTATCAGATGGTGAGAGAGTGAGAGCGTATAACATTATATAATCTACAGGTACAGGTATTCCCTCCAGCTTCTCATTAAGCAGCATATTGAGCACATCTCCTCTTTCAAACCTATTTTCTGTTACGTCCTAGAGGATGCTGGGGACTCCGTAAGGACCATGGGGATAGACGGGCTCCACGGAGACATGGGCACTAAAAAGAACTTTAGATATGGGTGTGCACTGGCTCCTCCCTCTATGCCCCTCCTCCAGACCACAGTTTGATACTGTGCCCAGAGGAGACTAGGTGCACTACAGGGAGTTCTCCTGAGTTTCTCTGAAAGAAAGTATTTTGTTAGGTTTTTTATTTTCAGGGAGCACTGCTGGCAACAGGCTCCCTGCATCGTGGGACTGAGGAGAGAGAAGCAGCCCTACTTAAATGTTAGGCTCTGCTTCTTAGACTACTGGACACCATTAGCTCCAGAGGGAGTCGGAACGCAGGACTCCCCTCGCCGTTCGTCCCGGAGCCGCGCCGCCGTCTTCCTCACAGAGCCGGAAGATAGAAGCTGGGTCAGTATAAGAAGATAGAAGACTTCAGAGGCAGCAGAAGACTTCAGATCTTCTCTGAAGTAACGTGCAGCAGTAACGCTGCGCACCATTGCTCCCACATACAACACACACAGCAGGCACTGATGGGTGCAGGACGCAGGGGTGGCACCCTGGGCAGCAATGTTAAACCTCTAGGACTGGCCAAACAATATATATAGGCTCTGAGGGCTGTATATAGAAATCCCCCGACAGTTTTTAAAGAAATCAAGCGGGACCGAAGCCCGCCGCTGAGGGGGCGAAGCTTGATACCTCAGCACTAACCAGCGCCATTTTCTCCACAGCACACCACTGAGAAGTTGGCTCCCCGGACTCTCCCTTGCTGAACACGGTGACAGAGGGTTTTAAAGAAGGGGGGGCACATAATTTGGCGCAGTTAATATATATATATATATATAAAATAAAAAGAGCTATATATATATCTGGGAATTTTTTCCAGGGTCACTGGCGCTGGGTATGTGCTGGCATACTCTCTCTCTGTCTCTCCAAAGGGCCTTGTGGGGGAACTGAGTGTGTGGGGTGTCGGTACGCGTGTGTTGGCATGTCTGAAGAGGAAGGCTCTTCTAGGGAGGAAATGGGGCAAATGAGTGTGGTGTCTCCGTCGGCAATGCCGATACCTGACTGGTTGGATATGTGGAATGTTTTAAATGCAAATGTGAATTTATTACACAAAAGGTTGGACAAAGCTGAGTCCTGGGAGCAGAGCTGGATTAAGGCTTCGGGGGGCCCTGGGTACTTAAGACAGTGGGGCCCTAAAATCTAAAATTAAAATCATAACGTCTTCAATTACTACAAAGAAAATAACAATTTGGTGGTAAATTTGAAAGAATCTTTCAGATAGGGAGCACACTCATGTATATATAATATATATTTTTATATGTGCAGTCAGTGGTCGAAGTGGAAATTTTGAAGTGAGGGTATGGAAAAGTGAAGGTTGCAATTATGCGCACGCCTCCGGAAAAGGGGGCGTGGCCACTAAAAAGGGTGTGTGGCCTTCAGTGTAGTTTACCACACCACATACCCCTTATACACATTAATCACCACAATAGTAGGACCCCTTATACTATCTAGTACTGGTGCTCCTTTCACATTATACCACATGGTATGAGCTGAAATTCACATTATACCACACAGAATGAGCTGAAATTCACATTATACCACACAGAATGAGCTGAAATTCACATTATAGCACACAGGATGAGCCGAAATTCACATTTTAGCACACAGGATGACCCGAAATTCACATTAAAGCACACTGAATGAGCCGAAATTCACATTATAACACACAGAATGAGCCGAAATTTACATTACAGCACACAGGATGAGCCGAAATTCACATTATAGCACACAGAATGAGCCAAAATTCACATTATACCATGCAGTATGAGCCGAAATACACATTATAGCACACAGTATGAGCCGACATTTACATTATACCACACGGTATGAGCCAAAATTCACATTATACCACACGTTTTGAGCCAAAATTCACATAATAGCACACAGTATGAGCCGAAATTCACATTATAGCACAAGGAATGAGGCAAAATTCAGGGAGAGTGACAGCAGGGACATAGGGACAGGGAGAGTGACAGAGGGACAGGGAAAGTGACATCAGATACATATGGACAGGGAGAGTGACAGAGAGAGGAACAGCAAGGGCATACAGTAGGGACTAGGGAGAGAGAAAGGCAGCAGGGTAAGATTTCCTAGAGTATTAAGCAGCGGCGGTGCTGAGGATGCTGTGGTCTGCGTTGCGGTGGATACGGAGGCTGTGGCCGGCATCGTGCGGAGGAGACGGCAGTGTGGAGAAGGACTGTGGGCGGCTGCGGGCCGGCATGGGAAGCTCAGAAACATTGGTGTATAAGATGATGTATAGTGTGTGTGTGTGTGTGTGTGTGTGTGTATGTATATATATATATACATACACATACACATATGAAGTGCTTCGAACGGCTGATGTTAAAACATATAAAATCCCATTTTCCTGCAAACTTTGATCCCTTTCAATTTGCGTACCGGCAGAATAGGTCTACAGAGGACGCAGTCCTGACTGTTTTACATCAGGCACAGACCCATTTAGAGAAGAAAGGGAATTATGTGAGAATTTTATTTGTGGATTTTAGTTCCGCGTTTAATACTATTGTACCAACATCTTTAGTCTCCAAGCTTTTTAATCTTGGCGTAAACGGGTTTACGTGCAACTGGATTTTAAATTTTCTGACAGCAAGGCCGCAGGTAGTTAAGCTTGGTAAATTTGTGTCTAGTGAGATTTGCTTAAGTACGGGGGTACCACAAGGGTGCGTTCTGAGCCCGTTATTGTACTCTCTATTCACGTATGACTGTTTCTCAGCCTCTGATTCTGTCAGGGTGGTGAAATTTGCTGACGACACAGCGGTTGTTGGCCTGATAAGCGGAAACGACGAGTCTTCTTACAGATTGGAAATTTTGCGTTTACTAAAATGGAGTAACACAAATTGTTTGGTCCTGAACACATCTAAAACAAAGGAGATGGTCGTTGATTTTAGGCGAGGTTGTAACAGACCACTATTTCCTGTGTTTTTGGATGGAAAACCGATTGAGGAGGTGGTATCTTTTAAATTTTTAGGTACACATATTACAAATGACCTAACTTGGTCTACAAACAGTGTCTTTCTGATTAAAAAGGCGCAGCAACGCCTTTTCTTTTTGAGGAGGCTTAGAGCTGTTTGTTCAAGCACAAGCACTTTGGTTAGGTTTTATTATAGTATAGTAGAGAGCGTTTTAACTTATGGGATGATAGTGTGGTTCGGAAATTGCACTGCAGCAGAACGAATAGCTTGTGAGAGGGTAGTTAAAACTGCCAGTAGGACCATCGGGGTACCTCTGACTAGCATGAAAGACTTGTACACTAGAAAAGTACTAAGGAAAGCTAGGAGTATACTCACTGATGAGAGTCATCCAAATTGTTCGATCTTTGAAAGATTGCCATCCCAAAAACGGTTTAGAAGTATCCGTGCTCATTCAAACCGCATGCTAAACAGCTTTTTTCCAACTGCTATCCGGCTGCTAAATGATCAGTAGGTTGCTATTGCTTTCCAGGTGTACCAAACTGTTACTGTTATTTTTATGGTTTATGAGCTTCTTATTGTCTTTTCATTCACATTTTCGTTGTCGATTTTGTAAATGACAAATAAAGTATATTATTATTATTATTATTATATATATATATACATAAATATATACACACACATGTGTATATATATATATATATATATATATACACACACACATGGGTACATATATACACGTGTGTGTGTATATATATATATATATATATATATATAAACATAAACTATTGCTCTTATGCTAATAGGACTAATGCTGGCTGGCTGGGCACAGGAAGGCTGCACACGCGCTGTCCTCCCTGTTCCCTGCAGCCTGTGCACCCAGCCAATGGCTGAGCCACAGGCTGCTGCTGCACATATTATTGGACGGCTGAGCCGTCGCTCAGCTGTCCTACCTGCCGGACACCGTACACACAGTCTTCTGTGCGGCCACGCTGCCGCCGCCGCCGCCAGGGAATTGGGGACAGCTGTAACGCAGCTGCCCTGTATGTAGAGCCGCCGCGCCGGCTGCCGGGAGTGTAGCACTGCAGATCGGAAAGATCCGATCTGTGGCGACTGCGAGGACGGGGGCCCTTTTAAAAAGGGGGCCCGGGGTACTTATCCCCGGGGCCCCCCTCTTAATCCGGCTCTGCCTGGGAGTGTACAGGGAGTCAAGCCCTGGCTTCCACTATGTCGCAGGGACCTTCTGGGTCTCAAAAGCGCCCACCATCCCAAGTAGTAGACACTGATACCGACACGAATTCGAATTCTGACACCGACACGAATTCTGACTCCAGTGCCGACTACGATGATGCGAAGTTGCAGCCAAAATTGGCTAAAAGTATTCATTATATGATTATTGCAATAAAAGATGTGTTGCATATAACAGATGACCCCTCTGTACCTGACACAAGGATCCACATGTTTAAAGAAAAGAAACCTGAGGTTACTTTCCCCACTTCCCATAAGTTAAATGAGTTGTTTGAAAGGGCTTGGGTAACTCCAAACAAGAAACTGCAGATTCCAAAAAGGATTCTTATGGCGTATCCTTTCCCAGCTAAGGACAGGATACGGTGGGAATCCTCCCCAAGGGTGGACAAAGCGTTGACATGCTTATCCAAAAAGGTAGCGCTGCCATCCCAAGATACCGCAACCCTCAAGGATCCTGCTGATCGCAGACATGAGACTACCTTGAAGTCAATTTACACACATACTGGTACATTACTCAGACCGGCGATAGTGTCGGCTTGGGTTTGTAGCACTGTAGCAGCGTGGACAGATACCTTATCTGCTGATATTGATATGCTGGATAAGGAAACCATTTTATTGACCCTGGGTCATATTAAGGATGCTGTCCTATATATGAGAGATGCTCAAAGAGACGTTGGCCTACTGGGTTCCAGAGCCAACGCTATGGCGATTTCTGCTAGGCGAGCCCTATGGACCCGACAATGGACGGGTGATGCCGACTCGAAGAGGCATATGGAGGTTTTGCCTTACAAGGGTGAGGACTTATTTGGGGTAGGTCTCACGGACCTGGTTTCCACAGCTACTGCAGGTAAATCAATTTTTTGCCTTATGTTTCCTCACAGCCTAAGAAAACGCCACATTATCAGATGCAGTCCTTTCAGTCGCATAAATCTAAAAGAGTACGGGGATCTTCCTTTCTTGCCAGAGAGGTAAGGGCAGGGGAAAAAAGCTGCCAGTTACAGCTAGTTCCCAGGAGCAGAAGTCCTCCCCGGCTTCTACAAATTCCACCGCATTACGCTGGGGCTCCACTGAGGGAGTCCGCCCCGGTGGGGGCACGTCTTCGACTTTTCAGCCACGTCTGGGTTCAATCACAGGTGGATCCCTGGGCAATAGACATTGTTTCCCAGGGTTACAAGCTGGAATTCAAAAAGGTGCCTCCTCGACGGTTTTTCAAATCGGCCCTACCGGCTTCTTCCCCAGAGAACGAGGTAGTTTTAAATGCAATTCAAAAATTGTGTCTTCAACAAGTGGTGGTCAAAGTTCCCCTGCTTCAGCAGGGGAGGGGGTATTACTCATCCCTGTTTGTGGTCCTGAAACCGGACGGTTCGGTCAGACCCATTCTGAATTTAAAATCCTTAAACCTATACTTAAAAAGGTTCAAGTTTAAGATGGAATCGCTCAGAGCGGTCATTGCCAGCCTGGAAGGGGGGATTATATGGTGTCCCTGGACATAGAGGATGCATACCTTCATGTCCACATATATCCTCCTCATCAGGCGTTCCTTAGATTTGCTGTACAGGATTGTCATTACCAATTTCAGACGTTGCCGTTTGGGCTTTCCACGGCCCCAAGGGTTTTCACCAAGGTAATGGACGAAATGATAGTTCTCCTGCGCAAGCAGGGAGTCACAATTATCCCGTACTTGGACGATCTCCTAATAAAAGCGAGATCAAGAGAGCAGTTGATGAACAGCGTATCACTCTCCCTGAGGGTGTTGCAGCAGCACGGCTCAATCTCCCAAAGTCACAGTTGGTTTCAACGTCCCGTTTGCCTTTCTTAGGCATGATTCTGGATACAGAGCAGAAAAAGGTTTTTCTCCCGATGGAAAAGGCCCAGGACTCCAGAACATAGTCAGAGACATGTTGAAGCCGAAAAGGGTGTTGGTGCATCAATGCACTCGAGTTCAGGGAAAGATGGTGGCATCTTACGAGGCCATTCCATTCGCTGGGCGGAAAATCATGTAAACACTCTGACAGCAGTCTTCATTCCGGGAGTGGACAACTGGGAAGCAGACTTCCTCAGCAGGCACGATCTCTATCCAGGAGAGTGGGGACTTCATCAAGAAGTCTTTACAGAGACATGATGGTGTCACGCCTCAACAAGAAGTTTCCGAGGTATTGCACCAGGTCAAGTGACCCTCAGGTGGTAGCAGTGGACGCCCTGGTGACACCGTGGGTGTTTCAGTAGGTCTATGTGTTCCCTCTGTTAGGCGCCGGGGTCCGCTCGGCCGTGCGGCCCGGCGCCTAGCAACCAGGGACGCCGGGCGCGTTCAGCCGCCGGCTCCCTGGCAACGCTGAGACGCTGGGCGCACGGAGCCGCCTCTGGCCTTAGCAACGGGGACGCCACGTGCAGCCGCGTTCCCCGTTGCTGGGTCTATCCTATTGCCCTGATTATGTGCTGGCCGTGCAGCATGCAAGCTGCACGGCATTTCTTTTGATTGTCCTGTCTGGATCTTGATTGGAGGGTGCCTGAATAAAGGCATCCTCAGGACTTCCTACAGACGCCGGTGATAGTTTCCTGTTTGCCTTGTCTGCTGCAGAGAGTTCCCAGTCCCGGTCTATTTGGTTGTTCCTGTTCTCAGAGATCCTGTACTCGGAAGTTACCATCTGTTCCTGGAGTCTGACCGAGCACCTTTGACATCTGGTGGTGTTCGTGAGTCGCGGCGCAGCCGTGTGTTGCGGCTAGTCCGCTACTATTTATTATTTTGTTTATATTGTGTTCTGGAGTTTTGCGGAGGATTCCGCTTCCACAGATCCACTCTGGTGTCCAGCGGTGCCGGATAGGAGTGTCGGATCAGTGGATCTTTGGTTGTCCTTTTCCCTGGCGGCAAATCCGCACATACCTTTTGATTTAGTTAAGTCAGCTTGTAACCCCTGGCCGTATTGCTTAGTCAGAGGGCCCCTTGTTATCACCCTGTCTCGGACTTCCCCTTGTCTCCCATTAAGACCTGCGGGGGCATCGGGGTTGGGCAGACATAATCCGCCCTTCGAACGCGGCTGCCATGGGCTCAAGCAACCATAGTCTCGCAGGGGATTTCTGATAACACGGGCGAGACAACGGAGTTAGGGCGCCAGGGGTTACTAGGCCTTCCAGCTCCCACAACCAGCTTATTTTCCTGAACTCAGATCCCTGTCATAAGATCTCCTCCGGTCTGGAGTTCAGGAATCATAACATTATCACCGGCCAGACAAAAGAAAAAATTTGAACAAGAGTTAATTTTTTCACTTATTCAGTTGGGAGATTTTTGTCGGCCTCATGAATCCCACCGGTGTTGGGCCAAATCCTGGCCAGTTTCTAGTTAGTCAGATTCAGGAACTTACTCAGATGGTTCAGGATCTGTCCCTCCGGGTGAGCTCACAGGAAGATCTGTTACGGACCTCCCCGAGGGTCGTCCCTGAACCAAAAATGCTTCTGCCTGACCGTTTTTCTGGGGATAGAAAGCAGTTTTTTAATTTTAAAGAATCTTGCAAACTGTATTTTCGTTTAAGACCAGTTACCTCAGGTACAGAGGCTCAGCGGGTTGGGATAATTATTTCTCTGCTCCAGGGGGATCCTCAGACCTGGGCTTTTGGTTTAAAGACAGACGATCCGGCCTTATCGTCTGTAGACGCCTTTTTAAAATCTTTAGGGCTATTGTATGACGACCCTGATAGAGAGGCATCCGCAGAAAGTCAGTTGCGTGCTCTTAGACAGGGTAGGAATCCCGCAGAGAATTATTGTACGGAGTTTCGCCGTTGGTCGAACGACTGTGGCTGGAATGACCCAGCCCTGCGCAGTCAGTTTCGCCTCGGCTTATCTGAATCTATAAAAGACAGTCTCCTCCAGTATCCCGCTCCTGCGACCCTCGATAACCTCATGGAGCTCTCTATTAAGATAGATCGTCGGCTCAGAGAGCGGAGGGCTGAAAAAGGGGCATCTGTCGGGTCCTCTTCCTGGGTTCCTTCCATTCCTGTAGACATAGAGGAGCCTATGCAGATAGGTCTCTCCAAATTGTCTCCGGAAGAAAGAACCAGGAGGCAAAATTCTGGTCTGTGTTTATACTGCGGAGGTAAGGGACATTTTGCCCGTAGTTGTCCAAACAAGTCGGGAAACTTCCTGACCAAGTGAGTTGTGAGGGGGTTCACTTTGGTCTGCAGCTCATCTCCTCAAATAATTCACTGTTGGTTCCTGTTAAAGTTTCCTATGGCAGCCTCTGTTCCTCGGTCTCTGCTTTTGTGGACAGTGGAGCTGCAGGAAACTTTATGGATTTAACATGGGCCAAGGCCTTAGGTATTCCTCAGCTAACCTTGAATAGGTGTATCACCATGCATGGTTTAGACGGGAGTCCCTTGTCCAATGGGGTTATTTCTCTATGTACACCTCCAGTTTTGCTCTCGGTGGGAGCTTTGCATTCTGAAAAGATTGAGTTTTTCCTTACCCATTGTCCAGCAGTTCCTGTGGTTCTGGGTCACCCTTGGCTGGCCTTTCATAATCCCATCATAGATTGGCAGTCCGGGGAGATCCTACAATGGGGTACCATCTGTGATAAAGAATGTATTACGCTTCCTGTCCGAGTAGCTGCCGCCGGTTCCGCACATATTCCTGGGGAATACCAGGATTTTGTTGATGTGTTTTCTAAGGGCAATGCAGATATTTTGCCTCCCCATAGGCCTTATGATTGTATCATTGAGTTAATTCCTGGTGCCACGTTGCCTAAAGGAAGGTTATATGCATTGTCTGGTCCTGAAACTGTGGCCATGAATGAGTATGTGAAAGAAAGCCTTGGGAAAGGGTTTATCAGGCCATCTAAATCCCCTTTAAGTGCAGGGTTCTTCTTCGTAGAGAAGAAGGATGGTTCACTCAGACCTTGCATTGACTTTAGAGCTCTGAATAAAATCTCAGTAAAGAATACTTACCCTCTGCCGCTGATCTCTGTCATCTTTGATCAGCTACGTTCGGCTGTTATTTTCTCTAAGATTGATCTGAGAGGAGCATATAACCTCATCAGAATCAAGTCAGGGGATGAATGGAAAACGGCATTTAGTACTCAGTCAGGCCACTATGAGTATCTGGTCATGCCATTCGGCCTATCTAACGCTCCGGCAGTTTTCCAGGATCTCATTAATGATGTGCTTCGTGAGTTTCTGGGAAGATTCGTCGTGGTCTATTTAGACGATATTTTGATATATTCTGACTCCGTGGAACAGCATGTTACCCAGGTGCGTCAGGTGTTAAAGAAATTACGTGAAAATCACTTATATGCCAAGCTGGAAAAGTGTGAATTTCATGTCACAGAAGTATCCTTTTTAGGGTACATTATTTCCCCTCGGGGATTCCGAATGGAACCAAAAAAGCTCCTGGCCATCCTTAGTTGGGTGCAACCCACCAATTTAAAAGCAATTCAGCGCTTTTTAGGGTTTGCAAACTACTATAGAAGATTTATTCACTCTTTCTCTGACCTAGTTGCTCCTATTGTGGCACTTACTAAGAAGGGAGCAGATCCTACCAATTGGTCATGTGAAGCTGAGTTATCTTTTCAGGCCTTAAAACAAGCCTTTGTCTCAGCCCCTGTCCTTAGACATCCCAACCCAGAATTACCTTTCATTGTTGAGGTTGATGCCTCGGAGGTTGGAGTAGGGGCTATCCTGTCTCAGAAGGATCCAGATTCCCTTGAGTTACATCCTTGTGCCTATATGTCCAGGAAATTCTCATCTGCAGAATCCAACTACGACGTTGGTAACCGGGAATTGCTGGCTATTAAATGGGCTTTCGAGGAGTGGAGACATTGGCTTGAAGGAGCGACCCATACCATTTCAGTTTTGACTGATCACAAAAATCTTCAATACATTGAATCGGCTAAACGACTGAATGCCCGACAGGCTCGTTGGGCTTTATTTTTTACTCGTTTCAAATTCATTATCACCTTCAGACCAGGTTCCAAGAATACCAAGGCAGATGCCCTGTCACGCAGTTTCCTTCCGGTTCAAGACAACAGTCCTGTTACCCCCATACTTCCGTCTTCAGTCATTCAGGCAGGTCTCACACAGGATGTATTTTCCCAATTAAAGCTGCTTCAACATCAAGCTCCTGGAAATACTCCTGCTGGTCGTCTTTTTGTCCCTGAATTTTTGAGAGCAACTGTTTTGGCAGAGTTTCATGATAGCAAAGTTGCCGGGCATCCTGGAATCGCCAAGACTTTGGAATTGGTATCCCGCTCAGTATGGTGGCCTGGTCTTTCCAAAGACATTAAAGAGTTTGTTTTTTCGTGTCAGGTCTGTGCACAGCATAAAGTTCCTCGTTCTTTGCCTATTGGTCAACTTATGCCCTTGAATGTTCCCCTTAGGCCATGGTCGCATATCTCCATGGATTTTGTGGTGGACCTCCCTCTGTCAGCAGGATGCCGAGTCATATGGGTAGTAGTGGACCGTTTTAGCAAAATGGCCCATTTCATTGCTCTTCCCCGATTGCCATCTGCCCAGGGATTGGCAGTCTTATTCCTCCGTCATGTTTTCAGACTCCATGGGTTACCCACCGATATTGTTTCTGACAGGGGTCCACAATTCATTGCGCAATTTTGGAAATCTTTTTGTGCTTCGTTAAAGATGAAATTATCATTAACCTCCGGCTATCATCCACAATCCAATGGACAGACTGAGCGAGTTAACCAATCTCTAAAACAATATTTGCGTTTGTACTCGGCCAAACTCCAAAATGACTGGTCTGAGTTTCTTCCATTGGCGGAGTTTGCTTATAATAATGCCTGTCATTCCTCCACCAATGTGTCTCCATTTTTTGCAGTTTTTGGTTTCCACCCCAGAGCTAATTCATTTTTTCAACATTCCTCTGTCTCCTCTCTGGCCCTGACCTCTCATCTTAAACTTATTTGGAAAAAAGTGCACCTGGCTCTCAGAAAAGCAGCTTTCCGGGAAAAGAAATTTTCTGACAGGCTCCGGCGGCCGTGCACTTTTAAAGTAGGAGACAGGGTGTGGTTGTCGACTCGCAACATCAAACTTCGACAAACTTCAGCCAGATTGGGTCCTAAATTTATTGGACCATTTCTCATTATCAAAAAAGTCAATCCAGTTGCTTTCCGGTTACGTTTACCAAAGACTTTACGGATCGGAAATACCTTCCATTGCTCATTGCTTAAACCATATGTTTCGTCCAGCAGATTTCCTCGTAAAAAATCTCAGGGGTGATTACCAGTTAATGTACAGGGTCAGCAAGAGTTCTTGGTTGAGAAGGTTCTCGATTCCAAGTTGTCCCGGGGTCGGCTTTATTTTTTGGTGCATTGGAGAGGTTATGGGCCAGAGGAAAGGTCGTGGGTCCTGGATGAAGACCTTCATGCCCCGAGGCTGAAAAGGGCATTTTTTCATGAATTTCCTCGGAAACCGGGCTTTGGGGGTTCCTTGACCCCTCCTCAAGGGGGGGGTACTGTTAGGCGCCGGGGTCCGCTCGGCCGTGCGGCCCGGCGCCTAGCAACCAGGGACGCCGGGCGCGTTCAGCCGCCGGCTCCCTGGCAACGCTGAGACGCTGGGCGCACGGAGCCGCCTCTGGCCTTAGCAACGGGGACGCCACGTGCAGCCGCGTTCCCCGTTGCTGGGTCTATCCTATTGCCCTGATTATGTGCTGGCCGTGCAGCATGCAAGCTGCACGGCATTTCTTTTGATTGTCCTGTCTGGATCTTGATTGGAGGGTGCCTGAATAAAGGCATCCTCAGGACTTCCTACAGACGCCGGTGATAGTTTCCTGTTTGCCTTGTCTGCTGCAGAGAGTTCCCAGTCCCGGTCTATTTGGTTGTTCCTGTTCTCAGAGATCCTGTACTCGGAAGTTACCATCTGTTCCTGGAGTCTGACCGAGCACCTTTGACATCTGGTGGTGTTCGTGAGTCGCGGCGCAGCCGTGTGTTGCGGCTAGTCCGCTACTATTTATTATTTTGTTTATATTGTGTTCTGGAGTTTTGCGGAGGATTCCGCTTCCACAGATCCACTCTGGTGTCCAGCGGTGCCGGATAGGAGTGTCGGATCAGTGGATCTTTGGTTGTCCTTTTCCCTGGCGGCAAATCCGCACATACCTTTTGATTTAGTTAAGTCAGCTTGTAACCCCTGGCCGTATTGCTTAGTCAGAGGGCCCCTTGTTATCACCCTGTCTCGGACTTCCCCTTGTCTCCCATTAAGACCTGCGGGGGCATCGGGGTTGGGCAGACATAATCCGCCCTTCGAACGCGGCTGCCATGGGCTCAAGCAACCATAGTCTCGCAGGGGATTTCTGATAACACGGGCGAGACAACGGAGTTAGGGCGCCAGGGGTTACTAGGCCTTCCAGCTCCCACAACCAGCTTATTTTCCTGAACTCAGATCCCTGTCATAAGATCTCCTCCGGTCTGGAGTTCAGGAATCATAACACCCTCCTCTTCCTCTCATCTCAAAAATATTGAGAATCATCAGACGAAGAGGAGCACAGACAATTCTCATTGTTCCAGAATGGCCTCGAAGGGCCTGGTATCCGGAACTACAGGAAATGCTCACAGAAGATCCGTGGCCTCTTCCTCTCAGAGAGGACCTGTTGCAACAGGGGCCCTGTCTGTTCCAAGACTTACCGCGGCTGCGTTTGACGGCATGGCGGTTGAACGCCGAGTCCTAGCTGAAAAGGGCAGTCCGGATGAGGTCATTCTTACTCTGATAAAGGCTAGGAAGGAGGTGACAGCGAAACATTATCACCGTATCTGGAGGAAGTATGTGTCTTGGTGTGAGACCAAGAATGCCGTTTTCTCCACTTCCTACAGACGGGAGTGAATTTGGGCCTAAAATTAGGCTTCATTAAGGTACAGATTTCGGCTCTGTCCATTTTCTTTCAGATGGATTTGGCTTCTCTCCCAGAAGTCCAGACTTTTGTGAAGGGAGTGATGCATATCCAGCCTCCTTTTGTGCCCCCAGTGGCACCATGGGACCTTGACGTGGTGTTACAGTTCCTTAAGTCTCACTGGTTTGAGCCTCTTCAAACCATGGAATTAAAGTATCTCACTTGGAAAGTGGTTATGTTGTTGGCCTTGGCATCTGCAAGGCAAGTGTCTGAGTTGGTGGCTTTGTCTCACAAAAGCCCCTATCTGATTTTCCATGTGGACAGAGCTGAGTTGTGGACTCGTCCTCAATTTTTGCCTAAGGTGGTTTCCTCCTTTCATGTGAACCAACCTATTGTGGTGCCTGTGGCTACAAGGGAACTGGTGGATTCCGAGTCCCTTGATGTGGTCAGGGCTTGAAAATGTATGTAGCCAGAATGGCTAGGGTTAGGAAAACATAGGCTCTGTTTGTCCTGTATGCAGCCAACAAGGTTGGCGCTCCTGCTTCTAAGTAGAGATGTGCACCGGAAATTTTTCGGGTTTTGTGTTTTGGTTTTGGGTTCGGTTCCGTGGCCGTGTTTTGGGTTCGACCGCGTTTTGGCAAAACCTCACCAAATTTTTTTTGTCGGATTCGGGTGTTTTTTTCAAAAAACACTAAAAAACAGCTTAAATCATAGAATTTGGGGGTCATTTTGATCCCAAAGTATTATTAACCTCAAAAACCATAATTTCCACTCATTTTCAGTCTATTCTGAATACCTCACACCTCACAATATTATTTTTAGTCCTAAAATTTGCACCTAGGTCGCTGGATGACTAAGCTAAGCGACCCTAGTGGCCGACACAAAACCGGGCACATCTAGGAGTGGCACTGCAGTGTCACGCAGGATGGCCCTTCCAAAAAACACTCCCCAAACAGCACATGACGCAAAGAAAAAAAGAGGCGCAATGAGGTAGCTGTGTGAGTAAGATAAGCGACCCTAGTGGCCGACACAAACACCGGGCCCATCTAGGAGTGGCACTGCAGTGTCACGCAGGATGGCCCTTCCAAAAAACACTCCCCAAACAGCACATGACGCAAAGAAAAAAAGAGGCGCAATGAGGTAGCTGTGTGAGTAAGATAAGCGACCCTAGTGGCCGACACAAACGCCGGGCCCATCTAGGAGTGGCACTGCAGTGTCACGCAGGATGGCCCTTCCAAAAAACACTCCACAAACAGCACATGACGCAAAGAAAAAAAGAGGCGCAATGAGGTAGCTGTGAGAGTAAGATAAGCGACCCTAGTGGCCGACACAAACACCGGGCCCATCTAGGAGTGGCACTGCAGTGTCACGCAGGATGGCCCTTCCAAAAAACACTCCCCAAACAGCACATGACGCAAAGAAAAAAAGAGGCGCAATGAGGTAGCTGTGTGAGTAAGATAAGCGACCCTAGTGGCCGACACAAACACCGGGCCCATCTAGGAGTGGCACTGCAGTGTCACGCAGGATGGCCCTTCCAAAAAACAGTCCCCAAACAGCACATGACGCAAAGAAAAAAAGAGGCGCAATGAGGTAGCTGTGTGAGTAAGATAAGCGACCCTAGTGGCCGACACAAACACCGGGCCCATCTAGGAGTGGCACTGCAGTGTCACGCAGGATGGCCCTTCCAAAAAACAGTCCCCAAACAGCACATGACGCAAAGAAAAAAAGAGGCGCAATGAGGTAGCTGTGTGAGTAAGATAAGCGACCCTAGTGGCCGACACAAACACCGGGCCCATCTAGGAGTGGCACTGCAGTGTCACGCAGGATGGCCCTTCCAAAAAACACTCCCCAAACAGCACATGACGCAAAGAAAAATTAAAGAAAAAAGAGGTGCAAGATGGAACTGTCCTTAGGCCCTCCCACCCACCCTTATGTTGTATAAACAGGACATGCACACTTTAACCAACCCATCATTTCAGTGACAGGGTCTGCCACACGACTGTGACTGAAATGACGGGTTGGTTTGGACCCCCACCAAAAAAGAAGCAATTAATCTCTCCTTGCACAAACTGGCTCTACAGAGGCACGATGTCCACCTCATCATCATCCTCCGATATATCACCGTGTACATCCCCCTCCTCACAGATTATCAATTCGTCCCCACTGGAATCCACCATCTCAGCTCTCTGTGTACTTTGTGGAGGCAATTGCTGCTGGTCAATGTCTCCACGGAGGAATTGATTATAATTCATTTTAATGAACATCATCTTCTCCACATTTTCTGGAAGTAACCTCGTACGCCGATTGCTGACAAGGTGAGCGGCGGCACTAAACACTCTTTCGGAGTACACACTTGTGGGAGGGCAACTTAGGTAGAATAAAGCCAGTTTGTGCAAGGGCCTCCAAATTGCCTCTTTTTCCTGCCAGTATAAGTACGGACTGTGTGACGTGCCTACTTGGATGCGGTCACTCATATAATCCTCCACCATTCTTTCAATGGGGAGAGAATCATATGCAGTGACAGTAGACGACATGTCCGTAATCGTTGTCAGGTCCTTCAGTCCGGACCAGATGTCAGCATAAGCAGTCGCTCCAGACTGCCCTGCATCACCGCCAGCGGGTGGGCTCGGAATTCTGAGCCTTTTCCTCGCACCCCCAGTTGCGGGAGAATGTGAAGGAGGAGATGTTGACAGGTCGCGTTCCGCTTGACTTGACAATTTTCTCACCAGCAGGTCTTTGAACCCCAGCAGACTTGTGTGTGCTGGAAAGAGAGATCCAAGGTAGGTTTTAAATCTAGGATCGAGCACGGTGGCCAAAATGTAGTGCTCTGATTTCAACAGATTGACCACCCGTGAATCCTTGTTAAGCGAATTAAGGGCTCCATCCACAAGTCCCACATGCCTAGCGGAATCGCTCCGTGTTAGCTCCTCCTTCAATGTCTCCAGCTTCTTCTGCAAAAGCCTGATGAGGGGAATGACCTGACTCAGGCTGGCAGTGTCTGAACTGACTTCACGTGTGGCAAGTTCAAAGGGCATCAGAACCTTGCACAACGTTGAAATCATTCTCCACTGCGCTTGAGACAGGTGCATTCCACCTCCTATATCGTGCTGAATTGTATAGGCTTGAATGGCCTTTTGCTGCTCCTCCAACCTCTGAAGCATATATAGGGTTGAATTCCACCTCGTTACCACTTCTTGCTTCAGATGATGGCAGGGCAGGTTCAGGCGTTTTTGGTGTTGCTCCAGTCTTCTGTACGTGGTGCCTGTACGCTGAAAGTGTCCCGCAATTCTTCTGGCCACCGACAGCATCTCTTGCACGCCCCTCTCGTTTTTTAAATAATTCTGCACCACCAAATTCAAGGTATGTGCAAAACATGGGACGTGCTGGAATTTGCCCATATTTAATGCACAGACAATATTGCTGGCGTTGTCCGATGCCACAAATCCACAGGAGAGTCCAATTGGGGTAAGCCATTCCGCGATGATCTTCCTCAGTTGCCGTAAGAGGTTTTCAGCTGTGTGCGTATTCTGGAAACCGGTGATACAAAGCGTAGCCTGCCTAGGAACGAGCTGGCGTTTGAGAGATCCTGCTACTGGTGCCGCCGCTGCTGTTCTTGCGGCGGGAGTCCATACATCTACCCAGTGGGCTGTCACAGTCATATAGTCCTGACCCTGCCCTGCTCCACTTGTCCACATGTCCGTGGTTAAGTAGACATTGGGTACAGCTGCATTTTTTAGGACACTGGTGACTCTTTTTCTGAGGTCTGTGTACATTTTCGGTATCGCCTGCCTAGAGAAATGGAACCTAGATGGTATTTGGTACCGGGGACACAGTACCTCCAACAAGTCTCTAGTTGGCTCTGCAGTAATGATGGATACCGGAACCACGTTTCTCACCACCCAGGATGCCAAGGCCTCAGTTATCCGCTTTGCAGCAGAATGACTGCTGTGATATTTCATCTTCCTCGCAAAGGACTGTTGGACAGTCAATTGCTTGGTGGAAGTAGTAAAAGTGGTCTTACGATTTCCCCTCTGGGATGACCATCGACTCCCAGCAGCAACAACAGCAGCAGCGCCAGCAGCAGTAGGCGTTACACGCAAGGATTCATCGGAGGAATCCCAGGCAGGAGAGGAATCGTCAGAATTGCCAGTGACATGGCCTGCAGGACTATTGGCATTCCTGGGGAAGGAGGAAATTGACACTGAGGGAGTTGGTGGGGTGGTTTGCGTGAGCTTGGTTACAAGAGGAAGGGATTTACTGGTCAGTGGACTGCTTCCGCTGTCGCCCAAAGTTTTTGAACTTGTCACTGACTTATTATGAATGCGCTGCAGGTGACGTATAAGGGAGGATGTTCCGAGGTGGTTAACGTCCTTACCCTTTACTTATTACAGCTTGACAAAGGCAACACACGGCTTGACAAATGTTGTCCGCATTTCTGTTGAAATACTTCCACACCGAAGAGCTGATTTTTTTGGTATTTTCACCAGGCATATCAACGGCCATATTCCTCCCACGGACAACAAAAGTCTCCCCGGGTGCCTGACTTAAACAAACCACCTCACCATCAGAATCCTCCTTGTCAATTTCCTCCCCAGCGCCAGCAACACCCATATCCTCCTCATCCTGGTGTACTTCAAACACTGACATCTTCAATCTGACTATCAGGAACTGGACTGCGGGTGCTCCTTCCAGCACTTGCAGGGGGCGTGCAAATGGTGGAAGGTGCATGCTCTTCACGTCCAGTGTTGGGAAGGTCAGGCATCGCAACCGACACAATTGGACTCTCCTTGTGGATTTGGTATTTCGAAGAACGCACAGTTCTTTGCGGTGCAACTGCTTTTGCCAGCTTGAGTCTTTTCATTTATCTAGCGAGAGGCTGAGTGCTTCCATCCTCATGTGAAGCTGAACCACTAGCCATGAACATAGGCCAGGGCCTCAGCCGTTCCTTGCCACTCCGTGTGGTAAATGGCATATTGGCAAGTTTACGCTTCTCCTCCGACAATTTTATTTTAGATTTTGGAGTCCTTTTTTTACTGATATTTGGTGTTTTGGATTTTACATGCTCTGTACTATGACATTGGGCATCGGCCTTGGCAGACGACGTTGCTGGCATTTCATCGTCTCGGCCATGACTAGTGGCAGCAGCTTCAGCACGAGGTGGAAGTGGATCTTGATCTTTCCCTAATTTTGGAACCTCAACATTTTTGTTCTCCATATTTTAATAGACACAACTAAAAGGCACCTCAGGTAAACAATGGAGATGGATGGATACTAGTATACTTATGGATGGACGAGCGACTGCCGACACAGAGGTAGCTACAGCCGTGGACTACTGTACTGTGTCTGCTGCTAATATAGACTGGATGATAATGAGATGAAATCAATATATATTATATCACACTAGTACTGCAGCCGGACAGGTAGATATATTTATTATGTAATGACTGATGACGGACCTGCTGGACACTGTCAGCTCAGCAGCACCGCAGACTGCTACAGTAAGCTACTATAGTAGTATGTATAAAGAAGAAAGAAAAAAAAAAAACCACGGGTAGGTGGTATACAATTATGGATGGACGAGCGACTGCCGACACAGAGGTAGCTACAGCCGTGGACTACCGTACTGTGTCTGCTGCTAATATAGACTGGATGATAATGAGATGAAATCAATATATATTATATCACACTAGTACTGCAGCCGGACAGGTAGATATATTTATTATGTAATGACTGATGACGGACCTGCTGGACACTGTCAGCTCAGCAGCACCGCAGACTGCTACAGTAAGCTACTATAGTAGTATGTATAAAGAAGAAAGAAAAGAAAAAAACACGGGTAGGTGGTATACAATATTATATATATATTATATACAATTATATATATATATATATATATATATATTAAACTGGTGGTGAGGTCACTGGTCACACTATCAGCAACTTGCAAGTAGTACTCCTAAGCAGACAATCACAATATATATTATACTGGTGGTCAGTGTGGTCACAATGGCAGTGTGGCACTCTGGCAGCAAAAGTGTGCACTGTACGTTATATGTACTCCTGAGTCCTGCTCTCAGACTCTAACTGCTCCCCACTGTCAGTGTCTCCCCCACAAGTCAGATAATACAGTCACACTATCTATCACTTCAGCAAGTAGTAGTAGTAGTACTCCTCCTAATGCTCCCCAAAATTACTACTGTGTCTCTCTCTACTGTCTCACTCTCTTCTCTATAAACGGAGAGGACGCCAGCCACGTCCTCTCCCTATGAATCTCAATGCACGTGTGAAAATGGCGGCGACGCGCGGCTCCTTATATAGAATCCGAGTCTCGCGATAGAATCCGAGCCTTGCGAGAATCCGACAGCGGGATGATGACGTTCGGGAGCGCTCGGGTTAACCGAGCAAGGCGGGAAGATCCGAGTCGCTCGGCCCCGTGTAAAAAAAAATGAAGTTCGGGCGGGTTCGGATTCCGAGGAACCGAACCCGCTCATCTCTACTTCTAAGCAGACTACTGCTCGCTGGATCTGTAACACGATTCAGTAGGCTCATTCTACGGCTGGATTGCCATTACCGAATTCGGTAAAGGCCCATTCCACTAGGAAGGTGGGCTCTTCTTGGGCGGCTGCCCGAGACGTCTCGGCATTACAGCTTTGCCGAGCGGCGACTTGGTCGGGGTCAAATACTTTTGCTAAATTCTCCAAGTTTGATACCCTGGATGATGAGGACCTCATGTTTGCTCAATCGGTGATGCAGAGTCAACCGCACTCTCCCGCCTGTTTGGGATCTTTGGTATAATCCTCATGGTCCTTACGGAGTCCCAAGCATCCTCTAGGACGTAACAGAAAATAAGATTTTAAACCTACCAGTAAATTTTTTTATCCTAGTCCGTAGAGGATGCTGGGTGCCCGTCCCAGTGCGGACAACATTCTGCAAGACTTGTATATAGTTATTGCTTGCATAAGGGTTATGTTACAGTTTTGTTCAGTCTTTGACTGATGCTGTTTATGTTTCATAATGTTGACTGGTTGCGTATATTCCAGGTTATATGGTGTGGATGGTGTGGGCTGGTGTGAATCTTGCCCTTGGATTACAAAATCCTTTCCTCATACTGTCCGTCTCCTCTGGGCACAGTTTCTCTAACTGAGGTCTGGAGCAGGGGCATAGAGGGAGGAGCCAGTGCACACCCATATCTAAAGTTCTTTTTAGTGACCATGTCTCCTGCGGAGCCCGTCTATCCCCATGGTCCTTACGGAGTCCCCAGCATCCTCTACGGACTAGGAGGAAAAGATTTACCGGTAGGTTTAAAATCTTATTTTTAATATTTCTCAAATAAGGTATCCAGTTATTAGATAGATAGATAGATAGATAGATAGATAGATAGATAGATAGATAGATAGATACTGTAAATAGATAGATACTGTAGATAGATAGATAGATAGATAGATAGATAGATAGATAGATAGATAGATAGATAGATAGATAGATAGATAGATAGATACACACTTATGGTGGGATGTAATGGGGTATGAGTTTGTACAAATGTGTGAGTTTAGCGCTAAACACGCACATTTTACAATCTCGACCAATGTAATGAGATGCGAGAATCATCAAACTCGCATGTTTCCTGCAATTCCAAAACTCGCAATGGTGAAACTCACATCCAGATGTTTTCCCATTGCACACATACAACTCGGGCAATGTAATAGGATGCGAGTTTACAACCTGCACCTAAAACATTCCCATATTCTCTCCTAGAATAGACCAGCTTCTGGCTGGCGAGTGTGACAGAAGTATACAGATCAGTGAGATCCGTGCACGCTTCTGCTTGTAATAGTGCTGAAACAGTATAAAAGAATCTCATGATGGACGTAATGCTGCACAGAATCAGGGCTCTCCTCCTGCACTAATACTGGCGTCGAGTATTATCCCTCTCTGCCAGAAATTGCTCCCTTCTCCTCCTGGCATAAGACTGTGGGGGTCATTCAGACTGGATTGCTGCAGCGGCAGGGATCGCAGTCTGAAGCCCTTTGGGGAGTGCACGTAAAGCCCAGTGAGATGCAAAAGCATATCAGGGTTGCGATTGCCTCTGCCTTATTGACAGGTAGAGGCGGTCGCAGGGCGAGAGGGGGTGTGCCAATGGTGTTAGAATGCCGTTGGTTGCGGGGGGCGCAGCGACCTGGGACACGTCAGGTAGCCGTCTGCCAGCGCAGCTAGGCTGCACAAGCAGAGATCTACTCAGCGGGTGCAAAAGCATTGCCAGACATGCGGTGTGGACTAGTCCTGTGCTGGGTGACCCCCGCATGTCTGAGTAACTGATGCACATCTACAATCAGATCTGAATGACCCCCTGTGCCAGGTATCACAGTGCAAGCAGCTGCATCAGTCTCTTATTTGCTGTGAAAAACAGCAAGAACTCAGGAACTCCAGGCTACTCAGCAGTAACTCGTCGGCCATGGTTAATGCAATGCAGTCAGCCGTCACCACCCACTTCTCATGACCTCATCTCTGTGTGCCATAAAAACAGTCCATTTCTTATGAGACACAGTATATTGCAGGGCTAACCCGGGTTCTGTGTGAAAGGGGTCAATGGAAATAATCCGGGTTAAGTGTGCTGCGTGTAAGAGGGTTAAGAACTTTGACCTGGGCTTTTCCCGGTTTGACAAATCCGGGAAAAACCTGAGATTTTAAGATTTTTCTGTCTGAAAGTGGTATTATCACTATTTACTAGATAAACAAAACTGCTGTAATTATTGTATAATATAATCAGGGGCGTTTTAAAAGAGGAGGGGACCCGTGTGCAGCCTCCGTCATGGGCTCCTCCTCGATGGCAGCAGTAGACTCTACTGCGCATGTGCAGATCTCTGGGAACATGGCGCCCGTGCCTTGTTCCCGGGAACACCTCCAGTTCACAAATCACTCGGAAATGGCAGTGGCGGTCATTTTCAGAGTGATTTGTGTCCACACAGCAGGGCCTCCATCGCGGGACTCCGGAGGGTAAGTATAATATATGGGTTCAGTGTGTGTGGTGAGGGCCTCCCCGGACCCAGGGGCCCATGTGTACCGCACACAGGCCCTAATTCAGACCTGATCACAGCAGCAAATGTGTTAGCTAATGGGCAAAACCATGTGCACTACAGGGCGGGCAGATGTAACATGTGCAGAGAGAGTTAGATTTGGGTGGGGTGTAAAAATAAAGCATCCAGTATTTACCTTGCACAGAAACAATATAACCCACCCAAATCTAACTCTGTCTGCACATGTTATATCTGCCCCACCTGCAGTGCACATGGGGGGTCATTCCGACCCATTTGCATGCTGCTGTTCTTCGCAGCAGTGCGAATGGGTCAGAACTGCGTATGCGCGGTCTCTGCATTGCGCAGGCACATTGTTGCCCATTGACTGGTGTTGCCAGGCAGCGGCGCCGCTATCGAAGGAAGCGGTCGCAGCAGCGACCTCAAGAAGATTGACAGGAGGAAGGCGGAACCGGGCGGCAACTCACCGTTTTCGAGGAGTGGTGAGTTCAACACAGGCATTTCCAGGCGTTTGCAGGGCGGGTGTCTGACATCAATTCCGGGAATTTCATCGCTGGATCCATCGCACAGGGTAAGTAACTGCAGCCCTGGTCCCATGCTACTGTGAACCCCCAAGTGTGTATGTGAGATTAAATTTAAGGGGAACAAAATTAAATATATGGGGCAATACAGTATCGAACTAAGGCATGGAGGGCTAGATATTCTAACCCACTAAAGTAATTCCACTAATTAAATCCACTGTTTGTGTGTAGTAAATAAAAATACGACTTCCTTACCTATATGGTGAATTTTCTGCAACGGGGAACCTCTGAAGAAATTGATCTTCCCTGGGCAGACAGCGTCTTTCATCGGTATCCACTATTCATGTAGGAGTTCACATGGTCTGGACGATGCCTGTTTGTATAGGAATATAACCAATGCCATCATCATACAACAGAGGATCAATCAGACTCATGACCCCTGTGTCACCTCCTGCCTAATATCCCCACAGCCTCCTGGCCTGTTATTCCAGCCTCCGGCCCCATTACACCTTCCTCCTGTCTTTTCAGCTGCCTACCCACTGTCACTCCATCCTCCTGCCCCATGTCACTCCAGCCTCTTGCCCACATGGTCTATCCAGACTCCTGCCCATTTAGCTCCAATGTCACTCCAGCTTTCGGCATATCACACAAGCCTCCTGCCCCCTGTCTCTTCAGCCTCCTACCCAATCACTTCATCCTCCTGAGTCACGGCAATAGCCAACCCCTTCCCCGGCCCTCTCTGGCTTACCTTCTTCTCTTCAGCCTGCATGCTCCTCTACCTTAAAGGTGACTGGGTAATACAATGTAACTGCTGTCAGCATTGTGGATGGAAATTATGCGTCTTCCTACCTGTTTACATAAGTATCTGGTATAAAGAGCAGGGGAAAAATAGGGAGCTGACAGGAGATCAGAGACCATGAGTTTCCTGCACCAGCTGCATCTCTGGAAAAACGTCACCCTGAAGAGGAGAAGCCTGGTGAGTACCAGATGGGTGCAGGTCTGCAAGGTGAAGTATTAATACTACATAATACTAATGCCTCAATGTGACAGTCACCAGGGCCTTGGTTCAGGCAGATGGTGGAGAGCACTGCCGTGCAGCTGGGTGACTCATGGGAGAGGACAGGGTATAGACACATGTCAGATTGTATTGGCTCCTACTGCAGGGTAATAAATGTCACCAGCAGCAACAGGGCACGGCCAGGGGCTTCCAGCATCTCATTGACCTGTTTTTCATTACCTGCCATCTTGTCTTCCATCTGCCAGCTTATACAGTATCTGTAACTTTGCATGCTGTGTCTCTGGCGGCCATCTGCATTCTAAACCTTCCTTATTAATTAGATGTCTCTACCTGCAGCGTTGTCGCATGGAGGAAGATGCGGCGTTGAGTCGCTCATGCGCAGAAGGAAATCCAGGGGTCCTGGTGCCCGCCAGTACATTGTACACAGAAGCTGCGATGGTGGGTCTGCGGCTGCAACGCCCTTGACGGAGCAGGCGCCTGGAGCAGGAGCTCCACCATAGCCACCCTTGCTACACCCCTGTGTGGGATAGTGTCAAAAGCCTTACTAAATTCTAGATAAGATATATCTACAGCTCAACCTTTATCTATATATATAGCATGCAAGCAGGTCCGGCACTCCAATTTCACTTGCAGCCACCAGTCTGTGCCGAAATCTATATAATCCAAGTGTTGACTGTGTCCACAGAAAACATACACGGCACTGCTGGATGTTCACAAATTTCTGTAATGCTTCAACATTTTGGGGACCTATCTCTTCCTGAAGATGGGGAGAGAGATTCCCAAAACATTGAAGAAGTAAAGTCATTTGTAAATATCCAGCAGTGCCATGCATGTTTTATGTGGACACAGTCATCACCTGGAATATATATATTTATATATATATATATATATATATATATATATATATAAACAAAACAAAAATTCAACCCTAATATCTTGCGCTATACCTCTAGTCTCAAACCACCAAGAAATACCCTCTGTCAGATAAGGTATTAAAAGTAGATTACAGATAGAAAAGGAGCCAATATGCCTTTTGTATGACAAAAATTAAAAGTTTTTATTGTACAGAAACAAACGATATTTATCCTAAGCGTTCGTTATTGACACAACCTTCTAAAATTCAAATAAAACAATATTACAATCTTATACATAAATTACAGTTGGATGTGAGGATTTTACAGCCAGGTGATCACAGTCAGAACTTTAAATGGATGTATCTCCAACCAGTTGCTTGTGATAAGGACTTTATTAACCAGATGTTGCAAAACCCAACGTGTTTCGTCCGTTAGGACTTCATCAAGGGTTTGGAATCAGTTCTTATAGTAGGAGTGATTACCATTGATTAGAAAGGTTTAGAATATCCAATGGTTACATCCAATCACATATTCAATTCGATAGATATAATATCTAGATAGACTTCAAAAAATATATATAAATTTGGTTGAAATTAGATGATGTTACGTTCCAGTTGGATGTGAGGATTTTACAGTCAGGTGATCACAGTCAGAACTTTAAATGGATGTATCTCCAACCAGTTGCTTGTGATAAGGACTTTATTAACCAGATGTTCCAAAACCCAACGCGTTTCGTCCGTTAGGACTTCATCAGGGGTTTGGAATCAGTTCTTATAGTAGGAGTGATTACCATTGATTAGAAAGGTTTAGAATATCCAATGGTTACATCCAATCACATATTCAATTCGATAGATATAATATCTAGATAGACTTCAAAAAATATATATAAATTTGGTTGAAATTAGATGATGTTACGTTCCCTATTTTCAATCAAGAGTGGTGGAACCTTATAGTCTACCTCTGTTTATACATGTCACCAAACAGAGGACTTAGGAAAATTTCAAATCCTGAACGATACTATTCCTTTTTCACGGGAACAAGTGCAACCTCACTGAATCCCAACTACCAATTGCAACCCCTGATGAAGTCCTAACGGACGAAACGCATTGGGTTTTGCAACATCTGGTTAATAAAGTCCTTATCACAAGCAACTGGTTGGAGATACATCCATTTAAAGTTCTGACTGTGATCACCTGACTGTAAAATCCTCACATCCAACTGGAACGTAACATCATCTAATTTCAACCAAATTTATATATATTTTTTGAAGTCTATCTAGATATTATATCTATCGAATTGAATATGAAGCCTCCTCACCCCGCCCCTCTCCTGTGACAGTGCAGTGGCCGTACAGAATCCAAAAGGGGGCAGAGCTACATGGGGGAAAGGGGTGAAGCTACACGGGACTAGGCTGCAGCCTGCTACACAGGAGGATGAGCTGCCAGACAGACTTTCTTAGGTAAGTGGATGGAAAGAGAGTGAGTGAGTGAGTGAAAGTGCGTGCATGTGTGTGTTTGTGTGTATACAGTATCTGTGTATATGTATGTATGTATGAACTGTGTATGTGTGTAATGTATGTAAAGTATGTTCATACCTCCCAACATGACCCTCTCCAGGAGGGACACAATGCTCTGCTTCTGGACTTTTCTCTTAATGCATGATTGCCGGCACCTGTGTTGAACAGGTTAATGGATAAGAAAGGTGTTTCAGCACAGGTGATGGCAATCATAAATTAAGAGGGAAGTCCAGGAGCAGAGCATTCTGTCCCTCCTGATAGGGTCATGTTGGGAGGTATGGTATGTGTGTGTGTGTGTGTGTGTGTGTGTGTGTGTGTGTGTGTGTGTGTGTGTGTGTGTGTGTGGTGTGTGTATCTGTGTGACTGTGCTGCATAATGTGTGTAAGCGTCTCTGCTACAGGGGGTGTTACATGTGTAAATGTCACTGCTATGGGGGGCGTTACATGTGTAAGTGTCACTGTTACGGGGGCGTTACGTGTGTAAGCGTCACTGACACAGGGGGCATTATGTGTGTAAGCGTCACTACTATGGGGCCGTTATGTGTGTAAGCGTTACTGCTATGGGGGCGTTACATGTGTAAGAGTCACTGCTACGGAGGGCTTTACATGTGTAAGTGTCTTTGCTATGGAGGGCGTTACGTGTGTAAGCATCTCTGGTACAGGGAGCGTTATGTGTGTAAGCGTCACTGGTACAGGGGGCATTATGTGTGTAAGCGTCACTGCTACGGTGGGTGTTACGTGTGTAAGCATCACTGGTACAGGGGGCGTTATGTATGTAAGCATTACTGCTACAAGGGGTGTCTTGTATAAGCGTCACTACTGCAGGGGGCGTAACATGTGTAAGTGTCACTACTACAGGGGGCGTAACGTGTGTAAGCATCACTACTACAGTGTTAATTGTGTGTATAAGCGGCCCTACCACAGAGAGCATTGTGTGTAAGCGGCACTGCTGTAGTGGTCATTATGTGCGCTGTCCCTTTGTAATGTATGGAAGGGCGCAAATTTATAGTTTGCAGGGAGGTGCCGAACGCCCTAGCACCGGCCCTGCTGCCATGTTATAGGCTGTGTTTGGAAAATAAAAGTTAGGAGCCGGGTGGTTGTTACGTTATCTCCATCCACTTTATCTATCTCCAAGGCTTAGTACATAGACCCCAAAAGAACCAACTAATAATCTTGTAAAGCTGGGTACACACCTAACCATCATGTTGACAGACTTGCAGTTGAGCCGACCAAGCAGCAGTGTACACACTTCTGATAGGATGCTCGATGTGTCGGTCAGGATCCCCAGGTAGACGGCCACTTGAATTAGTCCACCCAGCTGTGACATCAGGTTAAATGGCTCATACAGATGGAGCCACGCTAATCGTGGCTTCGTCTGTGCCTGGGCGCGCCCATCACCGCATCTGGGGCGCACCTGCATCTATTTACTTTAATGGGAGCATCTCTGTGCACTCCCGTAGCGGAGCTAGGCGCCGGATCAATCAGTCACGCCGGGAGTGTACGCCTGCGATGGAGCAGCACTAGATGAGTGCGGCTTCATCTGTATATTGGCCAGTGTGTATCCAGCTTATCTGTCACTATACAGACTGAGCTAGAGAATGGCAGTTACAGATGGGTCCACAGTTATCTTGGCTAGTTTGCTGCACCTAGGCACAACGTGGTTTATTTACATAAACCTTTCACCTATTGTTCTCAGCTGCAATACATTACAGAGAACAATACAGCAGGGGGTTAATTACAAGCTGATTGATGGTACTTTATATGTCTCCACTTTATCTCTCTCCAAGATTTGAAAAATATTAATTATTTTACAGTAAAACACTAGGGGGCATTTTCTTCCACCTGTTTTGAGTTCCAATCTTTGGTAGAAGCCCTAAAGCAACTCAGAAAGAAGCAAATACACAGATAACAATCACACTGATACATTTCTCATATGTAATCTAACCTACATTGTATGTAATTACATCTATACACAGTGTCGGACTGCGGCATGTAGGGCCCACCGGGGAAATTTTACAAAGGAAAAGGGGGGGATGGGAAAACTACTGCACTAGTACCATATTCTAAATTGAACAATGAAGAAACCCCAACTTACAATTCATAACAATTCCTTGTCTTATGTATCAACTGGGGGTGCTGCCACACATATATTATTGCCAATATATATAGATAGGTTTTGGAACAAGGAAGAAAAGATTGGTCACTAATACAAATGATTTTACATTTAAAATATAACTTTTATTTCATATACTTAAAAAGCCTGTAACTGTGAAATATTAAAATGAATTAAAGGACAAGTGAAAGACAAAGTGCAACCTGTGATTATTAAAAAACCCACCCACTACACCCACTATGCTGTGCAATGTCTTATATAAAATACTTCAATTATTGTGTATAATGACCTCTATTATGAGTATGCGTGCTTATCAGAATAACAAAAGTTCCACCTAAGTGAACCACAATTCTGTCAATCAATTTAATATGATATGGCCTCCTTAAGTGTACTGTAACATGTATGTTATAAGACGTTAAATCTGATAGGGTAGACCAGATAAGCTCAATTAGCTAAATTTACTAAGGTGGGAGATTTTTAGAACTGGTGATGTTGCCCATAGCAACCAATTAGATTATATCTATTATCTGCTAGAAGCAGCTAGATAAATGGTAAGTAGAATCTGATTGGTTGCCATGGGCAACATCACCAGTTCTAAAAATCTCCCACCTTAGTAAATTTACCCCAATATGTCCCAATTAGCTCCTTGCCTGTCAAAATTGTGACTACATCATCCAATGTTCCCACAATATTCTCTATACCACTATCCTTCTTGATACCAATTGATCTCTTTATATTAACACATAATGCTGTATCACCACTGATGAGCATCAATCAAATTTGTACTGACAAGTATATAAAAGGTAAAAAAATTAAAATCATTTGTATTAGAGCGCCACCTAATGGGCCATACTCACTGGCCGAGGTGCCCGACGGCCGATACGGCCGACGAGCGACCCGGCGGCGGGGGGGGGCAGTGACGGGGGGAGTGACGTTTCTTCACTCCCCCCGTCACCCGGCTCCATAGACGTGCAGGCAAATATGGACGAGATCGTCCATATTGGCCTGCATGCACAGCCGACAGGAGACCAGCGATGAACGAGCGCGGGGACGCGCATCGTTCATCGCTTAAGTCTCCACACTGAAAGATATGAACGAGATCTCGTTCATTTATGAACGAGATCGTTCATATCTTTCAAAATATCGGCCAGTGTGTAGGGCCCATAAGACCAATCTTTTCTTCCTTGTTCCAAAACCCACCGGGGAAATGCAGTGGTAGGGGCCCATGTTAGCGGTGTGACCTGCCACCTCATTGGTTTGACTAACCATTAGAGCAGGCATTCCCAACCACGGTCCTCAAGGCACACCAACAGTGCAGGTTTTAGTGATATCCAGGCTTCAGCACAAATGGTTAAATCAAAATAACTGAGCTACTAATTAAGTCACCTGTGCTAAAGCCTGGATATCACTAAAACCTGCACTGTTAGTGTGCCTTGAGGACCGTGGTTGGGAATGCCTGCATTAGAGAGTGCAACGTCTGGACCCTTCATAAATATATACAGTAAATTCAGCTGCTGCATGCATGATAATGTACCAGATTAATAACAGCAATGCACTGTAGAAAATACACCATAGTCCAGTGTAAGGTAACATGTATAATGTATAATTCAAGTGCACAGTCTAGAACTTGATCCTTAGAGCAGAAGGTGGGCCCCCAGGCAGTAGGGCCCACCGGTGGTTTCCAGAGCCGTCTTAACAGCAGTGTAGGCCCCTGGGCACAGCAATGCACTGGGGCCCCTACCCACCCATCAGCGGTCGAGGTGTGGGGATGCTATCAGTGGCAGCCTTGATGTTCCGCAGGGGGTTGGGGTGTTCTATCTTTTGCTCAGCATGTAGGACCTGGAGAAATTAATTCTGTCAATTACTCCTTTACGCACAAATGGGGCGGGAAGGAGAACACTAAACTGTCGAAGGGGACATTGTGCTGCATGAACGTGCCCTGGTACATGACTTCCAGGGTGGTAGGGGGGTGTTTAATACACAGGGGAGGGGTGGATAGAGGAGTGTGATTAATATTCATCATTTTCTGGGGGTCAGGGCAGCTTGCTTTATTGCAGATATCTCCAGTTCCTGGGAATAGATTTCTTAGATTTAAAAAACTAGAGAGTCCCACCTTTCAGGAGATACTGGGGACTTGGGGATCAGAGTTCAGAAGCCAGAGCAATCCACCAACAAAAATATAAAACTGCATATTAGGCGTGTGGAGCTAGAGCAGGGACCAGCTGCTACTTGAAGGCTGATATCTCTGGTTCTGAGCATAGTAGAGACAAGCTGTCAGTGTCCACTGAAAGGGGAGAGTCCCAGCTTTTGTAGTGTATAGAACCCAAGATATCTATCTGGGAAGAACAATTAACAGGCTTGGATGGGGACCACTGCTTTGAAGTCGGATATCTCCGGTTCCCCAGGGCCAATTTTCAAAAATCTGGTACCCCTGGAAAGAGGAGACCCTCAGCTATCAGCATGGGGCCCTTTCACTCATGAGGCCCTTGGGCAAGAGCCCATTGATCCCACACGAAAAGACGGTCCTGGTGGTTTCCCCTGTACCCTGTGGGCCAGTCCAAGCCTGTATATACATCACATATAAGTAGTATAACACTATTTTTTGTTGTCACACAATTACTGTTATTGGAGCAAACACTTTACTCTAAAACAGAAATGCCTATTTTAATTATCACTTTGTTATACAAGCTCTCGGCACTGTAATATATTCACTAAATAGAATTTCAGCTTCATTTACTGCTCTGTCAGGTGCCTGTCTGTTTATACATTTCATTCATCAATAACTTCGTTGTTAATACCAAAACACACTGAAAACAGGAGACCTCAGCCCTAGGGAATGCCAACATTTAATAATTCTTAAAAAAAATCTATAACAAGCATTGCTTCTGAACAGATGTAAATAACATATGCAGTGCAGTTTTGGCTACTTGAATACAAAGTGATTGAGGATCCCATAGCAGCGCTGTCTGTTGGAGGCCCCTTTTTGGCCGAGGGCCTTCAGGCACTGCTCCTGCTGCCCCAGCTTATACCCCTTTCACAGTACACAAATAACCCGGTATCGACCCATTATATTGCTAGATATACCCGGTATTGACCCGGTATATCACTGTGTGGTGTGAAAGGGATCACTGCCGAATTCCTGGGTTATTCCATGGTTGAATACCGGGTCAGGTGCAGTGTGAACGGGTTGCTGGGTTGATGCAACCCGGGACCCGTTCACAGCAGAGGCGACGGGGAGATGATGTCATCTCCTAACACTGCCTCTGAACCTGCCTCCGATGCCAGCTCCACCTCCCACCCGCAATGGCAACACGACCCGGCATATTGCTGGGTTAGAAAGCCAGTATGTAAGGGTCCAATGCCAGGGCCCACCCGGGAAGGACCTGTTTCCAATTCCTGGGTGGGACTCGGCATCGCGATCTGGAAGCGATATTAGATATGGACCAAACAAACACACTGTACAGAAAAGTAGATGTGGAATGAACTTGTGCTGCATTCTGTAGGGGGTGGTTTTCATGTGACCGGCAGTAGGGAGGCCGACGGTCACATGACCTCCACCAACATCCTGCCACCTCACTATCCTGATGGTCGGCATGGCGACCAACAGGGACTATTTCCACTCATGGGTGTCCACGACACCCATAGAGTGGGAATAGAACCTGTGGCGACGCCTGTACTCGCTTGCTGCACTTGCCCCTTCCTGCCGGGATCCCGGCGTCGGTATGCTACCGGTATCCCGGTCTCCTGAACGCCAGTCAGCCATGCTACACCCACTGTAGGTGTTGAATGAAGACAGTAAACACGTTGTTTGATAATGATATATTTTAGACTATCATTTTTGTCTTACTTGCCAGGGGTTGAATTAATAAGTGATGTAGGTTCTGTAGAGTAAAAAGAAAAAGATTTAAATGTGTTTAAATTTTAATTAGATTTCTTTCTAAAGGTGCCACATGGCTTCCAAATTCAATCTGTAAACCCGGGTGTATATTTCTCCAGCAGGGGATCCTTAAGTCCTACAATTGTGATTTTAAAACAACAAACGGTATAAACCTATATATTGTGGTAATTATATACAGTACAGTAGTGTAAGATTTTTGTAAAACAAAGGAGGATTTAGATAATTAAATACCATATTTAGTAGCAGAAATGTAATTCTATAAACTCCAAAATTTATTATTCTGTTCCAGTGTATTACAGAAAATTAAACACAGCATATTGGATAAGCATTTTAAAAACTAAACTTAATTAACAAAATTAAAACTACATAAAAACATTGAAATAATAAAAGTGTATTTGGATTATAGACAATGGCATACATTTCCACAAGATGGCGCACTTCTGTCAGTCTTCACAGTTCATATCCAGCTAATGAGCCTAATTCATAGTGACACAGAAATGTGATTTGTGGTTTGTTTTTACCACAAGTTACATTATTTTAATACCTATATGTGAATCACAATGCACGTCTTTTTTTATACATATATCTGACCGTGACTGTGTAGAAATTAATTTAGCGAGTGTACAAAAAAGGTCAACTAAAATGTCCGATCATACTTTGCCACAGTGTTGCTATTAGGGAATGCTAAAACTGTGGCAAGGCATGCTGGGATTTGTAGTTTCACAACATCTGGAGAGCCACAGGTTGGCCAGGCCTAGTATAATATAATAACTCAGTCAATTATAAACTTATGAAGAGCAAAGTGACCAAAGTGTAATACCCTGGAACTGCAAGCACAAATCAACTGTGGCACTACAGGTGCCAGCATGACTTTAATAAAAGTAAAATGTTTGCTGGAGTTGCATAACACTGAGCCAGCAGTCTACAGCTTGCAGCACAGAAGGGGTTAATAGCCCAACTCACAGTTAGACAGATCAGTCTGCAAAAAGCAAATGCAAGACTCACCAAATTGCAACTCAGGGCGGGAAATCCCAGATAAACTGAGAGCGGGAAATCCCAGATTTAGAATGTGTCCCTGGGAATGCAAGGTTATAAAAAGGTTGTCCTGCAGCAGCCTAGGAGGACAGTCAGCGAGGAGAGTGAGCAGACAGTGAGAGGAGAGTGAGCAGATACTGAGGTGGATTAGCCAGAAAGATGTAGCCCCAGTGAGGGCTCCCCACATGTTTTGGTGGGGAGTGATGCCAGCCACAGCAAGGCACTTGATGACAGAGGGAGACATCGCAGTGTGAGAGCAGCAGTATGCAGAATCCAGTGAAAGGGTGATGCCAGGAGAAAAGTGTGCTAATGGTGTGAGTCTCAAGAGGTATCTGGGTGAAGTGGTCGGAAGCCACGCGGCGTGAGTAAGCGCCCCCATGGAAAAGTATCTCGAGAGGTATCTGGGTGAAGTGGTCGGAAAGCCACGCGGCATAAGTAAGCGCCCCCAAGGAAAAGAATCCTCGCTAAGTAAGAGAGAGAGACGGCAACCTGATGTGTCACAGAATGCCCTGGTACGTACTGATGTTCACCATATATACGCTGCTGCGACTAAGCGATGCGCTGGAGGAGGTGCCCTGATATGGGATCCACTGTAACTTATGCTTTGTGCTGGAGGAGTGTTCACAAGTTATCCCTGCAATATCCCTGTTTGATGTTTAAATAAACTTTATGCTGTTTTTCTGAGATGGCCTGGCGCCAAGTTCTTTATGCGCTGCACCGACACCTGTAGTCCACACCCACAATGTACTTGTAATTAAACACCTGATTATTCAGGGCGCCCTCTGGTATCCGTGCCTGAACCCATGACAAGCCGGGGCAGAGTAAGTGTGATGCACTATACACAGTGACTGCAGATTTTGCATACCTAATACCAGTGGGGTGTTACAAAAGTGCAGAGTAGAATCTGCCAGACTTCCAACAAATCACAAGTGTCTATGGATGAAGCTGGAGGTGATAGTGGATAAGCAGGAATTTGTAAATGACAAGGGGAGGAGATGAGCAGAGTGAAGGCTTATAGTGCAGTGCATGAGAAAGTAGGTTTATGGATTTTTGCAGTAATAAAGTGAAACATTTGAAATGAGATTAAGTTCTCCACATGTTTAGGGTTAATTGTTCCTGGAGCACCTGGTTATTTAACCCCATTAAAGCAGTTAAAGTTTGCACCAATTCAGATCTGGTGGTCTTTTAGGTTTAGGTTTTTGGACTTTTTTCATCAGTTATTGTCCTACAGTACCCCTGTAATGAGATCCATTTTGCCTCTCTTGTTTGGCCTGTTGGTGAAGTAGTACATTTATTTTACAAGTGCAATCCAATCAGGTACAAATTCACCATTGTGCCTAATTGTGCACTAGGTTGTGGATAAGGAACCAAGCACCCTCCTTTCACAAACTGGAGAAGTACCAGCCATTCAGAGTCTCACATAATGTGATATAATGTGGCATTTAGAACATCACCCCCTCAGTCCATCTGTAGACTGATATGTCAATGAGGTCAGTGTTAAAGACTCCTTAATAATCACAGCTTGATAGATCTTGGTGAGGCTAGTTCTGTGCAATTCAGTTAGTCTGATTCTGTCAGTCCTGGTGAATATTTGAATATCTACTCTAAAGGTGTATACACACGGTGCGATGTAACCTTACGATGTTGACTGTATAGTCAAAATTGTAAGGAAAGTTAGCACATATCGCACCGTGTGTACACAGGTTACGATACTGATACGTGCTGTCGTGGGGTCTGTATCGCAAGAAACGTAATGGGCCCTACACACTGGGCGATATTAGTGAAAGATATGAACGATCTCATTCATTAATGAATGAGATACCGTTCATGTCTTTCAGTGTAGAGGCACCAGCGATGAACGATGCGCGGCCCCGCGCTCGTTCATGGCTGGTGCCCCGTCGCTTGTGCATGCAGGCCAATATGGACAATCTCGTCCATATTTGCCTGCACTGCTATGGAGCCGGGTGACGGGGGGAGTGAAGTAACTTCACTTTCCCCGTCACTGCCCTCCCGCCGCGGGTCGCCTGTCGGCCGTATCCGCCATCAGGCAGGTCGGTGGCTGATCGACAAATGTGTAGGGCCCATAAGACTGTGTAGGCAAGGCAATTTTGACTATATTGTGTACAATCTAGTTTATAGTATAGTCAAAATTGTCACTTATTCAAAATCTCACATAGTCAAAATCTCAAGAAAAGATAGTCAATATCGGTAATTCTGGGCTCCGAAGAGTTCAAGGGAAACTAAAACTGGCACTTAGTCAAAATCTCACCATGTGTATGCACCTTAAGCTGCTCAGAGGAAATGTGCTAGAAAACTTGTTAGCTGACAGTAATGCTCTACAGTGCAACTTATCTGGATTCCTCTGAAGATATGCTCAACACTACTGTGCATATTTTTTGTACTATTTGAAAGAACTGTCTAGTATTGCTCTACAGTTAAAATACCTGTGTTATTCATAAAACCTGTGTCTTGCAAACATTTCTCCATTCTGCAACTACTTGATACATTTAGGAGATCGGTTGGCATTTCTACATTGTTCAAAATACTTGTGCTATGGAATGGATCTTCCCAGTAATTCTCTGGAGTGCAATTATCTGTGCTATTTGGAAATCCTGCTATCAGTGCAATTTACCATTTCTATTCTGATTATCTGGTTAGCTGTTTTATACACAGTTTTAGCATTAGTGAGTCTTTTTTTACATGTTTTGACAACAGCTATCAAGCAGAATGCTTCACGGCTTACCTTGAGAAAGACCCCGGTGGAGGGTCGGAACGCGTGGGTGCCGCTGCTGGGGACCAGACGATCCGGAGTTCGGGTAGAAGCAGAGGAACCTGGGACTGCAGCCAAGGACTTTCCCTCTGATTTCCAAAGCGTTTAAGAACTGAGCGCTGCCAGTTCTTCACTTAGAACTGGTAATTATCCATCTACGGATCTGTTTTGGATACTCCAGCCTTTTTTAAAGTACTTTCACATGTTGCTGATATGCATGGATTGGAGATTATTTATGCCTATTTGAGAACTTGTGACATAGTTCTCTTATTACATCGGTAATTGCAACAATATTCACAGCTACGTGTATTTTATGTTCAGTGTTGTAACCTGTGTAGAAACAGTCATTGTTTGTACTTAATATCCTTGCAGGGATATTTTTATGTTTTATATTTTATGATTAAAAAAATGGATTACACTATGGTATTTCTATCTTCTCTCTTGCAAATTTTATGACATCTGACGGAGAGAGAAACAAAGTTGCATATACCATCTATCATATTGGAATAAGTATCCATTTTATATTATTGTCTGCGCTGGTGGAACTATTTCTCTACTTTTTTATCTATTTACTTGTGGTGGAGGGTTGGAAATACCTCTTTGTGAGTTTGTAGTACCACTAGCAGCACATTGCGCACTTAGAACCATATGCTCATTCTGTCTTCACATGCTTGTAAGTAGTCCTGCATTCATTTTCATAAGCATGACTGACTACGTTCCTATCAGGGCTTCCTCAGAAGGATTCTTGAGTGCTACGCCTGTTGTTGTTGTTGTTGTTGTTGTTGTTGTTGTTGTTGCTACTGCTGTGCATGGATCTTCATCCAAGAAGGGAACCAGGAAGACTATACTGGTAGTAGTTTAATAAAACAATTGACTGTTAAACATTCCTTTTCAATGGTGAACAAGTATGACAGCAGTCACCCAGTTGCACAGCGGATTATTGACACCATAACACCTATGCTGGTATTAGATGCGCGTCCAGTATCCACCATTAATACAGTGAGTTTTAGAAAGTTAATTGGGGTCCTGTGTCCACACTATCAAATCCCATCTAAATTCCACTTCACTAGAAAAGCAATACTCAGTCTGTACAAGAACATTAAAAATAAACCTTATTAGTGTCCTCCGAAATACCATTGTACCCACTGTCCACTTAACCAAAGATATGTGGAGAAGCAGGGCAAACTAACGATAATGACTGTGACAGCACGCTGGGTAGGTGTATTGCCAACAGCAGCAGCATCATCGAAAAGATGCCAGCTTATTCAGAGGCAGACTTCTCTGTGTATCACCAGTTTCATAAAGAGGTAATATATACAACATAAGGGCAGGGGGGAGGTACCAAGGACATATTGAACCTCTTTTCTTTGCATTATGCACTTTTTTTTGCTAACTGTCTTCTTGTGTACAGTAGACGACAAATATTTGAATAGTTTATTAGATTGCCATCCTGTCTGCCACTGCAGTGCCATTCTGTTTCCTAGATGTTGGAAGTTTAAGTGCCACATGTTTGTGCCTCCCACTGCTGTCACTTAGCTTAGTCATCCGGCTAGCTTGGTGCAACTTTTTGGCCTAAACTGGAAGAAAACAATATTGTGAGCTGTGAGGTCGCCAAAACTGACTGGAAATAACTGGAAATTAATGTTATTGAGGTCAGTAATGCTGTAGGAGCAAAAACCAGACCAAATTCTGTGATTTTAGCTGTGTTTATGATTTTTTTACAAAAATACGGATCCAAACCAAAAACCCACAAGGGTGGTTTTGGCAAAACCAAATACAGATCCAAAACATGAGGGAAATACAGATCCAAAACCAACACCAAAACATGGGGTCAGCGCACATGTATAGTTAATAAAGGACATTTGTTTGTTTATTCACCAGGATGCCTTGGGATGCTGGATGGTTGGTGTCCACTATATGGGCCCCAGGAAGAACTTCAGGGGGGATGATCTGCTTCCTTCTCAAAACATGCATAGTGGACCAGAGCTGCGCGACCACCCCCAGTCCTGCGTCCCTTGCAGAACTCTCTTGTTTTGAGCGCCCTCTTGATGTCCCCAAAGCACTTCTTTATATTCTTGAGATCCCGCCGGCAAGAACTCACAGCATTGACAGTGTCCAGCACCAACCTCCCCATCACCTTCTTGCTGTACGCTGGTGTTTTATGTGCCTGGGCACCAAGAAGACATGGATACACTTGCACCATGGCATGGACCAGGGCACAGTTTTCATGGTAAGGAATCAAACATTATGCCCAGTCTGTGTCTTCTGGGGTGCAGGTCTAGCTGGATTCTCTTTTTCCTCCTCCTCTTGCTTCGCCTCCTCGCTGCTCTTTTCCTCCTCCTCTTCCTCCTCCTCTTCCTCCTCAGTGTCAACATGGGTTTGGATCACCTCCTCTTCCTTCTGGATCTCCTCACCACTTGTGCACAGTCTGAAAGACATGGCTCAAACACAAAGCTCCAAAACTTTCTCATTCAGCACAGCACAAACTCCCTTCCAGTCTCTTTCACAAACCTATCAAAGGACAAAATGAAGGATCAGGCGCTTATGTAGGGTGTGTGAGGTATAAATCAAGAGACTTTTGGGAGCCAATGGCTGACCTTCTATAAAACTGTGCAACTCGCATTAGGAAACTCACATTCCAGTTGGTGAGAAACTCACATGTTTCTTGGTGTGTATTCTCATGAGAAGATACATGCGAGTTATGTTTGTGCCTGAAAATTCGCACCCTATTACATTTGCGAGTTGCCAGACAACCGGATCCCACCCAGCACCCCTTGCGATGCACGCCTGACTGGAAGCATGTGCAGATGCCTATATATCGCACAGGACAGTTCTTACCGCAAGAGCTGTCCTTTGTTATGATTTTCATGCATAAGTTGATATTAAATACCAATATGCATGCAGACATTGGCGGGATGCATCACAAGCAAAATGCAATGCTTTGTGCATACCGCCCATATTGTTGACACCACAATGTCAACAGACAGGCTGTTAGGTTTAGGGATTAAAGGGAGGGATAGGAATATCAAAGAATTACTTAAAGGCCAGGGATCGGTGCTCTGAAGTGATGGTTACATGATTGATAGGATACAGCTGCAGCCACCAGGAGCAGGTAAGTCACCACTATCATATCATACCCAACCCCTTTAATACAACCTATACCAGTATAACTAAATGCCTGATACTGTATATACTGTACTACATTGTAAAAAAAAGATAACATTGATATAAAAATAACTAAACCAGTGCAAATGTTATTGCAAGCGGAGAGAACCCGTCAGTATTTATCTGCTGGAAAACCTCAGTAAGTGCAGAAAGAGGAAGAAGGGTTTTGTACGGCTCTGTATCACTGTGTGATGGGATATTCAGCAAAGTGCATACAGATATACTCTGCCTCATCCTCTGCTGTCACTCCACTAATTGTCAGAGAGAAATCATATCCTGATCCAGATCCAGTGAATCTTTCTGGGATCCCAGACTGACGTTCATTTGCCCAGATGATTAGAAGCTTTGGAGGCTGTCCTGATTTCTGTTGGTACCAGGCTAAGCATTCTTTGGAATTTGTGCTGTAAAAGATGCTGGAACTGGCTGTACATGAGATGGTGACTTTACCTCCTGGTGACACAGAGATATAACCTGGGGTCTGAGTCATCACAATCTCTCCATATGAAGCTAATAATAACACAGAGATAATAGATAATTAATGATCATGACAGGTAATATAAATATTATATTATCATCCTAATATATCTACAGCAACGTTGTATTAGTATATTTATTATATCGGACAAAAATACAATATATCACTTTACCGTGGATGTAAAGATAAAAGAGGCAGAGTAGATATGTCAGACAAATCATCTTTATGTCTCCTGACTGTCACAGACGCAGATCAGGGGCTTCCAGACAGACTATTTATATCACACAAAGTCCCTATGGAAATAACGTTAGATGCTGTGTATGTAAAACAGGAAATATGCAAATGAGTCACATTATATAACATCAGATGTGACTTATCTATCATCAGGAAGTCAGATGACATATAATAAGCATTGGGAGACTATGGCACAGATTTATCAAGCCTTGGCGAGTGATAACTTGCATGGTGATAAAGTACCAACCAATCAGTTCCTAACTGCCATGTTACAGGCTGTTTGAGAAATGACAGGAGCTGATTGGTTGGTACTTTATCACCGTGCAATTTACCCCTCTAAAAGGCTTTCTAAGTCTGGACCTATAACTAGTAGTTTGGACGTGATTTGCGGGGTTATGAGCATGCATAATGCATAAAGTATTGGAACCACAGCCTTAGGTAACTGTAGCTGTTGTGTCTGGCATTACCAGGCTTTATTTTTACTCTGTCTTTCAATCTGTCCCATAGAGGTGTAAATGCATTTCATGTGCCCCGAACCAAAATAGACATTGTGACCCTCCATTTTTGATTGACATGTTGCTAGCGTTCCAGCAAACTGGGTGTATCGACCCCATTTTCTGGGCATGATGAGGTCAGTGGCTGTGTCCTTGGAAGCAGCGTCACTGGTCCTGGCAGAATGATTTTGCCAGACATCCTGAGTCACCTGAGGGTGACTCATGTGTCCAATGATCACTCAGATGATCCGATGCTGCATCCTCCGACACAGCAGCAGATCACACAGCCGGCAGTTGGCATCTTTGTACCTAGGTTGCCTCCAGCAGCTTTACCATAGCTGCAGCGTACACAGACACAGTGGTGAGGAAATTAGTATCCACCTCTGATCAGCCCCAGAATGACCCCCTGGATCTATATGGAATATATAATACCGCTGCTGTTCATGTGATGAACCAGACATCCAAATTATTGGATACACAGCACAGGTACAGTATCACCTGAAACGTAATTGTGTCTCCAGATGCGATGGTCCAAGTCCTTATAGTTAGCACTCAACACTGTAATGATCCCGATGGCTATCAATGCCATTTCATTATGAATCGTAAACAGCATAGGCACTAATGGTGAAGAGCCGGCCTGTCAAACATGAGGCCCAATGCACGTTTTTTGCGGCCCAACAGTGTTGGCTCAAAGTACATATAATGTGGCCCAGTCCTGCAGGTGTGGAGGTACGCTCTGGTGTGACGTACTGCTAAGATTCTGGCCGCTGGTATGACATTCCACCGGAGGTGCCGCTGAGCAAGACCATGGTGCTCAGTGGCTGTTAGCGGCCATTATTATGAAGCTCCACCGCTGAGCACCATGGTCTTGCTCGGCGGCACCTCTTCCTTTTCCAGGGATGCTGGGACCGTGGGGACATCATCACCTCCTCCTCAGCTATTTCCTGCTCTACGAAACAGTGGTGGTGACACCCTGGGGAAAAATACTTTATTACCATTGTACTAACAAGAATTGAATGGGCATATAGACCCTTGAGCAGTTGACATCTTTTTTGGTGTTTAAGAAAATGTATATGAAAAATAATTTTTGAATATTTTACTTGTCTTTTAACAATAAAAAAAAGTTTTTATATTTTGGGTGTACTTGGGTATAGCTTTATTGGACAACAAATCAGTATTATTATCATGGTTAGATCTTACCACATTATTTTGTAACAGCACATTAAGGAACTTCTAATATATATATATCTACTTTTTTTTTCTTCAATAAGGTCATATTCTCCTTACACATATATTCTGTATATATAGATATGACTTGTGCTTCCACTCTATCCCTCGACAATGCTGCATCCCCAATGCCCTTCATCACAGGGAAGTACAAGGTAGCAAAAGCAGGCTCATGGGTCTTAATATATATGATACAAATACCCACAGGGGGCTTTCAAAATTGCACATAAGACTTTTTATTTTCTTGTGGTCCGCACACTCTTAGACCGTGAATATTCTTCCCTGTTTCGATTTTGAGTTTGACATGCCTGGTGAAGAGTCTTTCCACATAATGTAACAGCACAGTGATGCACGGACCTGGTGGTCAATAAAGTTTTCAACTAAAGCGTTTCGGCTCTGTATTGGCAGCTGTTTCAAAGGAACACTGACTGCTCTCTCACAGTTTATTGTTTCCAAGTGGTATTCTACTTATAAATTGTGGAAGTCTTTATAGCAGCCAGCCCTGAGTGTGCTGCCACACTAACTGTCACTGCACCACCGGCAATTACCTCACCTCCTCTCTGTGCCACAATTATTCCTGCTTCTTAAGAAAGGTTGGGGATGAATTGAAGAGTGAGATAAAGATGGAGAATATAGAAGTGAATAGCAAGTTTGCAGAATCAGTGAGATGAAGGATCTAGGTTGTTATCAGGGCCATAAGGTTTGTGGTACAGCCGGTGCCATCACACAGGGTGAAGTGCCCTGGGGTTGGCACCCTCTGTGTCTCTATATGTGGCTAGCAGTTTCCCTGCTGCAGTGCCGTCCTTTGGACATTACAGCCATGCACCTTCCAAGCTGGACAGCTGCTCCGAGCATCCTAAAGATGATGTAGAAGTGAGCCGGAACTGGTGTGCTCACCCATCCACCCAGCTGGATGCAGACTTATGACAGTATGCGCATGGGAGGGTGGGCAGTGATTGCACAGGGCAGGAGGGCACACAGTTATGCGGATGGTTGTGGTGGAAGTGGAGAGATTGGCAGTATGGTATGAATGAAGGAGTCAAAGCACCAGACAATATTTATTACACCAGCATCATAGGTTCTTTCCTGCCATGCCTGAGTAATGCCAGAGCTGCATTAGACTGCCTGAGTCTCTCTGAGCCCACAAATAAAATATGAGGAAGATGTCTGCCCTTCTCTGATTCCTTTGTGCATAGCAATTATCTCCACCTGAAATCATGTTCTCTCAAACACATTGCTCTTTTGTGTGTGTTCTTTATTTATAGCTGTGCAGAGACGGGCATGCCATCCCTTCAGTAGAGAGGTGATGTGGGACCATATGATGCTTATTGCTTTGAAAGCTGTTTTGGCCTCAACATTTTCCAGTTTTATGATGAATTAGCAGCTCAACCAATTTGTTTTCCCCAGCAGAATGAGCATCACAATGGGAGCAGCAAAATAACCTTACATCTCCTTGCACTTAGCTTAGGAAACCCATTAATTAGCTGACATTAGTTTCTTCAAGTGGAATGTTCCATTGGTGCCTTCTTAGACCCCTTGCTGTGCACTGTACGGTGGTGCACACAGGGGGTTACTGCACATACAGAAAGGCCTCTGACTTAGCAATTCATTTTCCATAGACTGAGAAAGCATCGTCTCCACCTCTGTAGTGGCCATGGCCCATGATCGAAGCTGCCATGCATGACGGCTGTTCCTCAGACAGAGACATGGTCAGTGAAGCTGCTGTGCACACCCAGTCATTGCATCTCTGCTCATATGCCATCTGTTATCTGTCTCCAGTGTTCAGCCTCCAACTATCCTCAGCCCTTGAATTGTATAAGTACAGTATGGTGTGTATGGTATATAATAGAGTCTGAGTTTACTCAACTTACGAGATACCAGCCAAACTCGGACATTTTTTTAAAGGGGCAATCATTTACAATTAGAGATGAGTGGGTTCGGTTCCCTGAGAACCAAATCCCCCCAAACGTCACGATCCGAGTCCGGATCCGAGTCCGGCTTGGGAATTCCCGCCAGACTCGGAAACCAGAAAGAGGTAAAATGTCATCATACCACTGTCGGCTTTTCACGGGAATTGGATCCCATATAAATAGTCGTGCTTCGCCGCCATTTTCACTCCGGACTTGGAGAGTGAGGGAGACAGACCTCTGTCTCTCTGTGAGTTGTGGCATCGGGTGGGGTCAGTGTGTGCTCTGTAGGGGTGCTGTTCCTGTCACTGTGGTGTACCTGTGCTGTGTTAGGGGTGCTGTCCTGGCTGTCACTGGTGTTTCATGTGCTGTTATGGCCAAGTGCTGCAGCTGTACATGGGTGTTGTTGTCGTAGCTGTCACTGAGTGGTACAGGGGGCTGGGGCACTGTAAAATAAAGGGGTGCTGATGTCTTAATAACATTACACTGGCCCTGTCTGCTATACAAATTCAGGGGTGCAGTTCTTACAAATTAAAAGCACACTGCTCCTTTATTCTGTCAAATATAGGGGTGATGATGTCTTAATAATATTACACTGGCCCTGTCTGCTATAAAAATGCAGGGGTGCAGTTCTTACAAATTAAAAGCACACTGCTCCTGATTGCTGTTAAATATAGGGGTGCTGATGTCTTAATAACATTACACTGGCCCTGTCTGCTTTAAAAATTCAGGGGTGCAGTTCTTACAAATTAAAAGTGCACTGCTCCTTTATTCTGTCAAATATAGGGGTGATGATGTCTTAATTATATTACACTGCACCTGTATGCTATAAAAATGCAGGGGTGCAGTTCTTACAAATTAAAAGCAAGACTGTATGGAAAGAGGAGACTCCTACGACCATTTGCACACCCTCTGCAAGTGCTGGGAAGAGCATCGCCAGTCCAGTTGCTGATATTGAGATTGAGGATGTCGCTGTAGACGTACACCAGGATGAGGAGGATATTGGTGTAGCTGGCGCTGAGGAGGAAGTTGACGATGAGGAGTCTGATGGTGATGTGGTTTGTTTAAATAAGGCCCCAGTGGAGACAGTTGTTGTCTGTGGGATGAGAAAGCCCATTGTCATGCCTGGGCAAAATACCAAATAAGCCAAGTCTTCGGTGTGGAATTATTTCTCCACAAATCCAGACAACAGGTGTCGAGCCATGTGTTGCCTTTGTCAATCCGTAATAAGTAGGGGTAAGGACATTAACCACCTAGGAAATTTCTCACTTATACGTCACCTGCAAAGCATTCATCAGAAGTCTCTGTCAAGTTCAGAAAGAGTGTAAGAAGTCCACTAACACCTAAATCCCTTCTTCCAGTTGTACCCAAGCTCCTGCAAGCCACACCACCAACTACCTCAAAGTCAATTTCCTCCTCAGTCAGGAACATCAGTAGTCCTGCAGGCCATGTCACTGGCATGTCAGACGAGTCCTCTCCTAACTGGGATTCCTCCGGAGGATCCTTGGGTTGCTGCTTTGAATCGATCGTCATCCCAGAGGGGAAGTCGGAAGACCACTTGTACTACTTCAACTAAGCAATTGATTGTCCAACAGTCCTTTGCGAGGAAGATGAAATATGACAGCAGTCACCCTATTGCAAAGCGGATTACCGAGGCCATAATAACTATGCTGGTGTTAGACAGGCATCCGGTATCTGCCATTAGTGTAGTAAGATTTAGACAGTTGATGGACGTTCTGTGTCCCGGTACCAAATCCAATCTAAATTGCAGCAGCATCTCACAAACGACAACTCGTTCTTAGGCAGGCTACGCTGTGTATCACCGGTTTCTGTAAGAGGCACACCACTGACAACTCTTATGAAAACTGAGGGACATCATTGCACAATGGCTTAACCCACTTAGACTCTCCTGGGAATTTGTGATATCGGACAATATTGTTCATGCATTACATCTGGGCAAATTCCAGCATGTCCCATGTTTTGCACATACAATTAATTTGGTGGTGCAGAATTTTTTGAAAAATGACAGGGGCATGCAGGAGATGCTGTCGGTGGCCCACAAAATTGCGGGCCACTTTTGTCATTCAGCCACTGCGTGCCGAAGACTGGAGCACCAACAAACACTCCTGAACCTGTCCTGCCATCACCTGAAGCAAGAGGTGGTATCGAGGAGGAATTCAACACTATATGCTTCAGAGGATGGAGGAGCAGCAAAAGGCTATTCAAGCCTATACATCCACCTACGATATAGGCAAAGGAGGGGAAATGCACCTGACTCAAGCACAGTGGAGAATGATTTCCATTTTGTGAAAGGTTCTCCCACCCTTCAAACTTGCCACACATGAAGTCAGTTAAAACACTGCCAGCCTGAGTCAGGTCATTCCCCTCATCAAGCTTTTGCAGAAGCAGCTAGAGAAATTGAAGGAGGAGCTAAGACGGAACGATTCCGCTAAGTATGTGGGACTTGTAGATGGAGCCCTTCATTTGGTTTTCAAGGGTGGTTAATCTGTTGAAATCAGAGCGCTATATATTGGCCACCGTACTCGATCCTAGGTTTAAAGCCTACGATGTATCTCTCTTTCTGGCAGACACAAGTCTGCAGAGGTGCAAAGATCGGCTGGTGAGAAAATTGTCAACTCAAGCGGGACGTGACCCGTCGTCAGCTCCTCCTTCATTTTCTCCCACAACTGGGGCAGTGAGAAAAAGGATAACATCTCCGAGCCCACCCGCTAGCGGTGATGCAGGGAAGTCAGGAGCAAGTGTTAAAATCTGGTCTGGACTGAAGCAGCTGCCAACAATTACTGACATGTCTACTGTCACTGCATCTGATGCTGTCACCATTGAAAGAATGGTGGAGGATTATATGGGTGACAGCATCACTATTGGCATGTCAGACAGTCCGTATGTATACTGGCAGGAAAAAGAGGCAATTTGGAGGCTGTCTTTATTTTACCTAAGTTGCCTCCCTCCAGTGTGCACTCTGAAAGATTGTTTAGTGCAGCTGGTAACCTTGACAGCGATCGGCATAGGAGGTTACTCCCACAAAATGTTGAGAAGATGATGTTCATCAAAATTAATTATAAATTCCTCCAGGAAGACCTTTACCAGCAATTGCCTCCAGACAGTACACAGGGACCTGTGATGGTGGATTCCAGTGGGGACAAATTAATACTCTGTGAGGAGGAGGATGTATACACTGAAAGGGGTGAAGATAAGGATGACATCTTGCCTCTGTAGAGCCAGTTTGTGCAAGGAGAGATTAATTGTTTCTTTTTTGATGGGGGATTAATTGCTTCTTTTTTGTGGGGGCCAAAACAAACTAATCATTTCAGCTACAGTCATGTGGCAGACCCTGTCGCTGAAATGATTGGTTTGTTAAAGTGTGCATGTCCTGTTTATACAACATAAGAGTAGGTGGGAGGGCCCAAGGACAGTTCCATCTTGCACCTCTTTTTTTCCTTTGCATTATGTGCTGTTTGGGGCCTAGTTTTTAAAACTGCCATCCTGTCTGCCACTGCAGTGCCACTCCTAGATGGGCCAGGTGTTTGTGCCGCACACTTGTGTCGCTTAGCTTAGTCATCCAGCGACCTCGGTGCACCTCTTTTTTTCTTTGCATTATGTGCTGTTTGGGGCCTAGTTTTTAAAACTGCCATCCTGTCTGCCACTGCAGTGCCACTCCTAGATGGGCCAGGTGTTTGTGCCGCACACTTGTGTCGCTTAGCTTAGTCATCCAGCGACCTCGGTGCACCTCTTTTTTTTTCTTTGCATCATGTGCTGTTTGGGGCCTAGTTTTTAAAACTGTCATTCTGTCTGTCACTGCAGTGCCACTTCTAGATGGGCCAGTTGTTTGTGCTGCCCACTTGTGTCACTTAGCTTAGTCAACTAGCGACCTCAGTGCAACCTTTTGGCCTAAAAACAATATTGTGAGGTGTGAGGTGTTCATAATAGACTGGAAATGAGTGGAAATGAATGTTATTGAGGTTAATAATATCGTAGGATCAAAATTACCCCCAAATTCTGTGGTTTTAGCTGTTTTTATGTTTTTTTCAAAAATCATCCAGATCCAAAACCAAAACCCGAAAGGGTGGTTTTGGCAAAACCAATCCAGATCCAAAACACGAGCAGGAAACCAGATCCAAAACCAAAACACAAAAAGTGCCTTCCGCACATCTCTATTTACAATGCACGGTTTTGCCTTGTGAATGATTGCCTTATTAGAAAAATGTCCGAGTTTGTCCGGCATCCCGCACGTAATTCATTTATAACTTTTGGCAGATCTTCAGAGGGAATTAAATGTTTGATTTTAGCTATGTTTGGTTAACGTATAGACTTACCTTCATTATTAATCAAAAGGTTTCTTATTCTTATCTTACTAAAGATGAGAAGGAGGCACTTACAGTATATCGTTGAAGAACAATAATGAAATTGTCATACGTCCTTCAGACATAGGTGGTACTACAGTCCTTCTTAATAGGAGTGATCATGTACAGGAGATTAGGACCTCTTCATGGTGTGGACTGGTGGTGAGCAACTCCTGACACAGTTCATAGACTCTCTGAATGTCCTGGACACCTATATTATTTTTACATTAGTTTCTCAGGGAATTATCTTAATGTTTGTATTTCCAATATGGACAATAAATTATCTACAAAAATCTTTAGGAAGCCACAGTGAAGAATACTGTTCTGGTGGCAGATAGCTTTCATCCAACACCACTGAAACATGGTTTTCCTTTTAACTTCTACGTGTGGTACACATCTCATCCGAAGCCACAGAACTATCAGAAACTTTAAATGATATGGGCGATAGATTTATAAGCAGGGGCTATACTGAAAGGGAAACAAAAGAGTATGGATCAGATGATTTTTACTTCAACGTTTTCTATTGCTTTCAGGCATATACGTAATACAGTACTGCGTCATTGGCACATAATTCAATCGGATGACCTGATTGGGACCTTTTTGTCAGGAAAAGCCACTCTTTTATTATAAGATAAATGGCATTATTAAGGACACAGTAGGAAAGTGTGAAATACTGTAGGTCAAATTAGGACCAAAAATTGTCTGCAACCAAAAAAAGGTGTTTTTAAGTGTCATGAGGGTGTCATTTGCAAATACCTATGCCTTGGAGATTCCTTTGTCAATCGTAAGAGAGATATCAAATACACCATAAGGAACTGGGGTGCAAAAATAGGGCAGCAGCTGCTCTGGACTGATGAGATAAAATGTGAAATATTTGGCTGTAACAGAAGACAGTTTGTTGGCCGAAGGGCTGGAGAGCGGTACAATAATGAGTGACTGTAGGCAACAGAGCATACTCAGAGCTCGGCCCATGTCATACTCTACCCAAAGAGCGTGTCTGGTTCCACAAATGGGCGTGCCTATGCTTAAATGCTTGATTAGCAAAGTGTAGCAAAGTTTGATGTACTTTAGGTCCAATTAGGACCAAATAATTGTTTGCAACCAAAAAAAGTTGTTTTAAGTGTCATGGGGGTGTCATTTGCAAATACTGTAGATGTGCCTTGGAGATTCCTTTGTCGATCATAAGAAGGATATCAAATACACCATACGGCATCATCTGGATTGCGATAGCCATTTTGTTGTCTATTTGATTAAATGCCCCAGCAATCTTCTCTATGTTGGAAAAACAATATGAGCATTGAAAGAGAGGCTGTCGATGCATCGTTCCCCCATAAAAAAGCCCACACTTCTTTAGACTGCAGTACATCACCTGTCTGTAGGTATTTTGCTCTATATATAAACACAACATCAAGGACTTTTGCTGTATGCCTATTGATTGTGTTGCACCCAGAGCCGGCCTTAGCTATAGGCAGGCTAGGCATTTGCCTAGGGCATCCAAGCATGTGAAGGGGCATCCAAGCATGTCCCTGCAGTATCTCATGCTGGGAGGGACAGTCTGCAAACTACCTGTATCTTTCCAAATGTATTCAATCAGTACTGGTATAGACTGCTGTTTACATTTGTCAAATAAAATGCACACTGGCCCTCATTCCGAGTTGTTCGTCGCTAGCTGCTTTTAGCAGCATTGCACACGCTAAGCCGCCGCCTACTGGGAGTGTATCTTAGCATAGCAGAATTGCGAACGAAAGATTAGCAGATTTGCGATTAGAAATTTCTTAGCAGTTTCTGAGTAGCTCGAGACTTACTCCTACACTGTGATCAGTTCAGTCAGTTTCGTTCCTGGTTTGACGTCACACACACGCCCAGCGTTCGCCCATACACTCCCCCGTTTCTTCAGACACTCCCGCGTTTTTCCCAGAAATGCCAGCGTTTTTTCGCACACTCCCAGAAAACGGTCAGTTTCCGCCCAGAAACACCCATTTCCTGTCAATCACACTACGATCACCAGAACGATGAAAAATCCTCGTTAGGCCGTGAGTAAAATACCAAACTTTTGTGCTAATTTACTTGGCGCAGGCGCACTGCAAACATTGCGCATGCGCAGTTTGCGACTAATCGCTCCGTAGCGAAAAAATCTAACGAGCGAACAACTCGGAATCACCCCCACTGTCCCTTAAAGTTCTTTAAACTCCCTCCACATGCTTGAATGCCCCTGACTTGTGAGACAGACAGCAGAAGCCTGGTAACTGCAATTCCTGGACCTTTGACATTTTCACTGACTATATAAGGTTATTACTGGATGGCTCCTTATGATACCACATGTGTATTTGGAAGACTGCTTCACATAAATCTGACATCACCTATACTGCTTGTGCACATGGGAGAAGGGGACCCTGCCATCCTGTGTGTGTCCCTTATCCCTGTGCAAACCCCAGGTGTGTGCAGGGACATAACATGGGCAGTGTTCTCCCCACACTTTATTTCCTAGTCAGTCCATGCCGTAAAATTCCCCTGCCAGGATGGCATACCCTGTGGGTGCCCCTTTAACGGGTGTGAGCGCAAGCACGCACCCACCCACCCATCCTGCCACTCCCATCTCACAAAACGCAGTCACGGATCCAGGGAGCTGCATGGGCGCACACACTGACTGCAAGCACACCAGCAAGCAAAACAAAGTTTTATTTAAAAAGCTACTAGCATTACTAATGTGGGGCATATGTGTAAGGTGGATTACTGTGTGGCATTATGTGTATTATGGGCATTACTAATGTGAGGCATATGTGTAAGGTGGATTACTGTGTGGCATTATGTGTATTATGGGCATTACTAATGTGGGGCATATGTGTAAGGTGCATTACTGTGTGGCATTATGTGTATTATGGGCATTACTAATGTGGGGCATATGTGTAAGGTGGATTACTGTTTGGCATTATGTGTATTATGGGCATTACTAATGTGGGGCATATGTGTAAGGTGCATTACTGTGTGGCATTATGTGTATCATGGGCATTACTAATGTGGGGCATATGTGTAAGGTGCATTACTGTGTGGAATTCTGTGTATTATGGGCATTACTAATGTGGGGCATATGTGTAAGGTGTATTACTGTGTGGAATTCTGTGTATTATGGGCATTACTGTGTGCCATTATGCAGGGTTGAACTGGCACATGTGGTAACCCCCTGGTGGGCCCCACTGCCTAAATGTTGCTGGGTCAGATGCAGAACTAGAGGCGGTGCTAGGGGGCACCAGACAAAATTTTGCCTAGGGCATCAAATTGGCTAGGGCCGGCTCTGGTTGCACCTTTGCGACGTGGTGGGACTGAAATACTGTAGACTTCTTTTACAGAGGAAATGCTTCTAGATTGACCCATTGAACGGTATCTGGTTGATAGATAGACAGTGTCTAGTTAGACAGTCAATAGATAGACACCACATGTTAGACAGACATTAGGTTGACAGGTCAAAAGGTCGACAGGGCCAAAAGGTCGACATGAAAATGGTTGACATAAAAAGATAGACAAATATTTTTTTAACATGTTTTTGTACTATTTCATACCTTCTCTATCCATGTCGGCATAGAGTTGGTTATAAACCTTGTGGCAAGCGCAGCGAACCACCGAGCCCGAAGCGTGGCGAGTGAAGTGAGCCCCGCGAGGGTATGCCTTTCTACAATTGGGGGTCCCAGATGACAAAACTATCCACACAAACACCAAAAATGCAAAAAACATGGTGTCTACCTTTTTCATGTCGACAATTTTCATGACGACCTTTTGACCCTGTCGACCTTTTTCATGTCGACCTTTTGACCCTGTCGACCTTTTGACCCTGTCGACCTAATGTATGTATAACATATGGTGTCTATCTATTGACTGTCTAACTAGACACTATCTTTTATACCGGAACCCCATTGAACACCCTTGTTCCAAACATGCTCAATGAAGGCCAATACCTTGTTTCCTAGGAATGTTTTCTGGGACCAGATTTCTCTTTGATGAATATTAAGTATATATTACTATGTTTCTTACCACTGTTTCTTATATGTCTGTTCTTTTTGGTTGTATATATCCATTTTTTTTTCTTTTATATCTGTTCTTGTACTAACCATCCACTGCAGTGTCCTTAAGGGACGCTAATCTTTGTATAGATTACAATATGGGATCAAAGGTTGTACTATAAATTACAGTTGCTGGGCTGCTACTTTAGGCTGCGACTGTTATATTATGCGTTTGGCTGTTTGTTGTTGCCATGACACTTTGGGGGAGATTCAAATATTTGAAAAGTCGGTTGGGTGTCTGTTTTATCCTGTCTATTAGATAGGAAAAAACAGACTCCCAACTGACTTTTCAAACATTTGAATCTCCCCCTTTTAGTGAGTGTCCTGATGGTTTATTTAAGTTGCTATGACTGCGGGACGCAATTACTGGTCACGGGATTAGCAGGATAGATGACCCTGCAGTGTTAGCTGTCACTGTTGCTACGTGATGCGGCTTCTGGTCTTGAACTTCCAGTTTCAAGTTGGACACAAGCCTGCAGCTGGGATGGTTTCTTACACAGGTGAGATTGTTTTGCACACTTATACAGGTACAGATGTGGGCTTTATTGATATGCAGTTGGTGCAGTTAGCAGCACCGAAACAACTGTTGACCGGATGCTGACATTATGCAGGAAAATGACTGGCTTATTGTCTCTGATAACCCCATGACACAGGTTAAGTATTATAACTGATTGCCATCACTTCTTTGTTTACAATTTGTTGGATTACACAAGCACTTTATATTGTGTTTTAAGTTTTTAGTTTTTTTTGCTATATATGTATGTACTGGTTCCTTTTGGATGAGAGAGAGAAAGAGAGATAGAGAGAAATATACTGCTCTCCAGGCCTTCAGTAAACAAACTGCCTACTGCTACAGCCAAATACTAAAATTTTTGACTTCAGTGCAGAACACCTGCTGACGTTTTTCTGCACCACTGTTCCTATGTTTTCATGCATAGTTGAGTCAAAACAAGGCCAAGTGACCAAACTACAGTATGCACGAAAACCTAGGAAGTGGGGTGCAAAAATATGGCAGCAGGTGCTCTGGACTGATGAGTCAAAATGTGAAACATTTGGCTAAAATAGAAGGCAATTTGTTGGCCGAATGGCTGGAGAGCAGTACAATAATGAGTATCTGCAGGCAAGAGAGCATACGTGCCTACATTTGAAAACTAGAATCAGGGAGATTACAGTAGGCTGTGCACTCAAAGCTCGGCCCCTGTCATACTCTACCCAAAGAGCGTGTCTAGTTCCACAAATGGACATGCCTATGTGTAAACTCTTGTTGTTGCAAGATAGTTCTTTATAACATTAATAACAATATATTTTGGGAAGTTTTGCAAATATTGATACTAACATTGCTGTCTGCAATACCGGTTTCTTGTTTGCAATATATTTTAGATGAAATATTTATTTTCTTCTAATTCAGCATAACATATATGATAAATGTGATGCCTGCCTATGCAATAAATTCCATGTATGGTCAGTCATTTGACTTCCAGTACACATGCTGCAGCAGCCAGAGACTTCGTCAACATGTTACAATGGTGCGAAGAAATCACACATATCAATTATCCACTACAGGCAATCACCATCACCATAATGAATATAATTGGGGGTTACTCCTCTGCAATGCAATCACAGTAGTGGCAGTAAAGATAGGTACAGTAATGGGAGTAAAGATAGACACAGTAATGGGAGTAAAGAGAGGCACAGTAATGGGAGTAAAGATAGGCACAGTAATGGGAGTAAAGATAGACACAGTAATGGGAGTAAAGACAGGAATAGTAATGGGAGTAAAGATAGGCACAGTAATGGGAGTAAAGATAGGCACAGTAGTGGAAGTAAAGATAGGCACAGTAATGGGAGTAAAGATAGGAACAGTAGTGGTAGTAAAGATAGGCACAGTAGTGGTAGTAAAGATATGCACAGTAGTGGCAGTAAACATAGGCAAAGTAGAAGTAGTAAAGGTAGGTACAGTAGTGGTAGTAAACATAGGCAAAGTAGAAGTAGTAAAGGTAGGTACAGTAGTGGGAGTAAACATAGGCACAGTAGTGGTAGAAAAGATAGGCACAGTAGCGAAAGTAAAGATAGGCACAGTAGTGGAAGGTAAGATAGGCACAGTAGTGGTAGTAAAGATAGGCACAATAGTGGAAGTAGAGATAGGCAAAGTACTGGAAGTAAAGATAGGCACAGTAGTGGTAGTAAAGATAGGTACAGTAGTGGTAGAAAAGATAGGCACAGTAGTAGAAGTAAAGATAGGCACAGTAATGTAAGCAGAGATACTGTAGGCACAGTAGTGGTAGTAAAGATAGGAACAGAAGTGGAAGTAAAGATAGGCACAGTAGTGGTAGTAAAGATAGGCACAGTAGTGGAAGAAAAGATAGAAACATTAGAGATAGTAAAGATCGGCCCAGTAGTGAAATTAAACATAGGCACAGTAGTGGGAGTAAAGATAGGCACAGTAGTGGGAGTAAGGATAGGCACAGTAGTGGTAGTAAAGATAGGCACAGTACTGGAAATAAAGATAGGCACAGTAGTGGTAGTAAATATAGGTACAGTAGTGGAAGAAAAGTTAGGCACAGTAATGGTAGTAAAGATAGGCACAGCAGTGGAAGTAAATAGAGGCACAGTAGTGGAAGTAAAGATAGGCACAGTAGTGGCTGTAAAGATAGGCACAGTAGTTGTAGTAAAGATAGGCACAGTAGTGTTAGAAAAGATAAGCACAGTAGTGGTAGTAAAGATAGGCACAGTAGTGGTAGTAAAGATAGGCACAGTAGTGGTAGTAAACATAGGCACAGTGGTGGTAGTAAAGATAGGCACTGAAGTGGAAGTAAAGATAAGTACAGTATTGGTAGTAAAGATAGGCACAGTACTGGAAATAAAGATAGGCATGGTAGTGGTAGTAAAGATAGGCACAGTAGTGGAAGAAAAGATAGTTACAGTAATGGTAGTAAAGATAGGCACAGCAGTGGAAGTAAATATAGGCACAGTATTGGAAGTAAGATAGGCACAGTAGTGGTAGTAAAGATAGGCACAGTAGTGTTAGTAAAGATAAGCACAGTAGTGGAAGTAAACATAGGCACAGTAGTGGAAGTAAAAATAGGCACAGTATTGGAAGTAAGATAGGCACAGTAGTGGTAGTAAAGATAGGCACAGTAGTGTTAGTAAAGATAAGCACAGTAGTGGAAGTAAACATAGGCACAGTAGTGGTAGTAAAGATAGGCACAGTAGTGTTAGTAAAGATAAGCACAGTAGTGGAAGTAAAGATTGGCACAGTAGTGGTAACAAAAAGGCACAGTAGTGGTAGTAAAGATAGGCACAGAAGTGGAAGTAAAGATAAGCACAGTAGTGGTAGTAAAGATAGGCACAGTACTGGAAGTAAAGATAGGTACAGTAGTGGAAGTAAAGATAGGCACAGTAGTGGTAGTAAAGATAGGCACAGTACTGGAAGAAAAGATAGGCACAGTAGTGGTAGAAAAGATAGGCACAGAGGTGGAAGTAAAGATAGGCACAATACTGGAAGTAAAGATTGGCACAGTAGTGGAAATAACATAGGCACAGTAGTGGTAGTAAAGAAAGGCACAGTAGTGGGAGTAAAGATTGGCAAAATAGTGGTAGTAAAGCAAGGCAGAGTACTGGGAGTAAAGATAGGCACAGTAGCGGTAGTAAAGAAAGGCACAGAAGTGGAAGTAAAGATAGGCACAGTAGTGGAAGTAAAGATAGGCACAGTAGTGGTAGTAAAGATAGACACAGTAGTGGTAGAAAAGATAGGAACAGTAGTGGTAATAAAGATAGGCACAGAGGTGGAAGTAAAGATAGGCACAGTACTGGAAGTAAAGATTGGCACAGTAGTGGAAATAACATAGGCACAGTGGTGGTAGTAAAGATAGGCACAGTAGTGGTAACAAAAAGGCACAGTAGTGGTAGTAAAGATAGGCACAGAAGTGGAAGTAAAGAAAGGCATAGTACTTGAAGTAAAGATTGGCACAGTAGTGGAAATAACATAGGCACAGTGGTGGTAGTAAAGATTGGCACAGTAGTGGTAACAAAAAGGCACAGTAGTGGTAGTAAAGATAGGCACAGAAGTGGAAGTAAAGATAAGCACAGTAGTGGTAGTAAAGATAGGCACAGTACTGGAAGTAAAGATAGGTACAGGAGTGGAAGTAAAGATAGGCACAGTAGTGGTAGTAAAGAGAGGCACAGTACTGGAAGAAAAGATAGGCACAGTAGTGGTAGAAAAGATAGGCACAGAGGTGGAAGTAAAGATAGGCACAATACTGGAAGTAAAGATTGGCACAGTAGTGGAAATAACATAGGCACAGTAGTGGTAGTAAAGAAAGGCACAGTAGTGGAGTAAAGATAGGCAAAATAGTGGTAGTAAAGAAAGGCAGAGTACTGGGAGTAAAGATAGGCACAGTAGCGGTAGTAAAGAAAGGCACAGAAGTGGAAGTAAAGATAGGCACAGTAGTGGAAGTAAAGATAGGCACAGAAGTGGTAGTAAAGATAGACACAGTAGTGGTAGAAAAGATAGGAACAGTAGTGGTAATAAAGATAGGCACAGAGGTGGAAGTAAAGATAGGCACAGTACTGGAAGTAAAGATTGGCACAGTAGTGGAAATAACATAGGCACAGTGGTGGTAGTAAAGATAGGCACAGTAGTGGTAGTAAAGATAGGCACAATAGTGGTAGTAAAGAAAGGCATTGTACTGGGAGTAAAGATAGGCACAGTAGCGGTAGTAAACATAGGCACAGTAGTGGAAGAAAAGATAGGCACAGTAATGGTAGTAATGATAGGCACAGTAGTAGAAGTAAAGATAGGCACAGTACTGGAAGTAAAGATAGGCACAGTAGTGGTAGAAAAGATAGGAACAGTAGTAGAAGTAAAGATAGGCACAGTAGTGGAAGAAAAGAAAGGCACAGTAGTGGTAGTAAAGATAGGCACAGTACTGGAAGTAAAGATAGGCAAAGTAGTGGAAATAACATAGGCACAGTAGTGGTAGTAAAGATAGGCACAGTAGTGGAAGTAAAGATAGGCACAGTAGTGGAAGTAAAGATAGGCACAGTTGAGGTAGTAAAGATAGGTACAATAGTGGTAGTATAGATAGGTACAGTACTGGGAGTAAATATAGGCACAGAAGCGGTAGTAAAGAAAGGCACAGTAGTGAAAGTAAAGCTAGGCACAGTAGTGGTAGTAAAGATAGGCACAGCAGTGGAAATAACATAGGCACAGTAGTGGTAGTAAAGATAGGCACAGTAGTGGTAGTAAAGATAGGTACAATAGTGGTAGTATAGATAGGCACAGTAGTGGAAGTAAAGATAGGCACAGTTGAGGTAGTAAAGATAGGTACAATAGTGGTAGTATAGATAGGCACAGTACTGGGAGTAAATATAGGCACAGAAGCGGTAGTAAAGAAAGGCACAGTAGTGAAAGTAAAGATAGGCACAGTAGTGGTAGTAATGATAGGCACAGTAGTAGAAGTAAAGATAGGCACAGTACTGGAAGTAAAGATAGGCACAGTAGTGGTAGAAAAGATAGGAACAGTAGTAGAAGTAAAGATAGGCACAGTAGTGGAAGAAAAGAAAGGCACAGTAGTGGTAGTAAAGATAGGCACAGTACTGGAAGTAAAGATAGGCAAAGTAGTGGAAATAACATAGGCACAGTAGTGGTAGTAAAGATAGGCACAGAAGTGGTAATAAAGATAGGCACAGTAGTGGTAATAAAGATAGGCACAGCAGTGGAAATAACATAGGCATAGTAGTGGTAGTAAATATAGGCACAGAAGCAGTAGTAAAGAAAGGCACAGTAGTGAAAGTAAAGATAGGCACAGTAGTGGTAGTAAAGATAGGCACAGCAGTGGAAATAACATAGGCACAGTAGTGGTAGTAAAGATAGGCACAGAAGTGGTAGTAAAGATAGGCACAGCAGTGGAAATAACATAGGCACAGAAGTGGTAGTAAAGATAGGCACAGCAGTGGAAATATCATAGGCACAGTAGTGGTAGTAAAGATAGGCACAGAAGTGGTAGTAAAGAGAGGCACAGTAGTGGTAGTAAAGATAGGCACAGTAGTGGAAGTAAAGATAGGCACAGTTGAGGTAGTAAAGATAGGTACAATAGTGGTAGTATAGATAGGCACAGTACTGGGAGTAAATATAGGCACAGAAGCGGTAGTAAAGAAAGGCACAGTAGTGAAAGTAAAGATAGGCACAGTAGTGGTAGTAAAGATAGGCACAGCAGTGGAAATAACATAGGCACAGTAGTGGTAGTAAAGATAGGCACAGCAGTGGAAATAACATAGGCACAGTAGTGGTAGTAAAGATAGGCACAGTAGTGGTAGTAAAGAGAGGCAGAAGGTAGGTCTTACTTTCTTATTTCCAGGCGCAGTGAATTCCAATCTTTTAAGAGCCAGCTGTAGCAAAATGGGGCCCCATTTACAAGTGTCTACCCCTTTTATCCTAAGGTATGGTCACCAACAATATACAAACAGCTACCCCTCCTATGCATTTTGACCCCAGCAGGGTATTTGTCTTGTGTAGCGGGAGTCTAAAAGTATTCTCTTTTAAACCTCTCTGGGAAAAATTGAAGGGCTCCAGATGTGTTCCAACGATAACAGTATCCCAAAACATGTATAAAATATACTTTCTCATGGTCATTCAAACCCCCAGTTCATAATTTTATTAACAATCCATAGTCCCGATTGTTTTAGCACTTCCAGTTCCTAGACCAAGAGTGACATTGTACTCCATAGATCCTGGCCCAACCAAGATGGCTGCTGTGGGATTAGTATTTTGTGCTTCAATATTGCTTCTCCAATATGGCCTTCTGGTCCTCACCCAGGTAGTGCACGAATATTTCCATGGTCCTTTAGATCTGCCTTAGGTGCTATTGTTTCTGGGCTCCTGGACTTTAGACTACTCTGTTGTCATAGTGACAAACAGCCCTAAATCAGCACATAATATATAAATAAATCCCTCTAAAAAACGTGAAGGCTCCTTTACCAGCACCAGTAGATAATATAAGTGACATGAAATAAAAAGGACACAGGAAAAAAAGATGTGGCCAGCCTACTATGAAGTACTGTATGTTTACACTTATAAGACCATGTTACTGTACCTACAGGTTTAAACCTGTAGGTATAGTACACACGTAGCGATGTGTGCTAAAACTCTAAGCAATCTGACTAGACTATATTTACTCCCAGTACTGTGCCTCCGTGTGTATGCTCCATAGCGATGCGTGGCCCCGCGCGTCGCTATCGCTGACTCTAGGGGGTAATTCAGATCTGATCACAGCACATCTCTTGTGGGGGGGACGCCAGGGCTAGTCCGCTCTGCATGTCTGGCCCTATCCCCCCCCACATGGGTGCAAAAGCATCACACAGCGGAGATGCTTTTGCACCCGCAGAGTAGCTCCCTGCCAGTGCAGCTCCTGTAGCCCGCCCCCACAACTGTCCGGACACACCTGAATTGCACATGCGTATGCACCGCAATGCGCAGGTACGTCGGACCGCTGCAACGGGCATTGGCGGTCAGCGACGGAATGTTGCAAAGGATCCTTTCGCACAGGCGTACGCAAGGTGATTGACAGGAAGAGGCCGCTCGTGGGTGGCAACTGATCCTTTTCAGGGAGTGTCCGGAACTATGCAGGCGGGCTCAAACGTTCTCAATGAGGGTGTCTGAGGTCAGCTCCGGGCCCGATCACAAGGATTCAATTGCACAAGAATAGAAAGTCCTGGGCTGCGCAGAGACTGCACAAACTTATTTTTAGCAGCTCAGCTACACATGCGATCGCACACTTGCACAGCAAAAATACACTTCCCCTAGGCGGCGACTATCTGATCACAGGACAGCAAAACACACAGCCCAGTGATCACATCAGAATTAGGCCCTAGATTGTATGCAATAATCGTTCAATAAACATTTAATATAAATATTATTGGTACATTCAGTGGCGGCACAAGGCGGGTGCAGAGGGTGCGGCCTGCACCTGGGTGTGATGCCTGGAAGGGGTGACACCACACTGTCGGCTCCTCTGCAGTGACAGGAGCCAGGTGCTGCAGTGTGTAAGTCTGCTACAGCACCCAGCTCCTGTCATAGAAGAGGAGCCGACAGTGCTGCAGACAGACTCCGGGGGCAGCCTAGTACAGCCCAGCATCTCCGGAGATGCTGGGCACGCCCCCGTAGTGACAATCCTTTGAGGCCACACCTCCTTAATTTCTGGTCATGCCCCCTGTATTTGCCACAAGCGCTGGGATTTCAAGGGTGCGCATCGGGTGTCACCACACCCGGTGACGCTTCTGGGTACATTGCATCTTTCTAAAGAATTTGTACAAACTATTACATGCAGCTGATCATTGAGTGCAGCGCCTTAATTACATACACAAAGCTTCTCCCCCATCTGTCCATGCACATCTGCCTGAAGCGCACTCTAACCCATTTTAGCTCTTGACAATAGGGATTATACTAAGAGGTGTGAGGCTGAGTCTAATATTTAGTTAGAAGAAAAACATTTTATCAAAAAGAGGAAGGAGGTTTTTGTACGGCTCTGTATCACTGTGTGAGAGGGTGATCAGCATATTGCATACAGTGATACTCTGCCTCATCTTCTGCTGTCACTCCACTGATTGTTAGGGTGAATGCAGTTCCTGATCCAGATCCACTAAATCGATCAGGGATCCCAGAAACACGAGTACTTGCCCAAGTGATAAGAAGCTTTGGAGGTTGTCCTGCTTTCTGTTGGTACCAGGCTAAGTAGTCTGTGGAGTAGTAATAGAGGGAAGAACTGGCTGTACATGAGATGGTGACTGATCCTCCTGGTGACACAGAGATATAACCTGGGGTCTGAGTCATCACAATCTCCCCACAGGACCCTGAGGATTAGAGGAGACACAGTCATTACTGATACATGTCTGTATATAGTCATATACATCCTGCTCTGATTATTTATGTTACATGTATAGATTCCCCTACACAGCATCATGTAATGCCCCCAATCTCTCACCCTGAATATAAATGAGTATCACAGCCAGCAGGTAACTGTGAGACACCATCTTGCTGTATCTGGGCTGTCAGACAGACACTATAAGACGTCTCCTGTACAATGAGATATATATAGAGAGTGACAGGTGAGATGTGACAGGAAATCCCCCAGAGACTGTGTATGGAAATAAGATGGAAATTCTGTGGTGTCAGTGTGACAGTGACTGGTGTGTGCTGGAGACAGGATGTCAGTGTGATGTCCTGTATGGTGTCAGTGTGACAGTGACTGGTGTGTACTAGAGACAGGATGTCAGTGTGATGTCCTCTGTGGTGTCAGTGTGACAGTGACTGGTGTGTGTTAGAGACAGGATGTCAGTGTGATGTCCTCTGTGGTGTCAGTGTGACAGTGACTGGTGTGTGCTAGAGACAGGATGTCAGTGTGATGTCCTCTGTGGTGTCAGTGTGACAGTGACTGGTGTGTGCTAGAGACAGGATGTCAGTGTGATGTCCTCTGTGGTGTCAGTGTGACAGTGACTGGTGTGTACTAGAGACAGGATCTCAGTGTGATGTCCTATGTGGTGTCAGTGTGACTGGTGTGTACTAGAGACAGGATGTCAGTGTGATGTCCTCTGTGGTGTCAGTGTGACAGTGACTGGTGTGTGCTAGAGACAGGATGTCAGTGTGATGTCCTCTGTGGTATCAGTGTGACAGTGACTGGTGTGTGCTAGAGACAGGATGTCAGTGTGATGTCCTCTGTGGTGTCAGTGTGACAGTGACTGGTGTGTACTAGAGACAGGGTGTCAGTGTGATGCCCTCTGTGGTGTCAGTGTGACAGTGACTGGTGTGTGCTAGAGACAGGATGTCAGTGTGATGTCCTCTGTGGTGTCAGTGTGACAGTGACTGGTGTGTGCTAGAGACAGGATGTCATTGTGATGTCCTCTGTGGTGTCAGTGTGACAGTGACTGGTGTGTGCTAGATACAGGATGTCAGTGTGATGTCCTCTGTGGTGTCAGTGTGACAGTGACTGGTGTGTGCTAGAGACAGGATGTCAGTGTAATATCCTCTGTGGTGTCAGTGTGACAGTGACTGGTGTGAGCTAGAGACAGGATGTCAGTGTGATGCCCTCTGTGGTGTCAGTGTGACAGTGACTGGTGTGTGCTAGAGACAGGATGTCAGTGTGATGTCCTCTGTGGTGTCAGTGTGAGGATTAGAGGAGACACTGGGGGTCATTCTGAGTTGTTCGCTAGCTGTTTTCGTTCGCAGCGATTAGGCAAAAAAGCGGCACTTCTGTGCATGCATATGCGGCGCAGTGCGCATGCACGATGTACATTCACAACAGCTGATGGTTTTTTACACAAGGTCTAGCAAAGCTTTTCAGTTGCACTGCTGGCCGCAGAGTGATTGACAGGAAAGGGGCGTTTCAGGGAGGTAACTGATCGTTTTCATGGAGTGTGCTGAAAAACGCAGGCGTGTCAGGTACAAACGCAGGCGTGCCTGGGAAAACGCAGGTGTGGCTGGCCGAACGCAGGGCGTGTTCGTGACGTCGAAACAGGAACTAAATAGTCTGAAGTGATTGCAAGCTAGGAGAAGGTCTGAAGCTACTCTAAAGCTGCTCAAAAATATTTTGGTGCCGCTCTGCGATCCATTCGTTCACACTTCTACTAAGCTAAGATACACTCCCAAAGGGCAGGTGCTTTGCATTTGCACAGCTGCTAAAAGCAGCTAGCGAGCGAACAACTCGGAATGAGGGCCACAGTTATTACTGACACATGTCTAAACAGTCATATACATCCTGCTCTGATTATTTATGTTACATGTATAGATTCCCCTACACAGCATCATGTAATGTCCCCAATCTCTCACCCTGAATATAAATGAGTATCACAGCCAGCAGGTAACTGTGAGACATCATCTTGCTGTATCTGGGCTGTCAGACAGACACTATAAGACGCCTCCTGTACAATGAGGTATATATAGTCAAAAAAAAGGAAAACAGACAGCGCTAGTAGATTTCTTATTAAAATACTTTTATTTTTATTTTTATTATTTTTCTTAGCTTTTATAAATAGCTCCTTTCCTAGTTTCACATATATAAAATATAATTTTTTAATTTCTAAAAAACATGGCAAAACATAAAAAGCAATAATAACACATTAATAGCACAATTCAATGCTCTGCTCTGTGCAATACATTCTTTTCTACACACTTAAAATAAACAGCTAGATGCAATTAGCTCACACTATTTCCTTTCAATATTACAAGATCGCCAACCTCTAAATTGATACAAGATTGCTCTGTCAGCTTGAACTGGAAACTGTAATGATTCATTGCTATGTTGAAGAGTAACAACTGTTACAAGGTCTCTCATTCAAGATGTATAGTAGTATTCCCAAGTCCACACTGCTGTAGACCACAGTGATCTGCGCTTCCAGATAAATTAAAGACAGCATGCACAGTCTCAATAGCTGCTCCTTTCCACTTAGAGAATATCGCTGATTTAAAACACAGCAGCAATTAGTTGATTGCTCATTAATTAGCGTGCAGAAATATGTAAATGCTTCACTCTAAGCGGTGATAAAAATTCATGCAACTCAGCTGATATTTAAAACATGGCCATGTTATGTGAAGATCGTTACCACATTTCCTCCTGGGTTCTAGTTATTTTTCACTCCCGGCTCTGGTGCTCAAATACCTTTTTAGGAGCCTTATCCGGAGGTCTTTGGAATTTTCCCCAGCGTGTTGAGGCAAGCTTGTGGTATGATAATTGCAGGTAGGTAGGAACCAATAAGACGCATTTCTCCGCCTGTAGAAATCAGCGGCTTCCTCAGTCAGATATTTGACTGAGGAAGCCGCTGATTTCTACAGGCGGAGAAATGCGTCTTATTGGTTCCTACCTACCTGCAATTATCATACCACAAGCTTGCCTCAACACGCTGGGGAAAATTCCAAAGACCTCCGGATAAGGCTCCTAAAAAGGTATTTGAGCACCAGAGCCGGGAGTGAAAAATAACTAGAACCCAGGAGGAAATGTGGTAACGATCTTCACATAACATGGCCATGTTTTAAATATCAGCTGAGTTGCATGAATTTTTATCACCGCTTTGAGTGAAGCATTTACATATTTCTGCACGCTAATTAATGAGCAATCAACTAATTGCTGCTGTGTATTAAATCAGTGATATTCTCTAAGTGGAAAGGAGCAGCTATTGAGACTGTGCATGCTGTCTTTAATTTATCTGGAAGCGCAGATCACTGTGGTCTACAGCAGTGTGGACTTTGGAATACTACTATGCATCTTGAATGAGAGACCTTGTAACAGTTGTTACTTTTCAACATAGCAATGAATCATTAAAGTTTCCAGTTCAAACTGACAGAGCAATCTTGTATCAATTTAGAGGTTGGAGATCTTGTAATATTGAAAGGAAATAGTGTGAGCTAATTGCATCTAGCTGTTTATTTTAAGTGTGTAGAAAAGAATTTATTGCACAGAGCAGAGCATTGAATTGTGCTATTAATGTGTTATTATTGCTTTTTATGTTTTGCCATGTTTTTTAGAAATTAAAAAATTATATTTTTTTTATGTGAAACTAGATTTATAGGTAAGGAAAGGAGCTATTTATAAAAGCTAAGAAAAATAAAAATAAAAATAAGAGTATTTTAATAAGAAATCTACTAGCGCTGTCTGTTTTCCTTTTTTTTTTTGAGTGCATTGTGGTAAGGGGGCAGAGAAGTCCTCCTATTTACAGTGAGCTGCTTGTAGATATTTTTACGATTTTGAAAAATAATACTACTGGACATATACACGTATTAAATTATAAATTATTAATTAGCGCCAGGGGGTCACTTTATTGTGTTTTTGTGTTTGTTGATATATAGAGAGTGACAGGAGAGGTGTGACAGGAAATCCCCAGGAGACTGTGTATGGAAATAAGATGGAAATTCTGTGGTGTCAGTGTGACAGTGACTGGGGTGTACTGTGTAGTGTGATGTCCTCTGTGGTGTCAGAGTGACAGTGACTGGTGTGGAGAGTCAGTCAATTGACCGCCTATCGAGATTTCGGTGATTAGGATACCGATACTGGAATCCCGACCCCAGCTGAAATACAGACAGTCGGAGTTCTGACCACCAGCTGGTTACCCCTCTTGGGTGGTGGTCCACACCACCAACCGGAGGGGAACCAGGCCCATAGAGTGGCAAGCACAGCGAGCCCGCAAGGGGACATGCTGCACTCACTGCCGGGATCCTGCCTGACCACCGGGATCCCATCCGCCGGGATCTTGCAGTAATCCCCTGGTGTGTGCTAGAGACAGGCAGGGGTGTATTTAGGGGTCCAAGCACCCCTGGCAAAGGACTGGCGCCCCCCTAGGAAGGCTGGCATTTGTAGTTCCATTACAACTGGAGAGCCACAGGTGGCCAAATTCTGTAGCATATGTAAACCAGAGGAAGACTGACCCATGACATAATGCCGTTATCAGAATCCCGAAAAGGGCTTGGACAATGACGCCGGAATCCCGACACTCAGGATCCTGATCGTCGAGACAGCGGGGTGGGTTACTACTACACTGGGAATGGTGGGGGGTTAGGTTTAGGCAAATCCCGGGGGACTAAGGGTGTGGCCGGTGGGAGGGGGGCTTGTCATGGATAGACACCATAGTGGTAGGATGAGAGCTTCCATCGTCATGTGAAGCTGAACCACTATATTTACCAGTCCCCCAAATGCAATGAGAGCTCATCATTTTGAGATCCCATGTATGAGCAATATGGCAGTACAGGCAGGGCCGGTGCAAGGTTTCTCGGCACCCTATGCAAAATATCTGCCTACTGCCCCTTCCCCCTACCCGCCGTTCAGATGAATGGCATGCTGCTGCTCTCCCCCACCCCTAGTCTGTTGCATGGCAGCTCTCTTCTCTTCATCTCCCCAGTCTGTATGGGTGCCTGCAGCTCTCATCCCCCCTACACTCTGTAAAATGTCTGCTGTTCTATCTCCCCCACCATCTGTGTGCATGCACCCCCCCCCCCCCCCGACTGCTGCTCTCCCCCTCTTTCCTTATCAAATGCAGAAAGTGCGCTGTACAGCCACCTTACCTGCAAGCTGCGATGCAGAGTGGTCTGTGAAAGAGCCTGGAATGAAGAGCAGCACCACATGTCACCCCCAGCCAGGACATCAGGAGCTGTGAAAGTTACTGCCTGTGCCGGGTGAAGATGGAGCTGGAGGCTGCAATAAGGGAGCTTGGCAGTTGCAGCTACTGTAAGATATGAGTGCCGGGGGGATTGTGGCAATTGTGAGAGGTAGGACCATACTACTTTTTCCAGGCAGCTGTAGCAGGCCGCCCCCTCAGGTTCCGGCGCCCCTAGGCAGCTGCCTAAAGCTGCCTAGTGGAAGCTCCGGCCCTGAGTACAGGAGCATTCCATATCCCATCAGCACTAGTCAGGTGTGATACAGGCAGGACAGAGACTGTCAAAGATAGGGGGTCAACAATCTGTACCACCTTCCCAATGACTCTCTGGCCCTCATTCAGGATCAGTTGCAAATGCAGACCAACTCGCAATGAGTGATATTTGCAAAGTGCCCACGCACTGTGTTTGCAATGCGCAAGATACCTCTGCAATTGCAGTCGCACTATGGATGCAATCGCAAAGTGTCTGATCGGAAGTGACTGTTTGGGGGTGTAAACATGACGTTAGTGGAGAGTGAATGGGAAAATGCAGGAATGTCAAGTCCGTTTTCGGGGCGTGTATCTGACATCATTTGCGATTGCTTGTATTCAAAAACATGGGCCCTCATTCCGAGTTGATCGCTCGCAAGGCGATTTTAGCAGAGTTACACACGCTAAGCCGCCGCCTACTGGGAGTGAATCTTAGCTTCTTAAAATTGCGACCGATGTATTCGCAATATTGCGATTACAAACTACTTAGCAGTTTCAGAGTAGCTTCAGACTTACTCGGCATCTGCGATCAGTTCAGTGCTTGTCGTTCCTGGTTTGACGTCATAAACACACCCAGCGTTCGCCCAGACACTCCTCCGTTTCTCCGGCCACTCCTGCGTTTTTTCCAGAAACGGTAGCGTTTTTAACCACACGCCCCTGAAACGCCGTGTTTCCGCCCAGTAACACCCATTTCCTGTCAATCACATTACGATCGCCGGAGCGAAGAAAAAGCCGTGAGTAAAAATACTATCTTCATTGTTAAATTACTTGGCGCAGTCGCAGTGCGAATATTGCGCATGCGTACTAAGCGGAATTTCACTGCGATGCGATGAAATATACCGAGCGAACGACTCGGAATGAGGGCCATGGCTTCTACGTGTCTACTGCTGCGTCCAGTCTGCTTATCTATAGGTCTACCCTAACAGTCGATGTTTCACAATATTGCATATAATCTGTGTATGCATACGCAAAAAATAATAGCTCAGGTGGGTGTCTTTTACATTTCTTGTTGGCACCTTCACTTGCAAATATTAGCAGTCGCATTGTAGAGAAAATTGCAATTTCAGTATCATGTGCAACTGATGCTGAATAAGAGCCTCTGTGTAATACATCTCAGCACGCAGACATCCTGCATCACTGCAATAAGTGTAGGATGTCTCCTATTGGGAAGAATAAGGGCATGCTAATACAATGACCCACTTCTCCCATCTTCAGCCGTCCGTCAGGTCAGAGTTGCTGTCACTGTTATTGTTACCTGTGTATTCCATGTAATAGTGCATGGGGGTGCTGATGCTTTCCTGGGTTATTTCTCTTGTCTCTCTTTCTTACTTACTTATTACTAGTGATGTGCACCGGAAATTTTTCGGGTTTTGTGTTTTGGTTTTGGGTTCGGTTCCGCGGCCGTGTTTTGGGTTCGACCGCGTTTTGGCAAAACCTCACCGAATTTTTTTTGTCGGATTCGGGTGTGTTTTGGATTCGGGTGTTTTTTTCAAAAAACACTAAAAAACAGCTTAAATCATAGAATTTGGGGGTCATTTTGATCCCAAAGTATTATTAACCTCAAAATCCATAATTTCCACTCATTTTCAGTCTATTCTGAATACCTCACACCTCACAATATTATTTTTAGTCCTAAAATTTGCACCGAGGTCGCTGGATGACTAAGCTAAGCGACCCTAGTGGCCGACACAAACACCGGGCCCATCTAGGAGTGGCACTGCAGTGTCACGCAGGATGGCCCTTCCAAAAAACACTCCCCAAACAGCACATGACGCAAAGAAAAAAAGAGGCGCAATGAGGTAGCTGTGTGAGTAAGCTAAGCGACCCTAGTGGCCGACACAAACACCTGGCCCATCTAGGAGTGGCACTGCAGTGTCACGCAGGATGGCCCTTCCAAAAAACACTCCCCAAACAGCACATGACGCAAAGAAGAAAAAAAGAGGCGCAATGAGGTAGCTGTGTGACTAAGATAAGCGACCCTAGTGGCCGACACAAACACCGGGCCCATCTAGGAGTGGCACTGCAGTGTCACGCAGGATGGCCCTTCCAAAAAACACTCCCCAAACAGCACATGACGCAAATAAAAATGAAAGAAAAAAGAGGTGCAAGATGGAATTGTCCTTGGGCCCTCCCACCCACCCTTATGTTGTATAAACAGGACATGCACACTTTAACCAACCCATCATTTCAGTGACAGGGTCTGCCACACGACTGTGACTGAAATGACGGGTTGGTTTGGACCCCCACCGAAAAAGAAGCAATTAATCTCTCCTTGCACAAACTGGCTCTACAGAGGCAAGATGTCCACCTCATCATCATCCTCCGATATATCACCGTGTACATCCCGCTCCTCACAGATTATCAATTCGTCCCCACTGGAATCCACCATCTCAGCTCCCTGTGTACTTTGTGGAGGCAATTGCTGCTGGTCAATGTCTCCACGGAGGAATTGATTATAATTCATTTTAATGAACATCATCTTCTCCACATTTTCTGGAAGTAACCTCGTACGCCGATTGCTGACAAGGTGAGCGGCGGCACTAAACACTCTTTCGGAGTACACACTTGTGGGAGGGCAACTTAGGTAGAATAAAGCCAGTTTGTGCAAGGGCCTCCAAATTGCCTCTTTTTCCTGCCAGTATAAGTACGGACTGTCTGACGTGCCTACTTGGATGCGGTCACTCATATAATCCTCCACCATTCTTTCAATGGTGACAGAATCATATGCAGTGACAGTAGACGACATGTCCGTAATCGTTGTCAGGTCCTTCAGTCCGGACCAGATGTCAGCATCAGCAGTCGCTCCAGACTGCCCTGCATCACCGCCAGTGGGTGGGCTCGGAATTCTGAGCCTTTTCCTCGCACCCCCAGTTGCGGGAGAATGTGAAGGAGGAGATGTTGACAGGTCGCGTTCCGCTTGACTTGACAATTTTGTCGCCAGCAGGTCTTTGAACCCCAGCAGACTTGTGTCTGCCGGAAAGAGAGATCCAAGGTAGGTTTTAAATCTAGGATCGAGCACGGTGGCCAAAATGTAGTGCTCTGATTTCAACAGATTGACCACCCGTGAATCCTTGTTAAGCGAATTAAGGGCTGCATCCACAAGTCCCACATGCCTAGCGGAATCGCTCCCTTTTAGCTCCTTCTTCAATGCCTCCAGCTTCTTCTGCAAAAGCCTGATGAGGGGAATGACCTGACTCAGGCTGGCAGTGTCTGAACTGACTTCACGTGTGGCAAGTTCAAAAGGTTGCAGAACCTTGCACAACGTTGAAATCATTCTCCACTGCGCTTGAGACAGGTACATTCCACCTCCTATATCGTGCTCAATTGTATAGGCTTGAATGGCCTTTTGCTGCTCCTCCAACCTCTGAAGCATATAGAGGGTTGAATTCCACCTCGTTACCACTTCTTGCTTCAGATGATGGCAGGGCAGGTTCAGGCGTTTTTGGTGGTGCTCCAGTTTTCTGTATGTGGTGCCTGTACGCCGAAAGTGTCCCGCAATTCTTCAGGCCACCGACAGCATCTCTTGCACGCCCCTCTCGTTTTTAAAAAAATTCTGCACCACCAAATTCAAGGTATGTGCAAAACATGGGACGTGCTGGAATTTGCCCATATTTAATGCACACACAATATTGCTGGCGTTGTCCGATGCCACAAATCCACAGGAGAGTCCAATTGGGGTAAGCCATTCCGCGATGATCTTCCTCAGTTGCCGTAAGAGGTTTTCAGCTGTGTGCGTATTCTGGAAACCGGTGATACAAAGCGTAGCCTGCCTAGGAAAGAGTTGGCGTTTGCGAGATGCTGCTACTGGTGCCGCCGCTGCTGTTCTTGCGGCGGGAGTCCATACATCTACCCAGTGGGCTGTCACAGTCATATAGTCCTGACCCTGCCCTGCTCTACTTGTCCACATGTCCGTGGTTAAGTGGACATTGGGTACAGCTGCATTTTTTAGGACACTGGTGACTCTTTTTCTGAGGTCTGTGTACATTTTCGGTATCGCCTGCCTAGAGAAATGGAACCTAGATGGTATTTGGTACCGGGGACACAGTACCTCCAACAAGTCTCTAGTTGGCTCTGCAGTAATGATGGATACCGGAACCACGTTTCTCACCACCCAGGATGCCAAGGCCGCAGTTATCCCCTTTGCAGCAGGATGACTGCTGTGATATTTCATCTTCCTCGCAAAGGACTGTTGGACAGTCAGTTGCTTGGTGGAAGTAGTAAAAGTGGTCTTACGAGTACGACTTCCCCTCTGGGATGACCATCGACTCCCAGCAGCAACAACAGCAGCGCCAGCAGCAGTAGGCGTTACACGCAAGGATGCATCGGAGGAATCCCAGGCAGGAGAGGACTCGTCAGAATTGCCAGTGACATGGCCTGCAGGACTATTGGCATTCCTGGGGAAGGAGGAAATTGACACTGAGGGAGTTGGTGGGGTGGTTTGCGTGAGCTTGGTTACAAGAGGAAGGGATTTACTGGTCAGTGGACTGCTTCCGCTGTCGCCCAAAGTTTTTGAACTTGTCACTGACTTATTATGAATGCGCTGCAGGTGACGTATAAGGGAGGATGTTCCGAGGTGGTTAACGTCCTTACCCCTACTTATTACAGCTTGACAAAGGCAAAACACGGCTTGACAAATGTTGTCCGCATTTCTGGTGAAATACTTCCACACCGAAGAGCTGATTTTTTTGGTATTTTCACCAGGCATGTCAACGGCCCTATTCCTCCCACGGACAACAGGTGTCTCCCCGGGTGCCTGACTTAAACATACCACCTCACCATCAGAATCCTCCTTGTCAATTTCCTCCCCAGCGCCAGCAACACCCATATCCTCCTCATCCTGGTGTACTTCAACACTGATATCTTCAATCTGACTATCAGGAACTGGACTGCGGGTGCTCCTTCCAGCACTTGCAGGGGGTGTGCAAATGGTGGAAGGCGCATGCTCTTCACGTCCAGTGTTGGGAAGGTCAGGCATCGCAACCGACACAATTGGACTCTCCTTGTGGATTTGGGATTTCGAAGAACGCACAGTTCTTTGCGGTGCTTTTGCCAGCTTCAGTCTTTTCAGTTTTCTAGCGAGAGGCTGAGTGCTTCCATCCTCATGTGAAGCTGAACCACTAGCCATGAACATAGGCTAGGGCCTCAGCCGTTCCTTGCCACTCCGTGTGGTAAATGGCATATTGGCAAGTTTACGCTTCTCCGACAATTTTATTTTAGATTTTGGAGTCCTTTTTTTACTGATATTTGGTGTTTTGGATTTTACATGCTCTGTACTATGACATTGGGCATCGGCCTTTGCAGACGACGTTGCTGGCATTTCATCGTCTCGGCCATGACTAGTGGCAGCAGCTTCAGCACGAGGTGGAAGTGGATCTTGATCTTTCCCTAATTTTGGAACCTCAACATTTTTGTTCTCCATATTTTAATAGGCACAACTAAAAGACACAGAGGTAGCTACAGCCGTGGACTACCGTACTGTGTCTGCTGCTAATATAGACTGGATGATAATGAGATGAAATCAATATATATATATATATATATATAATATCACACTAGTACTGCAGCCGGACAGGTATATAATATATATTTATTATGTACTAATGACTGATGACGGACCTGCTGGACACTGTCAGCTCAGCAGCACCGCAGACTGCTACAGTAAGGTACTATAGTAGTATGTATCAAGAAGAAAGAAAAAAAAAAAACACGGGTAGGTGGTATACAATTATGGATGGACCAGCGACTGCCGACACAGAGGTAGCTACAGCCGTGGACTACCGTACTGTGTCTGCTGCTAATATAGACTGGATGATAATGAGATGAAATCAATATATATATATATAATATCACACTAGTACTGCAGCCGGACAGGTATATAATATATATTTATTATGTACTAATGACTGATGACGGACCTGCTGGACACTGTCAGCTCAGCAGCACCGCAGACTGCTACAGTAAGCTACTATAGTAGTATGTATCAAGAAGAAAGAAAAAAAAAAAAACACGGGTAGGTGGTATACAATTATGGATGGACCAGCGACTGCCGACACAGAGGTAGCTACAGCCGTGGACTACCGTACTGTGTCTGCTGCTAATATAGACTGGATGATAATGAGATGAAATCAATATATATATATAATATCACACTAGTACTGCAGCCGGACAGGTATATAATATATATTTATTATGTACTAATGACTGATGACGGACCTACTGGACACTGTCAGCTCAGCAGCACCGCAGACTGCTACAGTAAGCTACTATAGTAGTATGTATCAAGAAGAAAGAAAAAAAAAAAAACACGGGTAGGTGGTATACAATTATGGATGGACCAGCGACTGCCGACACAGAGGTAGCTACAGCCGTGGACTACCGTACTGTGTCTGCTGCTAATATAGACTGGATGATAATGAGATGAAATCAATATATATATATATAATATCACACTAGTACTGCAGCCGGACAGGTATATAATATATATTTATTATGTACTAATGACTGATGACGGACCTGCTGGACACTGTCAGCTCAGCAGCACCGCAGACTGCTACAGTAAGCTACTATAGTAGTATGTATCAAGAAGAAAGAAAAAAAAAACCACGGGTAGGTGGTATACAATTATGGATGGACCAGCGACTGCCGACACAGAGGTAGCTACAGCCGTGGACTACTGTACTGTGTCTGCTGCTAATATAGACTGGATGATAATGAGATGAAATCAATATATATATATATAATATCACTAGTACAGCAGCCGGACAGGTATATATATTTATTATGTAATGACTGATGACGGACCTGCTGGACACTGTCAGCTCAGCAGCACCGCAGACTGCTACAGTAAGCTACTATAGTAGTATGTATCAAGAAGAAAGAAAAAAAAAACCACGGGTAGGTGGTATACAATTATGGATGGACCAGCGACTGCCGACACAGAGGTAGCTACAGCCGTGGACTACTGTACTGTGTCTGCTGCTAATATAGACTGGATGATAATGAGATGAAATCAATATATATATATATATAATATCACTAGTACTGCAGCCGGACAGGTATATATATTTATTATGTAATGACTGATGACGGACCTGCTGGACACTGTCAGCTCAGCAGCACCGCAGACTGCTACAGTAAGCTACTATAGTAGTATGTATCAAGAAGAAAGAAAAAAAAAAAACCACGGGTAGGTGGTATACAATTATGGATGGACCAGCGACTGCCGACACAGAGGTAGCTACAGCCGTGGACTACTGTACTGTGTCTGCTGCTAATATAGACTGGATGATAATGAGATGAAATCAATATATATATATATATAATATCACTAGTACTGCAGCCGGACAGGTATATATATTTATTATGTAATGACTGATGACGGACCTGCTGGACACTGTCAGCTCAGCAGCACCGCAGACTGCTACAGTAAGCTACTATAGTAGTATGTATCAAGAAGAAAAAAAAAAAAAAACACGGGTAGGTGCCTGGTATACAATATTATATATATATATTATATACAATTATATATATATTATATATATTAAACTGGTGGTGATTATTATAAACTGGTGGTCAGGTCACTGGTCACACTATCAGCAACTTGCAAGTAGTACTCCTAAGCAGACAATCACAATATATATTATACTGGTGGTCAGTGTGGTCACAATGGCAGTGTGGCACTCTGGCAGCAAAAGTGTGCACTGTACGTTATATGTACTCCTGAGTCCTGCTCTCAGACTCTAACTGCTCCCCACTGTCAGTGTCTCCCCCACAAGTCAGAAATACATTATACAGTCACACTATCTATCTATCACTTCAGCAAGTAGTAGTACTCCTCCTAAAGTACTCCTCCTAATGCTCCCCAAAATTACTACTGTGTCTCTCTCTACTCTAGTCTCACTCTCTATAAACGGAGAGGACGCCAGCCACGTCCTCTCCCTATCAATCTCAATGCACGTGTGAAAATGGCGGCGACGCGCGGCTCCTTATATAGAATCCGAGTCTCGCGATAGAATACGAGCCTCGCGAGAATCCGACAGCGGGATGATGACGTTCGGGCGCGCTCGGGTTAACCGAGCAAGGCGAGAAGATCCGAGTCGCTCGGACCCGTGTAAAAAAACATGAAGTTCGGGCGGGTTCGGATTCCGAGGAACCGAACCCGCTCATCTCTACTTATTACTGTACGTGTAATGAGAATAAAAACATTTTAATCATTATTTTCATTTTATAAAACATGAATAATAATAAAATGCAGTAATCCATCTTTCACTCTTTTTCATACTTGTGTGATACATCAGATTATGTAGCAGATTCTCCTGGTTTCTGTCTGTATGAGGCTCAGCGAGGTGAGAGCAGAGGTAGAGGAGGATATTGTACAGCTCTGTATCACTGTGTGATGGGACGCTCCTAACTTGCTGACAGTGATATTCTGCTGCTGCATCTTCTTCTTTCATTCCTGTCACTGTCAGTGTGAAATCAGTATCAGACCCAGATCCAGTGAACCGGTCTGGGATCCCAGATGCACGGGTGCTTGCCCTATAGATAAGAGGTTTTGGAGGTTGTCCAGGTTTCTGTCGGTACCAGTTAATATTAGTGATGAGCGGGTTCGGTTCCTAGGAATCCGAACCCCCCCGAACTTCACCCATTTTACACGGTTCCGAGGCAGACTCGGATCCTCCAGCCTTGCTCGGTTAACCCAAGCGCGCCCGAACGTCATCATCCCGCTGTCAGATTCTCGCGAGATTCGTATTCTATATAAGGAGCCGCGCGTCGCCGCCATTTTCACTCGTGCATTGGAGATGATAGGGAGAGGACGTGTGCAGCGTTCTCTCAGTTGTGTTCAGTGTGCTGCAAATATCTGTGCTCTTTGTGCTGCAAATATCTGTACTCAGTGTGCTGAAAATATCTACTTTCTCGGGGGTTTATTCCAAGTTGATCGCAGCAGGAAATTTTTTAGCAGTTGGGCAAAACCATGGGGGTGATTCCGAGTTGTTCGTTCGCTAGCTGCTTTTAGCATAGCAGAAATGCGAACGAAAGATTAGCAGAATTGCGAATAGAAAATTTTTAGCAGTTTCTGAGTAGCTCCTGACCTACTCACAAACAGCGATCAGTTCAGTCAGTTTCGTTCCTGGTTTGACGTCACAAACACACCCAGCGTTCGGCCAGACACTCCCCTGTTTCTCCAGACACTCCCGCGTTTTTCCCAGAAACGCCAGCGTTTTACAGCACACTCCCAGAAAACAGCCAGTTTCCGCCCAGAAACACTTACTTCCTGTCAATCACACTACGATCACCAGAACGATGAAAAAACTTTGTAACGCCGTGAGTAAAATACCAAACTTTTGAGATAATTTACTTGGTGCAGGCGTGCTGCGTACATTGCGCATGCGCAGTTTGCGACTAATCACTCCGTAGCGAAAAAAAATAACGAGCAAACAACTCTGAATCACCCCCCATGTGCACTGCAGGGGAGGCAGATATAACATGTGCAGAGAGAGTTAGATTTGGGTGGGTTATATTGTTTCTGTGCAGAGTAAATACTGGCTGCTTTATTTTTACACTGCAATTTAGATTTCCATTTAACACACCCCACCCAAATCTAACTCTCTCTGCACAAGTTATATCTGTCCCCCCTGCAGTGCTCATGGTTTTGCCCAATTGCTAACAAACTTGATGCTGCGATCAACTCAGAATTAGGCCCTCTGCCTGAAAAACGCTCCATATCTGTGCTCAGTGTGCTGCAAATGTCTGTGCTCAGTGTGCTTTATTGTGGGGACTGGGGACCACCAGTATTATAGTAGGAGGACAGTGCAGAGTTTTGTTGACCAGTGACCACCAGTATTATACGTTCTCTGCCTGAAAAATGCTCCATATCGGTGCTACATTGTAGTATATAGTAGGAGGACAGTGCAGAATTTTGTTGACCAGTGACCACCAGTATTATACCAGTACGGTAGAGTAGTCCACTGCTCTACCGACCTCTGTGTCGTCAAGTATACTATCCATCCATACCTGTGGTGCATTTTAGTTGTTGTGCGCAGTATATATAGTAGGAGGACAGTGCATAATTTTGCTGACCACCAGTATATAATATATAGCAGTACAGTACAGTAGGCCACTGCTCTACCTACCTCTGTGTCGTCAAGTATACTATCCATCCATACCTGTGGTGCATTTTAGTTGTTGTGCGCAGTATATATAGTAGGAGGACAGTGCATAATTTTGCTGACCACCAGTATATAATATATAGCAGTACGGTACAGTAGGCCACTGCTCTACCTACCTCTGTGTCGTCAAGTACAGGTTGAGTATCCCTTATCCAAAATGCTTGGGACCAGAGGTATTTTGGATATGGGATTTTTCCGTATTTTGGAATAAATGCATACCATAATGAGATATCATGGTGATGGGACCTAAATCTAAGCACAGGATGCATTTATGTTACATATACACCTTATACACACAGCCTGAAGGTAATTTTAGCCAATATTTTTTATAACTTTGTGCATTAAACAAAGTGTGTGTACATTCACACAATTCATTTATGTTTCATATACATCTTATACACACAGCCTGAAGTACATTTAATACAGTATTTTTAATAACTTTGTGTATTAAACAAAGTTTGTGTACAATGAGCCATCAAAAAACAAAGGTTTCACTATCTCACTCTCACTCAAAAAAGTCCGTATTTCGGAATATTCCGTATTTCGGAATATTTGGATATGGGATACTCAACCTGTATATATCCATCCATACCTGTGGTGCATTTTAGTTGTTGTGCGCAGTATATATAGTAAGACGACAGTGCATAATTTTGCTGACCACGAGTATATAATATATAGCAGTACGGTACAGTAGGCCACTGCTCTACCTACCTCTGTGTCGTCAAGTATACTATCCATCAATACCTGTGGTGCATTTTAGTTGTTGTGCACAGTATATATAGTAGGAGGACAGTGCATAATTTTGCTAACCACCAGTATATAATATATTGCAGTACGGTACAGTAGGCCACTGCTCTACCTACCTCTGTGTCGTCAAGTATACTATCCATCCATACCTGTGGTGCATTTTAGTTGTTATGCACAGTATATATATATAGTAGGAGGACAGTGCATAATTTTGCTGACCACCAGTATATAATATATAGCAGTACGGTACAGTAGGCCACTGCACTACCTACCTATGTGTCGTCAAGTATACTATCCATCCATACCTGTGGTGCATTTTAGTTGTTGTGCGCAGTATATATAGTAGTAGGACAGTGCATTATTTTGCTGACAACCAGTATATAATATATAGCAGTACGGTACAGTAGGCCACTGCTCTACCTACCTCTGTGTCGTCAAGTATACTATCCATCCATACCTGTGGTGCATTTTAGTTGTTGTGCGCAGTATATATAGTAGGAGGACAGTGCATAATTTTGCTGACCACCAGTATATAATATATAGCAGTACGGTACAGTTCCACCATTTGCACGCCCCCTGCAAGTGCTGGAAGGAGCACCCGCAGTCCAGTTCCTGATAGCCAAATTGAAGATGTCACTGTTGAAGTACACCAGGATGAGGATATGGGTGTTGCTGGTGCTGAGGAGGAAATTGACAAGGAGGATTCTGATGGTGAGGTGGTTTGTTTAAGTCAGGCACCCGGGGAGACACCTGTTGTCCGTGGGACGAATTTGGCCATTGACATGCCTGGTCAAATTACAAAAAAATCACCTCGTCTGTGTGGAGTTATTTTAACAGAAATGCTGACAACATTTGTCAAACCGTGTGTTGCCTTTGTCAAGCTGTAATAAGTAGGGGTAAGGACGTTAACCACCTAGGAACATCCTCCCTTATACGTCACCTGGAGCGCATTCATCAGAAGTCATTGACAAGTTCAAAAACTTTGGGTGACAGCGGAAGCAGTCCACTGACAACTAAATCCCTTCCTCTTGTAACCAAGCTCCTGCAAACCACACCACCAACTCCCTCAGTGTCAATTTCCTCCTTACACAGGAAAGCCAATAGTCCTGCAGGCCATGTCACTGTCAAGTCTGACGAGTCCTCTCCTGCCTGGGATTCCTCCGATCCATCCTTGAGTGTAACGCCTACTGCTGCTGGCGCTGCTGTTGTTGCATCTGGGAGTCGATCGTCATCCCAGAGGGGAAGTCGGAAGACCACTTGTACTACTTCCAGTAAGCAATTGACTGTCCAACAGTCCTTTGCAAGGAAGATGAAATATCACAGCAGTCATCCTGCTGCAAAGCGGATAACTCAGGCCTTGGCAGCCTGGGTGGTGTTAAACGTGTTTCCGGTAACCACTGTTAATTCACAGGGAACTAGAGTATTGCTTGAGGTACTGTGTCCCCGGTACCAAATACCATCTAGGTTCCACTTCTCTAGGCAGGCGATACCGAGAATGTGCACAGACCTCAGAAAATGAGTCACCAGTGTCCTAAAAAAATGCAGTTGTAACTTGTACCCAATGTCCACTTAACCACGGACATGTGGACAAGTGGAGCAGGGCAGACTCAGGACTATATGACTGTGACAGCCCACTGGGTAGATGTATTGCCTCCCGCAGCAAGAACAGCAGCGGCGGCACCAGTAGCAGCATCTCGCAAACGCCAACTCATTCCTAGGCAGGCTATACTTTGTATCACCGCTTTCCATAAGAAACACACAGCTGACAACCTCTTACGGAAACTGAGGAAAATCATCGCAGAATGGCTTACCCCAATTGGACTCTCCTGGGGATTTGTGACATCGGACAACGCCACCAATATTGTACGTGCATTACATCTGGGCAAATTCCAGCACGTAGGCCACTGCACTACCCACATACATTGAATTTGGTGGTGCAGAATTATTAAAAAAATGACTGGGGCGTGCAAGAGATGCTGTCGGTGGCACGAAGAATTGCGGGCCACTTTCAGCATTCAGCCACCGCGTGCCGAAGACTGGAGCACCAGCAAACACTCCTGAACCCGCTCCGCCATCATCTGAAGCAAGAGGTGGTAACGAGGTGGAATTCAACCCTCTATATGCTTCAGAGGATGGAGGAGCAGCAAAAGGCCATTCAAGCCTATACAGCTACCTACGATATAGACAAAGGAGGGGGAATGCACCTGACTCAAGCACAGTGGAGAATGATTTCAACGTTGTGCAAGGTTCTGCAACCCTTTGAACTTGCCACACGTGAAGTCAGTTCAGACACTGCCAGCCTAAGTCAGGTCATTCCCCTCATCAGGCTTTTGCAGAAGAAGCTGGAGGGATTGAAGGAGGAGCTAAAACGGAGCGATTCCGCTACGCATGTGGGACTTGTGGATGGAGCCCTTAATTCGCTTAACCAGGATTCACGGGTGGTCAATCTGTTGAAATCAGAGCACTACATTTTGGCCACCGTGCTCGATCCTAGGTTTATAGCTTACGTTGGATCTCTCTTTCCAGCAGACACAAGTCTGCAGAGGTACAAAGACCTGCTGGTGAGAAAATTGTCAAGTCAAGCGGAACGTGACCCGTCAACAGCTCCTCCTTCACATTCTCCCACAACTGGGGCTGCGAGGAAAAGGCTAAGAATTCCGAGCCCATCCGCTGGCGGTGATGCAGGGAAGTCTGGCGCGAGTGCTGACATCTGGTCCGGACTGAAGGACCTGCCAACGATTACTGACATGTCGTCTACTGTCACTGCATATGATTCTGTCACCATTGAAAGAATGGTGGAGGATTATATGAGTGAACGCATCCAAGTAGGCACGTCAGACAGTCCGTACGTATACTGGCAGGAAAAAGAGGCAATTTGGAGGCCCTTGCAGAAACTCCAGTGTGTACTCCGAAAGAGTGTTTAGTGCAGCCGCTCACCTTGTCAGCAATCGGCGTACGAGGTTACTTCCAGAAATTGTGGAGAAGTTGATGTTCATCAAAATGAATTATAATCAATTCCTCCGTGGAGACATTCACCAGCAATTGCCTCCAGAAAGTACACAGGGACCTGAGATGGTGGATTCCAGTGGGGACGAATTAATAATCTGTGAGGAGGGGGATGTACACAGTGAAATGGGTAAGGAATCAGACGATGAGGAGGAGGTGGACATCTTGCCTCTGTAGAGCCAGTTTGTGCAAGGAGAGATTGATTGCTTCTTTTTTGGTGGGGGCCCAAACCAACCAGTCATTTCAGTCACAGTCGTGTGGCAGACCCTGTCGCTGAAATGATGGGTTTGTTAAAGTGTGCATGTCCTGTTTATACAACATAAGGGTGGGTGGGAGGGCCCAATGACAATTCCATCTTGCACCTCTTTTTTCTTTCATTTTTCTTTGCATCATGTGCTGTTTGGGGACTATTTTTTAAATCTGCCATCCTGTCTGACACTGCAGTGCCACTCCTAGATGGGCCAGGTGTTTGTGTCGGCCACTTGGGTCGCTTAGCTTAGCCATCCAGTGACCTCGGTGCAAATTTTAGGACTAAAAATAATATTGTGAGGTGTGAGGTGTTCAGAATAGACTGGAAATGAGTGGAAATTATGGTTATTGAGGTTAATAATACTATGGGATCAAAATGACCCCCAAATTCTATGATTTAAGCTGTTTTTTAGTGTTTTTTGAAAAAAACACCCAAATCCAAAACACACCCGAGACGCTGTGATATATGCTGGGGTCTGAGTCACCACAATCTGTCCATACGCTGCTGGGGAATAAAAAAAAAATAGATTAATTTTATTAGTTTTACAAAACAAAAATGATTATCTGATATAATCCATAATCCTCCCAGTATAATATATGACATCACCGCACCTTGTATGTACAGATAAGAGACACAGAGTAGATGTAGCAGAGAAACCATCTTTATGGCTCTGGGCTGTCGCAGACACAGATCTCTCAGCATCAGGACAAACTGTTTATATCACATGAAATCTCTGGGGAAATAACCTCAGAGTCTGTGTATGTAAAGCAGGAGCTATGCAAATTCTACAGTCACAGGTTATAATGTCTCACCTTTCATCTTCTGTCACTGTCACACTTCTAAGTCATGTAAGGCCATTATGTGGTGCCTGGGACCAGGGTTGGACTGGCCAACAGGAGAAACCCCCCGATGGGCCCCACTGCCTGGGAGCCACCCCCTCCTCTAGAGATCACGTTCCAGACTATACACTTGAATTATACAGACAAAGTAGGCACCCCTCCCGGATTCACTTTCCCCAATATACAGCCCGATGATCTTTGCTCTCTCTCCCATTACAAAGACCCTCCCCCCACTTTGCTCACCCTCTCCAATACTCGGCCACCTCTCATTATTCACTTTCCCCAAAACAGTCTGCCCTCTCCACTCTCCCCAAAACATAAAACCCCTCTTTGCTTTATCTAAAAGAGTCTACCTTTGACCTTCCCCAGTATGAACAGCCTCTCCTGCCATCACTCAGTCTCCACAGTGCACTCCCTTCCTTCCATCTGTCACTCTACTCAGTTCGCACCCCAGCAGGGGCGGATTGGGATCGAACACCAGCCTGGGAAATTTATGGAAGCAGCCCGAATGGGGGTGGAGTCTGTTGAGGGGGATGGGCCTGTCAAGAGGGTGGGATCTCTCCTCAGAGGTCCTGATTCTGAGATAGACACAGTTGGGGCCTCCTTTGCTTTACGTTATACTATTGTTTACCTGTGACTGTGGCCCTCATTCTGAGTTGATCGCTCGTTAGCTACTTTTAGCAGCCGTGCAAACGCATAGTCGCCGCCCACGGGGGAGTGTATTTTCACTTTGCAAGTGTGCGATCGCATGTGTAGCCGAGCGACACAAACGCATTTTGTACAAAACAAAACCAGCCCTGTAGTTACTTATCCTGTGCAAAGATTCTAGCGACGGAGGTACCGGAATTGACGTCAGATACCCACCCTGCAAACGCCTGGACACGCCTGTGTTTTCTCTACCACTTCCAGAAAATGGTCAGTTGCCACCCACAAACGCCCTCTTCCTGTCAATCTCCTTGCGATCGGCTGTGTGAATGGATTCGTCGCTAAAAGCAGTGCACAAAAACGATGCTCATTGTACCCGTACGAGACACGTGCGTGTTGCGGTGCATACGCATTTTTGCAGTTTTTTTACCTGATTGCAGCACTGCGAAAATCGGCAGCGAGCGATCAATTTGGAATGACCCCCTTTATGCATATGCTGCTACAATACCCTTCCCGGATGTACATATTTATGTCTGAATATACAAGGACTGATATGCCCACTTTCAGTGTCTACTGACACTGCAGTCATGCCTTTAATCTACTTCTGGTTTTATTGATTTTTCATTCTACAAACCTTTTTTTTTAACCTTATTTGTTTTAAAGTACAGGGAGGGGGAGCACACACTACATACAGCACAGTACAGGGAGGGAGCACACACTACATACAGCACAGTACAGGGAGGGAGCACACACTACATACAGCACAGTACAGGGAGGAAGCACACACTACATACAGCACAGTACAGGAAGGGAACACACTACATACAGCACAGCACAGGGAGGGGGAGCACACACTACATACAGCACAGTACAGGGAGGGAGCACACACTACATACAGCACAGTACAGGGAGGGGGAGCACACACTACATACAGCACAGTACAGGGAGGGAGCACACACTACATACAGCACAGTACAGGGAGGGGGCACACACTACATACAGCACAGTACAGGGAGGGAGCACACACTACATACAGCACAGTACAGGGAGGAGGAGCACACACTACATACAGCACAGTACAGGGAGGGAGCACCTACTACATACAGCACAGTACAAGGAGGAGGAGCACACACTACATACAGCACAGTACAGGGAGGGAGCACACACTGCATACAGCACAGTACAGAGAGGGAGCACACACTACATACAGCACAGTACAGGGAGGGAGCACACACTACATACAGCACAGTACAGTACAGGGAGGGAGCACACACTACATACAGCACAGTACAGGGAGGGAGCACATACTACATACAGCACAGTACAGGGAGGAGGAGCGCACACTACATACAGCACAGCACAGTACAGGGAGGGAGCACACACTACATACAGCACAGTACAGGGAGGGGGAGCACACACAACATACAGCACAGTACAGGGAGGGAGCACACACTACATACAGCACAGTACAGAGAGGGAGCACACACTACATACAGCACAGTACAGGGAGGGAGCACACACTACATACAGCACAGAACAGGGAGGGGGAGCACACACTACATACAGCACAGTACAGTACAGGGAGGGGGAGCACATACTACATACAGCACAGTACAGTACAGGGAGGGGGAGCACATACTACATACAGCACAGTACAGTACAAGGAGGGAGCACACACTACATACAGCACAGTACAGTACAAGGAGGGAGCACACACTACATACAGCACAGTACAGGGAGGGGGAGCACACACTACATACAGCACAGTACAGGGAGGGAGCACACACTACATACAGCACAGTACAGGGAGGAAGCACACACTACATACAGCACAGTACAGGAAGGGAACACACTACATACAGCACAGCACAGGGAGGGGGAGCACACACTACATACAGCACAGTACAGGGAGGGAGCACACACTACATACAGCACAGTACAGGGAGGGGGAGCACACACTACATACAGCACAGTACAGGAAGGGAGCACACACTACATACAGCACAGTACAGGGAGGGGGCACACACTACATACAGCACAGTACAGGGAGGGAGCACACACTACATACAGCACAGTACAGGGAGGGAGCACACACTACATACAGCACAGTACAGGGAGGAAGCACACACTACATACAGCACAGTACAGGAAGGGAACACACTACATACAGCACAGCACAGGGAGGGGGAGCACACACTACATACAGCACAGTACAGGGAGGGAGCGCACACTACATACAGCACAGTACAGGGAGGGGGAGCACACACTACATACAGCACAGTACAGGGAGGGAGCACACACTACATACAGCACAGTACAGGGAGGGGGCACACACTACATACAGCACAGTACAGGGAGGGAGCACACACTACATACAGCACAGTACAGGGAGGAGGAGCACACACTACATACAGCACAGTACAGGGAGGGAGCACCTACTACATACAGCACAGTACAAGGAGGAGGAGCACACACTACATACAGCACAGTACAGTGAGGGAGCACACACTGCATACAGCACAGTACAGAGAGGGAGCACACACTACATACAGCACAGTACAGGGAGGGAGCACACACTACATACAGCACAGTACAGTACAGGGAGGGAGCACACACTACATACAGCACAGTACAGGGAGGGAGCACATACTACATACAGCACAGTACAGAGAGGAGGAGCGCACACTACATACAGCACAGCACAGTACAGGGAGGGAGCACACACTACATACAGCACAGTACAGGGAGGGGGAGCACACACAACATACAGCACAGTACAGGGAGGGAGCACACACTACATACAGCACAGTACAGAGAGGGAGCACACACTACATACAGCACAGTACAGGGAGGGAGCACACACTACATACAGCACAGAACAGGGAGGGGGAGCACACACTACATACAGCACAGTACAGTACAGGGAGGGGGAGCACATACTACATACAGCACAGTACAGTACAGGGAGGGGGAGCACATACTACATACAGCACAGTACAGTACAAGGAGGGAGCACACACTACATACAGCACAGTACAGTACAAGGAAGGAGCACACACTACATACAGCACAGTACAGGGAGGGGGAGCACACACTACATACAGCACAGTACAGGGAGGGGGAGCACACACTACATACAGCACAGTACAGGGAGGGAGCACACACTGCATACAGCACAGTACAGAGAGGGAGCACACACTACATACAGCACAGTACAGGGAGGGAGCACACACTGCATACAGCACAGTACAGAGAGGGAGCACACACTACATAGAGCACAGTACAGGGAGGGAGCACACACTACATACAGCACAGTACAGTGAGGGAGCACACACTACATACAGCACAGTACAGGGAGGTGGAGCACACACTACATACAGCACAGTAGAGGGAGGGAGCACACACTACATACAGCACAGTACAGTACAGGGAGGGAGCACACACTACATACAGCACAGTACAGGGCGGGAGGACACACTACATACAGCACAGTACAGGGAGGGAGCACACACTACATACAGCACAGTACAGTACAGGGAGGGGGAGCACATACTACATACAGCACAGTACAGTACAGGGAGGGGGAGCACACACTACATACAGCACAGTACAGGGAGGGAGCACACACTACATACAGCACAGTACAGGGAGGGGGAGCACACACTACATACAGCACAGTACAGGGAGGGGGAGCACACACTACATACAGCACAGTACAGGGAGGGGGAGCACACACTACATACAGCACAGTACAGGGAGGGAGCACACACTGCATACAGCACAGTACAGAGAGGGAGCACACACTACATACAGCACAGTACAGGGAGGGAGCACACACTGCATACAGCACAGTACAGAGAGGGAGCACACACTACATACAGCACAGTACAGGGAGGGAGCACACACTACATACAGCACAGTACAGGGAGGGAGCACACACTACATACAGCACAGTACAGGGAGGGAGCACACACTACATACAGCACAGTACAGGGAGGTGGAGCACACACTACATACAGCACAGTACAGGGAGGGAGCACACACTACATACAGCACAGTACAGTACAGGGAGGGAGCACACACTACATACAGCACAGTACAGGGAGGGAGGACACACTACACACAGCACAGTACAGGGAGGGAGCACATACTACATACAGGACAGTACAGGGAGGAGAAGCACACACTACATACAGCAAAGTACAGTACAAGGAGGGAGCACACACTACATACAGCACAGTACAGGGAGGAAGCACACACTACATACAGCACAGTACAGGAAGGGAACACACTACATACAGCACAGCACAGGGAGGAGGAGCGCACACTACATACAGCACAGTACAGGGAGGGAGCACACACTACATACAGCAAAGTACAGGGAGGGGGAGCACACACAACATACAGCACAGTACAGGGAGGGAGCACACACTACATACAGCACAGTACAGAGAGGGAGCACACACTACATACAGCACAGTACAGGGAGGGAGCACACACTACATACAGCACAGAACAGGGAGGGGGAGCACACACTACATACAGCACAGTACAGTACAGGGAGGGGGAGCACATACTACATACAGCACAGTACAGTACAGGGAGGGGGAGCACATACTACACACAGCACAGTACAGTACAAGGAGGGAGCACACACTACATACAGCACAGTACAGTACAAGGAGGGAGCACACACTACATATAGCACAGTACAGGGAGGGGGAGCACACACTACATACAGCACAGTACAGGGAGGGAGCACACACTACATACAGCACAGTACAGGGTGGAAGCACACACTACATACAGCACAGTACAGGAAGGGAACACACTACATACAGCACAGCACAGGGAGGGGGAGCACACACTACATACAGCACAGTACAGGGAGGGAGCACACACTACATACAGCACAGTACAGGGAGGGGGAGCACACACTACATACAGCACAGTACAGGAAGGGAGCACACACTACATACAGCACAGTACAGGGAGGGGGCACACACTACATACAGCACAGTACAGGGAGGGAGCACACACTACATACAGCACAGTACAGGGAGGGAGCACACACTACATACAGCACAGTACAGGGAGGAAGCACACACTACATACAGCACAGTACAGGAAGGGAACACACTACATACAGCACAGCACAGGGAGGGGGAGCACACACTACATACAGCACAGTACAGGGAGGGAGCACACACTACATACAGCACAGTACAGGGAGGGGGAGCACACACTACATACAGCACAGTACAGGGAGGGAGCACACACTACATACAGCACAGTACAGGGAGGGAGCACACACTACATACAGCACAGTACAGGGAGGAGGAGCACACACTACATACAGCACAGTACAGGGAGGGAGCACCTACTACATACAGCACAGTACAAGGAGGAGGAGCACACACTACATACAGCACAGTACAGGTAGGGAGCACACACTGCATACAGCACAGTACAGAGAGGGAGCACACACTACATACAGCACAGTACAGGGAGGGAGCACACACTACATACAGCACAGTACAGTACAGGGAGGGAGCACACACTACATACAGCACAGTACAGGGAGGGAGCACATACTACATACAGCACAGTACAGGGAGGAGGAGCGCACACTACATACAGCACAGCACAGTACAGGGAGGGAGCACACACTACATACAGCACAGTACAGGGAGGGGGAGCACACACAACATACAGCACAGTACAGGGAGGGAGCACACACTACATACAGCACAGTACAGAGAGTGAGCACACACTACGTACAGCACAGTACAGGGAGGGAGCACACACTACATACAGCACAGAACAGGGAGGGGGAGCACACACTACATACAGCACAGTACAGTACAGGGAGGGGGAGCACATACTACATACAGCACAGTACAGTACAAGGAGGGAGCACACACTACATACAGCACAGTACAGTACAAGGAGGGAGCACACACTACATACAGCACAGTACAGGGAGGGGGAGCACACACTACATACAGCACAGTACAGGGAGGGGGAGCACACACTACATACAGCACAGTACAGGGAGGGAGCACACACTGCATACAGCACAGTACAGAGAGGGAGCACACACTACATACAGCACAGTACAGGGAGGGAGCACACACTGCATACAGCACAGTACAGAGAGGGAGCACACACTACATACAGCACAGTACAGGGAGGGAGCACACACTACATACAGCACAGTACAGGGAGGGAGCACACACTACATACAGCACAGTACAGGGAGGTGGAGCACACACTACATACAGCACAGTACAGGGAGGGAGCACACACTACATACAGCACAGTACAGTACAGGGAGGGAGCACACACTACATACAGCACAGTACAGGGCGGGAGGACACACTACATACAGCACAGTACAGGGAGGGAGCACACACTACATACAGCACAGTACACTACAGGGAGGGGGAGCACATACTACAAACAGCACAGTACAGTACAGGGAGGGGGAGCACACACTACATACAGCACAGTACAGGGAGGGAGCACACACTACATACAGCACAGTACAGGGAGGGGGAGCACACACTACATACAGCACAGTACAGGGAGGGGGAGCACACACTACATACAGCACAGTACAGGGAGGGGGAGCACACACTACATACAGCACAGTACAGGGAGGGAGCACACACTGCATACAGCACAGTACAGAGAGGGAGCACACACTACATACAGCACAGTACAGGGAGGGAGCACACACTGCATACAGCACAGTACAGGGAGGGAGCACACACTACATACAGCACAGTACAGGGAGGGAGCACACACTACATACAGCACAGTACAGTGAGGGAGCACACACTACATACAGCACAGTACAGGGAGGTGGAGCACACACTACATACAGCACAGTACAGGGAGGGAGCACACACTACATACAGCACAGTACAGTACAGGGAGGGAGCACACACTACATACAGCACAGTACAGGGAGGGAGGACACACTACATACAGCACAGTACAGGGAGGGAGCACATACTACATACAGGACAGTACAGGGAGGAGAAGCACACACTACATACAGCAAAGTACAGTACAAGGAGGGAGCACACACTACATACAGCACAGTACAGGGTGGGAGCACACACTACATACAGCACAGTACAGGGAGGGAACACACATTACATACAGCACAGTACAGGGAGGGAGCACACACTACATACAGCACAGTACAGGGAGGGGGAGCACACACTACATACAGCACAGTACAGGGAGGGGGAGCACACACTACATACAGCACAGTACAGGGAGGGAGCACACACTACATACAGCACAGTACAGAGAGGGAGCACACACTACATACAGCACAGTACAGGGAGGGAACACACACTACATACAGCACAGTACAGGGAGGGAGCACCTACTACATACAGCACAGTACAGGGAGGGAGCACACACTACATACAGCACAGTACAGGGAGGGGGAGCACACACTACATACAGCACAGTACAGGGCGGGAGCACATACTACATACAGCACAGTACAGGGAGGGAGCACACACTACATACAGCACAGTACAGGGAGAGAGCACACACTACATACAGCACAGTACAGGGAGGGAGCACACACTACATACAGCACAGTACAGGGAGGGGGAGCACACTACATACAGCACAGTACAGGGAGGGAGCACACACTACATACAGCACAGTACAGGGAGGGAGCACACACTACATACAGTACAGTACAGGGAGGGAGCACACACTACATACAGCACAGTACAGGGAGGGAGCACACACTACATACAGCACAGTACAGGGAGGGGGAGCACACACTACATACAGCACAGTACAGGGCGGGAGCACACACTACATACAGCACAGTACAGTGAGGGAGCACACACTACATACAGCACAGTACAGGGAGGGAGCACACACTACATACAGCACAGTACAGGGAGGGAGCACACACTACATACAGCACAGTACAGGGAGGGAGCACACACTACACACAGCACAGTACAGGGAGGGAGCACACACTACATACAGCACAGTACAGGGAGGGGGAGCACATACTACATACAGCACAGTACAGTACAAGGAGGGAGCACACACTACATACAGCACAGTACAGGGAGGGGGAGCACACACTACATACAGCACAGTACAGGGAGGGGGAGCACACACTACATACAGCACAGTACAGGGAGGGAGCACACACTACATACAGCACAGTACAGGGAGGGAGCACACACTACATACAGCACAGTACAGGGACGGCGCACACACTTCATACAACACATTACAGGGAGGGAGCACACACTGCATACAGCACAGTACAGAGAGGGAGCACACACTACATACAGCACAGTACAGGGAGGGAGCACACACTACATACAGCACAGTACAGGGAGGGAGCACATACTACATACAGTACAGTACAGGGAGGAGGAGCACACACTACATACAGCAAAGTACATTACAAGGAGGGAGCACACACTACATACAGCACAGTACAGGGAGGGGGAGCACACACTACATACAGCACAGTACAGGGAGGGAGCACACACTACATACAGCACAGTAGAGAGAGGGAGCACACACTACATACAGCACAGTATAGGGAGGGAACACACACTACATACAGCACAGTACAGGGAGGGAGCACCTACTACATACAGCACAGTACAGGGAGGAGGAGCACACACTACATACAGCACAGTACAGGGAGAGAGCACACACTACATACAGCACAGTACAGGGAGGGAGCACACACTACATACAGCACAGTACAGTACAGGGAGGGAGCACACACTACATAAAGCACAGTACAGGGAGGGAGCACACACTACATACAGCACAGTACAGGGAGGAGGAGCACACACTACATACAGCACAGTACAGGGAGGGGGAGCACACACAACATACAGCACAGTACAGGGAGGGAGCACACACTACATACAGTACAGGGAGAGAGCACACACTACATACAGCACAGTACAGGGAGGGGGAGCTCATACTACATACAGCACAGTACAGTACAAGGAGGGAGCACACACTACATATAGCACAGTACAGGGAGGGGGAGCACACACTACATACAGCACAGTACAGGGAGGGAGCACACACTGCATACAGCACAGTACAGAGAGGGAGCACACACTACATACAGCACAGTACAGGGAGGGGGCACACACTACATACAGCACAGTACAGGGAGGGAGCACACACTACATACAGCACAGTACAGGGAGGGAGCACATACTACATACAGCACAGTACAGGGAGGAGGAGCACACACTACATACAGCACAGTACAGTACAAGGAGGGAGCACACACTACATACAGCACAGTACAGGGAGGGGGAGCACACACTACATACAGCACAGTACAGGGAGGGAGCACACACTACATACAGCACAGTACAGGGAGGGAGCACACACTACATACAGCACAGTACAGGGAGGGAGCACACACTACATACAGCACAGTACAGGGAGGGGCAGCACACACTACATACAGTGCAGTACAGGACAAGGAGGGAGCACACACTACATACAGCACAGTACAGGGAGGGAGCACACACTACATACAGCACAGTACAGGGAGGGAGCACACACTACATACAGCACAGTACAAAGAGGGAGCACACACTACATACAGCACAGTACAGGGAGGGAGCACACACTACATACAGCACAGTACAGGGAGGAGGAGCACACACTACATACAGCACAGCAGGGCTGTTTCTAGCCAATTTGGCTCCCAGTGCGAGATTTAAAAATGCGCCCCCCTATGACATAAAAAAATGTGCCCCCCCCCCCCCCCTACCCCACACACACACACCTAGATAAAAAAAAAAACTTGCGCGCGCACCCGGCAAGGGGGCATGGCCTCATCTAAATGGGTGTGGCCTCATTTAAATGGGCATGGCCTCGTCTGAAAAGACTACCTCACAGTCCAGTTTTTGACCCTGCTCCAACAGATCACGACCACCACAGGGAAAAAAAAAAATTCTACCATATTAAGCCTGCACACAGTAATGCCCCCTGCACCATATTATGCCACACACCGCAATGCCCTTGATACATTAAATCCCCACACTACGGCAGGCAAGAGTCCTCATTTCACACATTACGGCAGGTGTCCCCATTTTACACATTGTGGGCGGGATGTATTAACATACATCGCCGCACCTCGCCGGTTACCGTAGCGTATGTACTAACATATGCGATCAACATCGCGATGCGGTGACGGAGGCCCCCCGCGATACCTGTTAGGTGGTCTGCGGGGGGTCTCCGTCACCTCCATGGGGTCCCCACACAGGCTAGATGCCGGGAAGCAGCAGCAGGCTGCCCCCGGCGCCCCCTAGCAACGCAGCCGAAGGACGTCCGGCTGCGTTGCTAGGGGGAGGAGGAGATTACCTTCCGGGTCCGGGGCATCATGGAGGAAGGTAAGCTCGGGGGGAGGGGGGTCGGCGTCTGCGGCGGTGTCGACGGTGTCGGTGGGTTGCGGCGGTCGGCGAAAAGAAGCCCATAGGCTTATATAGGGTATCGCCATCCAGAGTTGGCGATACCCTGGACGCCGAAAACGCAGCGGTAGGGTGTTAGTAAATATGAAAATGCGGTAAAACCCCCGTTTTCGGGGGTTTTACCGCATTTTTGCTTTAGTACATCCCGCCCTGAGAGAGAGAGAGAGAGAGAGAGAGAGAATACTTACAGAGGCGATAACCGCTCTTCGGCCCGCCTCACCAGTCGCTCCTCGTGCCGGCCTTTCCCTCCTCCTAACTTGGATCCCCCTCTGTACTCCGCTCGGGGGGGGGGGGAGGTTTCGCGGAGTGACGGGGTTGCGTCGTGACGTAACGACGCAACCACGTCATTCCGTGAAACTCCGCCCCCCGAGCGGGTTACTTGGGGAGAAATAGGAGGGGGAAGCAGGGAGCCACAGTTAGTGCTGCAGCGGGCTCCCAGTGCGGTTGCACTGCTCGCCTGGCCCAAGAAACGGCCCTGCAGCACAGTACAGTACAGGGAGGGAGCACACACTACATACAGCACAGTACAGGGAGGGGGAGCACACACTACATACAGCACAGCACAGCACAGGGAGGGAGCACACACTACATACAGCACAGTACAGAGAGGGGGCACCTATTACATACAGCACAGTACAGGGAGGGAGCACACACTACATACAGCAAAGTACAGGGAGGGGGAGCACACACTACATACAGCACAGTACAGGGAAGGAGCACACACTACATACAGCACAGTACAGGGAGGGGGCACCTATTACATACAGCACAGTACAGGGAGGGAGCACACACTACATACAGCACAGTACAGGGAGGGGGCACCTACTACATACAGCACAGTACAGGGAGGAGGAGCACACACTACATACAGCACCAGAGGCGTCGGAACTGGGGGGGCAAGGGGGCAGCTCGCCCCCCCCAAACATAGAGAGGCGCCGATCATTTACAGGAGGAGCGATGTGCGGTCAGGTGAAAGACCGCACATTACATCCTCCGCTCCGTGCAGTGAACGTCTAATCAGTCCCAGCGCTAGCCGCCCCGCAAGGTCTGCAAAGCAGGGAGGCGCTCTCCCTGCTCTGCTACTTACTGATATGCAGTGTTGCTGCCGGAGCTCCGCCTGTCACACTGACTGGCAGCGGCGCCGGCAGCATGAGCAGAAGCTCTTCACACTCTGGTCTCCCCCCACGCTCCTCCCCGCTGCACTAGTCAAAACAGGCAGCAGTGTCGCCCCTCCAGTCCTCCCTCCCCTCCCCACTGAAGACACAGCAGTCTTCTGCATCACTCACCCCTCCCCTGCTATCAGCGGTGGGTTCACGTACGGGACAGCAATGCACAGACAGGAAGTCATGTGATGTACACCTGACTGTGCACTGACTGGAGGAGCCAGCAGCCACAGGAAGAGGAGCAGCCAGCCACACAGAGGGACGAAGACTCTGCAGAGGCTCAGGTACTGTAGTGCTGCCTCATATAATTAAGGGGAGAGGGGGGAGGAGAGAAACTATCACATTAATGTGTGTTGGGGGGAGGGGGTGTCATAATAATGTGTGCTGGGGGAGGGGTGTCATATTGTGTGCTGGGGGAGTGGGGTCATAATAATGTGTGCTGGGGGGAGGGGGGTCATAATAATGTGTGCTGGGGAGGGGGGGTGTCATAATAATGTGTGCTGGGGAGGGGGGGTGTCATAATAATGTGTGCTGGGGAGGGGGGGTGTCATAATAATGTGTGCTGGGGAGGGGGTGTCATAATAATGTGTGCTGGGGAGGGTGTGTCATAATAATGTGTGCTGGGGAAAGGGGGTGTCATAATAATGTGTGCTGGGGAGGGGGTGTCATAATAATGTGTGCTGGGGAGGGGGGTCATAATAATGTGTGCTGGGGAGGGGAGGGGGTGTCATAATAATGTGTGCTGGGAAGGGGGGTAGTGTGATATTAATGCATGCTGGGGAGGGGGGTAGTGTCATATTAATGTGTGCAAGGGAGGGGGGGTAGTGTCATATAAATTTGTGTTGGGGAGGGGGTAGTGTCATATTAATGCGTGTTGGGGAAGGGGTAGTGTCATATTAATGTGTGCTGGGGAGGGTGGTAGTGTCATATTAATGTGTGCTGGGGAGGGGGGTAGTGTCATATTAATGTGTGCTGGGGAGGGGGGTAGTGTCATATTAATGCGTGCTGGGTAGGGAGGGGGGTCATATTACGGATTGCTAATGAACAAAAGAAACTGGGTCACTGCGCATATGTAACAGAAACCTAATGCAGCATCTTTCTATTCCACGGAACCTTCACCTTGGTTCCAACAACAATTAACCAATAGAAAAAAAGGAGTAATAGAAAATAGCGCAATCATCTCTTACCACACATTCTCACTTATTAAAATGCATAGAAAAAACATGTAATCACCCTTGTAAATATGTTGTAATTTCCTCATATTGTCTGTAAGTTCATAGGATGTTGCCAATATAGGGGGTCATTCCGACCTGATCGCACACTGCAGTTTTTCGCAGCGCAGCATTCAGGTCACTACTGCACATGCGTATGCACCGCAATGCACAGGTGCTTTGTACGGGTACAAAGCGGATCGTTGCTGAGCGATGGATTTAATAAAGAATCCATTCGCACAGCCGATTGCAAGGAGATTGACAGGAAGAGGGCGTTTGTGAGTGGCAACTGACCGTTTTCTGGGAGTGGTTGGAAAAAGCAGCCGTGTCCAGGCGTTTGCCGGGCGGGTGTCTGACGTCAATTCCGGCACCAGACAGGTTGAGGTGATCGCAGCGGCTGAGTAAGTTCAGACCTACTCAGAAACTGCATAAAATGTTTTTGCTGCGCTCGGCTGCACATACGATCGCAGACTTGCATAGCGAAAATACACTCCCCTGTGGGCAGCGAGTATGCATTTGCACGGCTGCTTAAAACAGCTAGCGAGCGATCAACTCGGAATAACCCCCATAGAGAGATCCTTCAATCCCTTATGTTCTGCAATTCATAAGGTGAATTCACATTTCCACAACATATAGTGATTCTCATAAAAGAGAAAATAAGACCAGCATTGCAGATATCTCAAGGTAATTGGCTCCAGTGTCTGAATGTGCTTTGTGTTCCAGCGTGCGTTCCACCTATGTGCGCATAACCGGAAGTTAAGTCTTTCCAGGTTCCTTATCATACCAATGTAAAGACTTGACTTCCGGTTATACGCACATAGGTGGAACGCATACTGGAACGCAAAGCGCATTCAGACACCAGAGGCGATCGGACATTCTGCATTGCTTAACACTTTATAATGTTTTAAGCGTGAGCACCTGCTCCTCATTAGAAAAGGTATAAAACCTCGATCAACGTCACTAGCCACCAGACGCTTCTGAGGAAGAACCGCAAGGTTTGAAACGCATTAAGCGTGAGTGGCTTTTTTACCCTCAATCCATTCATCTTCGTTAGCTCTTTTAGAAAATTTCCCATACATATTTGTATCAAATTCTTCATTGAAGCGCTGCTATCCTCTTCTTCCTTTTTTGTTCCCATATTTACAGGACTGACTAATCCTGTTCTTATAGCAGCAGCTAAATTAGAACATCATCCCAATTTGCGCCTGATTTTAACCTTGGTTAAAACTTTTTCATGAGTGGCTTCTAACACTGACTAACTGAGTTATACTACCCTGAGCTTGGATACCACGTTTGGGTTGCTGGAGTGTCCGGGCACTTTCTTTTCCTACCAATTACCATTAGGTCCAGTTGGGTTATGAGATGAACCATCGCCAGTCGTGTGTTTTTTACATGCTTGTGTATAATATATGAAATGTGAGTGCTATGTACATTAAATTTGTCCAATTACCTTTTAGTTAACTGTACTGCTGGTCTTTCTTTTCCTGTTGTGGAAACTTGTGAAAACGGGAATTCACCTTATGAATTGCGAAACTCATTTTATGGACATTTAAGGATCTCTTTATATTAGCAATATCCTATGAACTTACAGACGATGGGGGTCATTCCGACCCAATCGCACGCTGAGCTTCTTCGCAGCCGTGCGATCGGGTCGGAACTGCACAGCGACGCCTCCAACAAAGAAAGCTGTTGCAGCGGTGACCACAAGAAGATTGACAGGAGGAAGGCGGATCCATCAACTCACCGTTTTCGGGACGTGGAGATCCGAACGCAGGTGTGTCGAGGCGTTTGGAAGGCGGATGTCTGACGTCAATTCCGGAACCTGTAACGCTGAAGTGATCGCACAGGGTAAGTGTTACCCTAGTTTAGTTCTGCACAAAACTTTTCTTGCATAGCAGGGCTGCTCAAGCGATCGCAGCCTTGTATGCAAAAATCCACTCCCTCATAGGCAGTGTCTACTTGATCGCACGGGCAGCAAAAAGTTGCAGCGTGCGATCAGGTCAGACGTTCCGCTAGACGTTCACGGCGCGCTGTGAGGAAGTCTGCCGGCAGACATCACCATCTCCCCCAGAGAAGGACGATCACCATCAAGGGACATCCGGGCATTCGGAACACACCACGGAGGAGGTAAGGAATTCATCCCCACCTCACCGTATACGGAGCAGCTATACGAGTAATATACCCACACATCATACCAATTGCCACACGGGACTTTTGCCTAATTAAGGACGCGGTTTATACATGGGTTAATCCCACACATTGGGTAAGCTAGGGACATCACCTAAGCGGTTCAGTAAAGCTTTACCTATTACAACGGCAGATGAGAGTAAGACGCAGCATAGCGCTTCACACTGCCATTCACGTTGGTTGTTTGTATATGTTTGTGTTCTGTCTTTGTCTCTGACAATATATGTTTGTTTGTCAAGTGTACCGGTACTAGGATTGTACACTATAATTCCTATTCCCTATATACTTATATAGGAACCACCCATTCATATATCACTTCCATAGCCCCCCATGGCCATTCCAGTAGAACAGGAACATGCTATATCATCACAGCTGTTTTTAAGTAATATTTGTCAAGTAATAAACCTCCTTGAATTTAAAAAAACTGAGTACTTTATATTTTATTCCTGTTGGGTAGTGCGCAGGGAGCAACCACCAATTTTTTCCTCCCTCTAAATCCCCTGTCAGAGTTCCTGGCCTCACCCAAACCCTACCCGTAACTCCCCCCCCCCAGTGCCCCTTCCCTCACCCTCCCTGTAACTCCCCCCTCAGTGCTCCTCACACTCCATCTAGCTCCCTGTCAGCATCCCTGCGCTCATCCTCCCTGTAAGTCCCCCTCAGCATCCCTGCCCTCACCCTCCCTGTAACTCCCCCTCAGCATCCCTGCCCTCGTCCTCCCTGTAACTCCCACGGCCACTACTATCAGTCACCTCGGCACCAGCACTGCACTGCTCACTGCTAATGTTTGATCTACTCTCCCTGCTACATGGGGCACATGGTGGGAAACTAGAGGGACATGGGAGAGCTGAAGTGACATCATACAGACATTCTGGTCTCTAATTACAGATGTTGCGATGCATATGCATGGGCATATGCATGGGCATATGCCACTAGTCACAGCTGGTGATTGCACCATTGAAGTCTATGGCATGCATGCCATAGATGCGGGAATACTAGCCACGCCATCCATGTCGTGATGATGAGCGTGGTTACATCTGTACATGAGGCAGCCAAAAAAATTGTATGCTTTTCTGGGTGTGGGAATTTAGTGTGGATCTGGCCTTCTCAATGTATTTTATGTGGATCTGGCCTTTAGCGATTCAGCAATTTAGGGGCGCCAAAATGAGATTATATCTTGCCCCCCCCAACCTAAAAACGTTCTGACGCCCCTGTACAGCACAGTACAGTACAGTACAGGGAGGGAGCACACACTACATACAGCACAGTACAGGGAGGGAATACACTACATACAGCACAGTACAGGGAGGGAGCACACACTACATACAGCAAAGTACAGGGAGGGGGAGCACACACAACATACAGCACAGTACAGGGAGGGAGCACACACTACATACAGCACAGTACAGGGAGGAGGAGCACACACTACATACAGCACAGTACAGGGAGGGGGAGCATACACTACATACAGCACAGTACAGGGAGGAGGAGCACACACTACATACAGCACAGTACAGTACAGGGAGGGAGCACACACTACATACAGCACAGTACAGGGAGGGAATACACTACATACAGCACAGTACAGGGAGGAGGAGCACACACTACATACAGCACAGTACAGGGAGTGAATACACTACATACAGCACAGTAGAGGGAGGAGGAGCGTAGCACACACTACATACAGCACAGTACAGGGAGGGGAAGCACACACTACATACAGCACAGTACAGGGAGGGGGAACACACACTACATACAGCACAGTACAGGGAGGAAGCACACACTACATACAGCACAGTACAGGAAGGGGGAGCACACTACATACAGCACAGTACAGGGAGGGAGCACACACTACATACAGCACAGTACAGGGAGGGAGCACACACTACATACAGCACAGTACAGGGAGGGAGCACACACTACATACAGCACAGTACAGGGAGGGAGCACACACTACATACATACAGCACAGTACAGGGAGGGAGCACACACTACATACAGCACAGTACAGGGAGGGGGAACACACACTACATACAGCACAGTACAGGGAGGAAGCACACACTACATACAGCACAGTACAGGAAGGGGGAGCACACTACATACAGCACAGTACAGGGAGGGAAAACACACTACATACAGCACAGTACAGGGAGGGAGCACACACTACATACAGCACAGTACAGGGAGGGGGAACACACACTACATACAGCACAGTACAGGGAGGAAGCACACACTACATACAGCACAGTACAGGAAGGGGGAGCACACTACATACAGCACAATACAGGGAGGGAACACACACTACATACAGCACAGTACAGGGAGGGAGCACACACTACATACAGCACAGTACAGGGAGGGAGCACACACTACATACAGCACAGTACAGGGAGGAAGCACACACTACATACAGCACAGTACAGGGAGGGGGAACACACACTACATACAGCACAGTACAGGGAGGAAGCACACACTACATACAGCACAGTACAGGGAGGGAGCACACACTGCATACAGCACAGTACAGGGAGGGAGCACACACTACATACAGCACAGTACAGGAGGAAGCACACACAAGTAGTGAAACACAGACACAGGGGACCAGCGCAGCGGAATCTGTCCCAGTGGCCAATCCGCCCCTGATTACATACATAGCCACCATATTACATACATAGCCACCACATTATTACTTGAATAGCACCACATTATACAAATAGCTCTGCATTACACGAATAGCACCACATTACAAGTAAAGCACCATTTTACATGTATAGCACTACAGGTATAGCACTGCATTACACAAATAGCACCACATAACACGAATACCACAACATTACAGGTATAGCACTGCACTACACGTATAGCACCGCAGTATACGACTAGCACCACACTACATGGCCACCATATTACATACGTAGCCACCGCATTACATATGTAGACACCGCATAATTATGCCCATCATGGACAGACATTGGGCAAATATAGGGCTGAAGGATGTTGCATTAGAGATTGTCCCAGTGCTGTCTGATCAGTTGGTATCCTAAAGGGACGTGCGGTGAGCTAAAAGGCTAAAGTGGCACTAGCTAGCACCAGAGCCAGATTTACACACAAAATATGAACCAAAGGGTACATCTGGGCATTATACACAGGTGCAGCAGTATAAACTCCTGGAAATTTGGTGAGTTTTGATCAGAGATGTGCAGAAAAGATAAGCAGGTGAGGCACTGCTCACCTGCCATAGACTTTTTACTAGAGATGTGCACTTTAAATTTTTCGGGTTTTGTGTTTTGGTTTTGGGTTCGGTTCCGCGGCCGTGTTTTGGGTTCGACCGCGTTTTGGCAAAACCTCACCGAATTTTTTTTGTCGGATTCGGGTGTGTTTTGGATTCGGGTGTTTTTTTTCAAAAAACACTAAAAAACAGCTTAAATCATAGAATTTGGGGGTCATTTTGATCCCAAAGTATTATTAACCTCAAAAACCATAATTTCCACTCATTTTCAGTCTATTCTGAACACCTCACACCTCACAATATTATTTTTAGTCCTAAAATTTGCACCGAGGTCGCTGGATGACTAAGCTAAGCGACCCTAGTGGCCGACACAAACACCTGGCCCATCTAGGAGTGGCACTGCAGTGTCACGCAGGATGGCCCTTCCAAAAAACTCTCCCCAAACAGCACATGACGCAAAGAAAAAAAGAGGCGCAATGAGGTAGCTGTGTGAGTAAGCTAAGCGACCCTAGTGGCCGACACAAACACCTGGCCCATCTAGGAGTGGCACTGCAGTGTCACGCAGGATGGCCCTTCAAAACAATACTCCCCAAACAGCACATGACGCATATTTTAATAGGCACAACTAAAAGGCACCTCAGGTAAACAATGGAGATGGATGGATACTAGTATACTTATGGATGACGAGCGACTGCCGACACAGAGGTAGCTACAGCCGTGGACTACCGTACTGTGTCTGCTGCTAATATAGACTGGATGATAATGAGATCAAATTCAAATATATATATATATATCACACTAGTACTGCAGCCGGACAGGTATATATTATGTAATGACGGACCTGCTGGACACTGTCTGTCAGCACTGCAGACTCCTAAAGTAAGCTACTAGTATCAAGAAGATAGAAAAAAAAACCACGGGTAGGTGGTATACAATTATGGATGGACCAGCGACTGCCGACACAGAGGTAGCTACAAACGTGGACTACCGTACTGTGTCTGCTGCTAATATAGACTGGATGATAATGAGATAAAATTAAAATATATATATATATCACACTAGTACTGCAGCCGGACAGGTATATATTATGTAATGACGGACCTGCTGGACACTGTCTGTCAGCACTGCAGACTCCTAAAGTAAGTTACTAGTATCAAGAAGATAGAAAAAAAAACCACGGGTAGGTGGTATACAATTATGGATGGACCAGCGACTGCCAACACAGAGGTAGCTTCAGCCGTGGACTACCGTACTGTGTCTGCTGCTAATATAGACTGGATGATAATGAGATAAAATTAAAATATATATATATATCACACTAGTACTGCAGCCGGACAGGTATATATTATGTTATGACGGACCTGCTGGACACTGTCTGTCAGCACTGCAGACTCCTAAAGTAAGCTACTAGTATCAAGAAGATAGAAAAAAAAACCACGGGTAGGTGGTATACAATTATGGATGGACCAGCGACTGCCGACACAGAGGTAGCTACAGCCGTGGACTACCGTACTGTGTCTGCTGCTAATATAGACTGGATGATAATGAGATGAAATTAATATATATATATATATATATATATATATAATATCACTAGTACTGCAGCCGGACAGGTATATATATTTATTATGTAATGACTGATGACGGACCTGCTGGACACTGTCAGCTCAGCAGCACCGCAGACTGCTACAGTAAGCTACTATAGTAGTATGTATCAAGAAGAAAAAAAAAAAAAAAAACACGGGTAGGTGGTATACAATTATGGATGGACCAGCGACTGCCGACACAGAGGTAGCTACAGCCGTGGACTACCGTACTGTGTCTGCTGCTAATATAGACTGGATGATAATGAGATGAAATTAATATATATATATATATATAATATCACTAGTACTGCAGCCGGACAGGTATATATATTTATTATGTAATGACTGATGACGGACCTGCTGGACACTGTCAGCTCAGCAGCACCGCAGACTGCTACAGTAAGCTACTATAGTAGTATGTATCAAGAAGAAAGAAAAAAAAAAACACGGGTAGGTGGTATACAATTATAGATGGACCAGCGACTGCCGACACAGAGGTAGCTACAGCCGTGGACTACCGTACTGTGTCTGCTGCTAATATAGACTGGATGATAATGAGATGAAATTAATATATATATATATATATATAATATCACTAGTACTGCAGCCGGACAGGTATATATATTTATTATGTAATGACTGATGACGGACCTGCTGGACACTGTCAGCTCAGCAGCACCGCAGACTGCTACAGTAAGCTACTATAGTAGTATGTATCAAGAAGAAAGAAAAGAAAAAAACGGGTAGGTGGTATACAATATTATATATATATTATATGCAATTATATATATATATATATATTAAACTGGTGGTGATTATTAAACTGGTGGTCAGGTCACTGGTCACACTATCAGCAACTTGCAAGTAGTACTCCTAAGCAGACAATCACAATATATATTATACTGGTGGTCAGTGTGGTCACAATGGCAGTGTGGCACTCTGGCAGCAAAAGTGTGCACTGTACGTTATATGTACTCCTGAGTCCTGCTCTCAGACTCTAACTGCTCCCCACTGTCAGTGTCTCCCCCACAAGTCAGATATACATTATACAGTCACACTATCTATCTATCACTTCAGCAAGTAGTAGTACTCCTCCTAATGCTCCCCAAAATTACTACTGTGTCTCTCTCTACTCTAGTCTCACTCTCTTCTTCTCTTCTCTATAAACGGAGAGGACGCCAGCCACGTCCTCTCCCTATGAATCTCAATGCACGTGTGAAAATGGCGGCGACGCGCGGCTCCTTATATAGAATCCGAGTCTCGCGATAGATACCGAGCCTCGCGAGAATCCGACAGCGGGATGATGACGTTCGGGCGCGCTCGGGTTAACCGAGCAAGGCGGGAAGATCCGAGTCGCTCGGACCCGTGTAAAAAAACATGAAGTTCGGGAGGGTTCGGTTTCCGAGGAACCGAACCCGCTCATCTCTACTTTTTACTCCAGAGTTTAGGCTATAAAAATTATTAGAATAATGCAAAGGAGATATTTCTAACATATTCTTTGTATTTTTCATATACTTTATACAATCAAAACTCTGGTACAAACGTAAGTATGACAGGAAAGGCTCTGCCTCACCCCACCGCACGTCACTGGTCCTGGGAACAAGGTACACCCTGCTCCTGTCCAGTCCCCAAACCATACTCTGTGACCGGAGACGCCCTATCCTTTACACCATCATGATAATGCAAATAATGTAATTAAAAATAACCTCTCTGCCGGGTCCCCTTTAGTGCTCAGTCGCCGCTCTGGCCAGTTCAGTGAGAGTGCAGGAGCTGGGGTGGCAGCGGGTGTAGTGAACCCGACTCCAACCATCGCTTTGCTGCTGCTCCTGGGCCAGGCTCGTTGAAGAGACCTTTGGCCAGGGCCAGGGAGAGGAAGCTGCTGGGCTGGTTAACTTTCTCAAGGTCCCCCATTGGTAGAACAGCATCACCACTTATCACGGCTAGCGGAACCCGGAAGTCCTTTCTTGCCTAACTTCCGGATTGCATTCCAATGAACCACAAGTACTGGAAGCATTGTGAGCCAGCCCAGCCTGAGTGTGAATTGGCCTGGCTGAGGGGGATATGGGACCGGCCCATTAGAATCTGTCATGGTGTCCTGGTGGGCCAATCCGCCCCTGCACACCAGTATATACCACCCCTACCATCACTCACTCACCCCAGTACACACAGCTCCCCTCATCAATCACTCTACCTGGTACCAACACCTCCCTAAGCACACAGCCCAAATTCACCCACTCTCCTGAGTACACTCAGCGTCCGCATCACTCACTCTCACCAGTACACATGTAATAGCCGGAAAGAAGAAGAAAAGAACTGTATTGTCAGCGCACATAAGGGAGACTAGATCTGGTTATCACATCCACCAATATTTTGATAAAATTTAACTTTTATTGATATCTATTTAAAACTGGTGTATATTACTTACACATGACCGTGAGTATAAGCGAAACATAGAGGTTAAAATATTGACATAAACAAAACATACAAGGTGCAAAATGAAAATAAAGGTGATTTTAAGATTAAAATGTGTGTCCACGTGTTTTATTCTAATGTCCAGGTAAGTATAGTCTATTATTACATAATTGAATCAGTATTCGTTCGTGTGTTTAGTCCTTCTCAAATTTATGGAGGAGGCACGAACGAATACTGATTCAATTATGTAATAATAGACTATACTTACCTGGACATTAGAATAAAACACGTGGAAACACGTTTTAATCTTAAAATCACCTTTATTTTAATTTTGCACCTTGTATGTTTTGTTTATGTCAATATTTTAACCTCTATGTTTCGCTTATACTCACGGTTATGTGTAAGTAATATACACCAGTTTTAAATAGATATCAATAAAAGTTAAATTTTATCAAAATATTGGTGGATGTGATAACCAGATCTAGTCTCCCTTATGTGCGCTGACAATACAGTTCTTTTCTTCTTCTTTCCTGTATTTACGATATACTGTAGTTGGTAGCACCCCCAATGCAGATGGTAATTACCACCAATTCAATAGGGGTTTATGATGGAACGGATGTTCCAAATATAGATGAGATAAAGATAGTGTGTGTGCAGATACAATATTTTGCTTCACATGTAATAGCCTGAAGTATTACAAATTTGGGGACCCCCTTGTTTTTTTTGGTAGAATACAGCAGCACTGCCCCTATAGAGACCATATACAGTTTGGATAAGGGATACTCAACCTGTAACAGTATAGGCTGCAATTTTACTGTCCCTGTCAGCTTGGAAGGAGGGAGAGTTTGGCGCCACTTCCTTCTCTATTTATTCCCCCCTGCTCAGCAACATCCTAGCCCGGGAAACATCCCCCCATATTATTGGCCCCCCAGGTTGCAGGGCAGAAAAACCCTGGGGCAGGCTGTTGCTGGGGGCAAGGAGCCAGTGAGGACAAGGGATGGGGGTGGGCTGGAGAGGACTTACCCTTAAAAGAGGCACCACAGCACGGGAGGAGGAGAGAGACCCCGGAGTATGGTAAAGGAGTCAGGAGAAGCCATCTCCATGTAGCTGTCGAAGCTGTGCTGCTGAGGAGGGAGCCCGGGCGGCGAGAGAAGGAGGCTGGGAACGGATCGCTTACCTGCCGATAGAGGAGTGCCGACCAGAGGGTGAAGACTGCTTGCTGATCCTAGATGTTGCCGCCCCATCGAAGTTCCAATGGTCCGGAGTTCGGGAGAAGAGCTGGAGACCTGATCGGGAGTGAAGACCCATGTGGAGGACGAGCCATCTACGCCGCTGCCTGCCAGTACAGAGAGGATCGCAGGGACGAGTGAAGATGTCCGGCGTGGATCCAGCTGAAGAGGAAGGGGCGGAGTAATATCCTCCTGGAGGACTTCCTGGCTGCTGCTTCACCAAGTCGCAGTACCCGCCTGGAGGACACTGGCATCACAGAGGACGACCCCGGGTGAGAAGACCCCTGCAAGGACCCTGAAGATGACGGCGTGGACCGGCAGTGTAAGGACAGCACGGACTGGAGACTGCAAGGAGAAAAAGACCCCAGCGAGGACCCCGGACATCCAGCTGAGGAAGACAGCGCAGTCGGGAAGGAAGACCCCGGAAACAGTGGACCTCAGCGCAAGGGCGCATCCCCGGTGCAGAGCTCTGCATCCTGGGTGGCGCTGAAGATCCAGGAGCCGGTCAGAGGTGGTAGAAACGCAGTAGCGTGTGGGTGAAATACACTGCAACCCTTCCGCTGCCAGACTCTGCCCTGTTAAAGCCCTCCGCTGCAAAAATTCTTCAATTGGGGAAACATATTTAATAAGGGGGTAGGCTCCCCTTCATCTGTGGCCCCCAGGGCATATTTAATAAGGGGGTAGGATCCCCTTCATCCGTGGCCCCGCAGGACATATTTAATAAGGGGCTAGGCTCCCCTTTATCCCCTGTGCCCTTATTTAACCCTTCCGCTGCATCACTCTGCAATGGGGACATATTGTATAAAGGCGGTAGGCTCCCCTGAGTGCTGTGCCCCGCAAGTTTAGTTAATTAAGGGGTAGGCTCCCTTAAGTTACTAGTGTCCCCTGTAGCCTTCCACTGCTTAACTCTGCTAATGGGGACCATAGTGTCAAAAAGGGGCGTATACTCCCCAGTATTGGTTACTGCTGTGGTAGTGTGTTAATTAGATTGGGTTTATAGTGTGAGCTGTTTATGCTAATAGTTAGACCGATAGATATTCAGTGTCAACTGATTTGGCTAATGTGATTGTCAGTTTAAGCAGTGCCCAGGGTTGGACTGGCCCACAGGGGTACAGGGGAAACCACCGGTGGGCCCTACTGCCTGGGGGCCCACCCCCTCCTCTAGGGATCAGGTTCCAGACTGTGCTGTTACTAGACTAGTACATTATCATGCATGCACTACAGTATTTACTGTATATTTTTTTCTAGGGGACCAACACTTGCAAAATTGTTAGGTAAACCAATGTGGCAGCTGGGCACACCCCCTCTAGTTACTGACCTCACCCCTAAACATGGGCCCTTACCACTGTATTCCCTCGGTGGGCCCTACAAGCCCCAGTCCGACACTGCCAGTGCCTGTCAAAGTTGTTATACCTATGTGTTTATTGCTATTTCCAAGGCATTATTGTTCATTTATGCAAGCTCCGCCCAGCAGTGCTTATTGCTATTACAAAGGCGGGTTATCATTGACTGTGTTATGCAAGCTCTGCCCAGCAGTGTGATTTTTAAAGTTTATGCATCTGTCTGCTCACCTGCCACTTGTTTAATACTAACTCTGGTTACCTGAGACTGTAGTAGAGAAGCCATAGCCAGCCTGTTTCAACCGTGCACCTGTTTCTGCTTACCTGCCACTTGTTTAATGCTAACGCTGGTTACCTGAGACTGTATGAGAGAAGTCATAGCCAGCCTGTTTCAACCGTGCACCTGTTTCTGCTTACCTGCCACTAGAGATGTGCACTGGAAATTTTTGGGGTTTTGTGTCTTGGTTTTGGATTCGGTTCTGCGGTCGTGTTTTGGATTCGGACGCGTTTTGGCAAAACCTCCCTGAAAATTTTTGTCGGATTCGGGTGTTTTTTTTTTTAAAAAAACCCTCAAAAACAGCTTAAATCATAGAATTTGGGGGTAATTTTGATCCTATAGTATTATTAACCTCTATAACCACAAGTTCCCCTCATTTCCAGTCTATTCTGAACACCTCACACCTCACAATATTATTTTTAGTCCTAAAATTTGCACAGAGGTCGCTGGATGACTAAGCAAAGCGATCCAAGAGGGCGGCACAAACACCTGGTATAGTATACTAATTACTAAAGGTAATAGTTGGTGGTGTGGATACTAGACCAACTGTACCGCTGGCGTAGCTCCTCCCCCTTGTGTTGTGGCTCCTCCCTCTGACGGAAAAGGTCCCTTAGGCCACTTGGATCTAGCCTCTACCATGGGAAAGGAGTCCAGAGAAGCCATCTCCATGTAGCTGTTGGAGCTGTGCTGCGGAGGAGAGAGTGAGCCCGGGCGGCGAGAGAAGGCTGGGACCGGATCACTTACCTGCCGGTATAGGGGTGCCGACCAGAAGGTGAAGACTGCCTGCTGATCCTGGAAGCAGCAGCCCCATCGAAGTTCTAATGGTCCGGAGTTCGGTAGAAGAGCTGGAGACCTGTTCGGGAGTGAAAACCCCCGTGGAGGACGAGCCGTCTACGCCGCTGCCTGCCAGTAAGGAGAGAACGAGTAAAGATGTCCGGCGCGGATCCAGCTGAATAGGAGTGGATGGAGTGACGGCCTCCTGGAGGACTCCCTGGCAGCTGCTTCAACAAGTCGCAGGACCCGCCTGGAGGACACCAGGCGCACAGGCAACGCGGAGGATGACCCCAGATGAGAAGACCCCTGCAAGGACCCCTGACCCTGAAGATGACGGCGTGGACCGGAGGTGTGAGGACAGCACGGACTGGAGACTGCAAGGAGAAGAAGACTCCAGCGAGGACCCCGGACAGCCAGCTGAGGAAGACAGCGCTGTCGGAAAGGAAGACCCCAGACGCAGCGGACCTCAGTGCAAGGACGCATCCCCGGTGCGGTGCTCTGCATCCCGGGTGGTGTTGAGGATCCAGGAGCCAGTCGGAGGTGGCAGAAGCACCGCAGCGTGTCGGTGACATACACTGCAACCCTTCTGCTGCCAGACTCTGCCCTGTTAAAGCCCTCCACTGCAAAAATTCTGCAATTGGGGAAACATTTAATAAGGCGGTAGGCTCCCCTTCATCCGTGGCCCTGTAGGACATATTTAATAAGGGGGTAGGCTCCGCTTCATCCCCCGTGCCCTTATTTAAGCCTTCCGCTCCCTTGAGTTACTAAAGACCCCTGTAGCCTTCTGCTGCTTAACTCTGCTATTGGGGACCATAGTGTCAAAAAGAAGTGTATAGTGCCTCTATTGATTACTGCTGTGGTAGTGTGTTAATGATATTGGTTTTATAGTGTGAGCTGTTTATGCTAATAGTTAGACCGATAGATATTCAGTGTCAACTGATTTGGCTAATGTGATTGTCAGTATAACCAGTGCCTGTCAAAGCTGTTATACCTATGTGCTTTATGCTATTTCCAAGGCGGGTTATAATTGTTTATTTATGCAAGCTCCGCCCAGCAGTGCTTATTGCTATTACAAAGGCGGGTTATCATTGACTATGTTATGCAAGCTCCGCCCAGCAGTGTGAAATTTAAAGTTTATGCATCTGTCTGCTCACCTGCCACTTGTTTAATACTAACTCTGGTTACCTGAGACTGTAGTAGAGAAGCCATAGCCAGCCTGTTTCAACCGTGCACCTGTTTCTGCTTACCTGCCACTTGTTTAATGCTAACGCTGGTTACCTGAGACTGTATGAGAGAAGTCATAGCCAGCCTGTTTCAACCGTGCACCTGTTTCTGCTTACCTGCCACTAGAGATGTGCACTGGAAATTTTTGGGGTTTTGTGTCTTGGTTTTGGATTCGGTTCGGCGGTCGTGTTTTGGATTCGGACGCGTTTTGGCAAAACCTCCCTGAAAATTTTTGTCGGATTCGGGTGTTTTTTTTAAAAAAAAACCCTCAAAAACAGCTTAAATCATAGAATTTGGGGGTAATTTTGATCCTATAGTATTATTAACCTCTATAACCACAAGTTCCCCTCATTTCCAGTCTATTCTGAACACCTCACACCTCACAATATTATTTTTAGTCCTAAAATTTGCACAGAGGTCGCTGGATGACTAAGCAAAGCGATCCAAGAGGGCGGCACAAACACCTGGTATAGTATACTAATTACTAAAGGTAATAGTTGGTGGTGTGGATACTAGACCAACTGTACCGCTGGCGTAGCTCCTCCCCCTTGTGTTGTGGCTCCTCCCTCTGACGGAAAAGGTCCCTTAGGCCACTTGGATCTAGCCTCTACCATGGGAAAGGAGTCCAGAGAAGCCATCTCCATGTAGCTGTTGGAGCTGTGCTGCGGAGGAGAGAGTGAGCCCGGGCGGCGAGAGAAGGCTGGGACCGGATCACTTACCTGCCGGTATAGGGGTGCCGACCAGAAGGTGAAGACTGCCTGCTGATCCTGGAAGCAGCAGCCCCATCGAAGTTCTAATGGTCCGGAGTTCGGTAGAAGAGCTGGAGACCTGTTCGGGAGTGAAAACCCCCGTGGAGGACGAGCCGTCTACGCCGCTGCCTGCCAGTAAGGTGAGAACGAGTAAAGATGTCCGGCGCGGATCCAGCTGAATAGGAGTGGATGGAGTGACGGCCTCCTGGAGGACTCCCTGGCAGCTGCTTCAACAAGTCGCAGGACCCGCCTGGAGGACACCAGGCGCACAGGCAACGCGGAGGATGACCCCGGATGAGAAGACCCCTGCAAGGACCCCTGACCCTGAAGATGACGGCGTGGACCGGAGGTGTGAGGACAGCACGGACTGGAGACTGCAAGGAGAAGAAGACTCCAGCGAGGACCCCGGACAGCCAGCTGAGGAAGACAGCGCTGTCGGAAAGGAAGACCCCAGACGCAGCGGACCTCAGTGCAAGGACGCATCCCCGGTGCGGTGCTCTGCATCCCGGGTGGTGTTGAGGATCCAGGAGCCAGTCGGAGGTGGCAGAAGCACCGCAGCGTGTCGGTGACATACACTGCAACCCTTCTGCTGCCAGACTCTGCCCTGTTAAAGCCCTCCACTGCAAAAATTCTGCAATTGGGGAAACATTTAATAAGGCGGTAGGCTCCCCTTCATCCGTGGCCCTGTAGGACATATTTAATAAGGGGGTAGGCTCCGCTTCATCCCCTGTGCCCTTATTTAAGCCTTCCGCTCCCTTGAGTTACTAAAGACCCCTGTAGCCTTCTGCTGCTTAACTCTGCTATTGGGGACCATAGTGTCAAAAAGAAGTGTATAGTGCCTCTATTGATTACTGCTGTGGTAGTGTGTTAATGATATTGGTTTTATAGTGTGAGCTGTTTATGCTAATAGTTAGACCGATAGATATTCAGTGTCAACTGATTTGGCTAATGTGATTGTCAGTATAACCAGTGCCTGTCAAAGCTGTTATACCTATGTGCTTTATGCTATTTCCAAGGCGGGTTATTATTGTTTATTTATGCAAGCTCCGCCCAGCAGTGCTTATTGCTATTACAAAGGCGGGTTATCATTGACTATGTTATGCAAGCTCCGCCCAGCAGTGTGATATTTAAAGTTTATGCATCTGTCTGCTCACCTGCCACTTGTTTAATGCTAATGCTGGTTACCTGAGACTGTAGTAGAGAAGCCATAGCCAGCCTGTTTCAACCATGCACCTGTTTCTGCTTACCTGCCACTTGCTTAATGCCACCGCTGGTTATACGAGACTGTGTTTGACAAAGACGCCAGCTTGCTTACCTGTTCTCGCAACTCACCTGCCTAATCGCTATTGTTGGCATACAAGACTGTTTTTATTAAAGACGCCAGCTGCTTACCTGTTTCCGCTATTCACCTACTTGTTTTTAATGGCTGGCTATATAAGACTGGGTTATGCTGAGACAAAGCCAGCTTATCTCAAGGTTTCTTTCTGTCACTGTTACCTTTAACATTTAATAATATAATGGAGTTGGATTCTGTACTGTGTGTTGTCATTGTGTCTGCGGGGTAAAGCAGGTCTGCCGCTCTGATCACCCGAACCTGATTTATCTTAGTACTCCACAATTAGTTTAAGTTCCGGCACCGGATTTGTGGGCGTTACACATGGGATCCGGTCTGAAGATCGACACTGTCTAGTTCGACAATGTTTAGGTCGACCACTATAGGTCGACAGGGTTTTCTAGTTCGACATGTGCTAGGTCGACAGGTCAAAAGGTCGACATGGGTTTTTCAAATGTTTTCCTTTTTTTAACTTATTCATACTTAACAATCCACATGGACTACAGTTGGAACGATAATCTGTGCTGAGCGCAGCGGTTAGCGGAGTGAGGCACCTTGCCCGAAGTTAGCTCGCCATGCGAGTGGACACAGTGCACTAATTCGGGTTCCCACCCACTCTACGAAGAAAATGACATAAAAAAAACATGTCGACCTTTTGACCTAGCACATGTCGACCTAGAAACCCTGTCGACCTTTCAACCCTGTCGACCTAGTGACTGTCGACCTATAGTGGTCGCCCTAAATATTGTCGACCTAGACACTGTCGATCTGATGTTCCACACCCTTACACACACAGCCCTCCATCACGCACTCTCCCCATTACACAGAGCACCCACATCATTCACTCTCCCCAGTACACAAAGCACTCTTCTCCCATCACCAGAGAACCTCCCTCTGATCACCCCCCATATCAACCTGTGGTCTCACCCACTCCTGCGTCCTTCCTTTTGCTGATCACTAGTCTCTTTGATCCCAGTATCTCCACCAGGGCCGGTGCTAGGGTGTTCGGTGCCCCCCTGCAGGCTATAAATTTGCGCCCTCCCATACTTTGCAAGGGGACAGTGCGCCCCTTTGGTGCACACCAAAAAAGGAGTGTGGTCTTACACGGAAGGGGCATGGCCACACAATAGTACCCCCATTTAAAATTATGCCACAATCTTATTCACATAACACCGCACGTAGTAGTGCTTCTTATACACAAAATCCCCCTGTAGTAGTGCCGCTTACACAAAATCCCACCCTGTTGTAATGCCGCTTGCACAAAATGCCCCCTTAATAGTGCCGCATACACAAAATACCCCCTGTAGTAGTGCCGCTTATACAAAATTCCGTCTGTGGTAGTGCCGCTTATACAAAATTCCGCCTGTGGTAATGCCGCTCCAATATGTTTTTTGTAAACATCATTACCAGATGTGCAGCACTGGCACAATCCCTCCGGGTACCTTAGGAGTCACTGCTACGTACTTTGGGTGGTTGGAGCAGCACCCTTGGCTCCTCAGACTGACAGTGTGGTGTTAATGTGGCATCATAACCAAGGACCGCACTCACAAAGTGTAACACGGATATGGCAGAGCAGCTGCTGGCTACTTCTCCTTCATGGCGGTGTCCGATGCTCCGATCAGAGGCTAAAAATAGACACTTGTTGAAATGATGGCACTCATGCAGTGCCCCAGGCACCCCTAAACACAAAGTGCTGGATGCCAGCCAATTTGGACGTTTTTTAAAGGGAAAATCATTTACAAGGCAAAACCATGCCTTGTAAATGACTGCCCCTTCAAAAAAAGTCCAAGTTCAGCTGGCATCACGCACGACTGGCAAACTTGGACTCAATTACATCATGCCCCATATATAACAGTAGTGTTATAAACATCTAGGCCCTGTATACCAACACTTTAGCCGGACACACATGGGTTAAGGTTTTTATGAGGAGTGATTTTGATTTGGTTGCTGAGTAAATTAGGGGGTGTTTCTTTGTACTTTTATAAATTTTTTGTTTTAAGCTCGGGCTCTCTCTTTTCATATGGATGTTGGACAGAGTGCTGTCTTATTATTGAGCATATCAGTGTTGTTATCTTTCATGTTCTTTCTGTGTTTTACTTTATTATTCTCCTTTCCTCTACCACCTCTCTTCTGCACTTTGCCTACCCTGTCCTGTTTTTTTTCTCTATCCCTTTTATTTTCTTTCTTGTTTAATTAATGGAAAGACCCCATATAGTGGTTGCCTTACCCGCATGTTACCTGTCAGGTGGTGGGGTGTCCTCCAATGGTCAGACTGCAGGGATCTCTTGTGAGGCTAGGGCTGTCACCTGTCGCCAGTGCCGTAACTAGGCATTTTAGCGCTGTGTGCAAGAACTGACATTGGCGCCCCCCCGTACAAGATAGGCGCAGTGCGCGCAGTGCGTGCCGTAGGCGCGCGAAAAATATATAGGGGCGTGGCTTCACGGGAAGGGGCGTGGCAACAAAATAATAGCAATTCATACTACGGTGCACAGTAGTCTCCATTATTCAAATTACGCTGCACAGTAGCGCCACTACACCAGGTAGAGCCCCTTTTATACATTACAGCAGACAGCATCCCCCTTTTTACACATTGCGGCAGCCAGTCCCCCTTTTTACACATTGCGGCAGCCAGTCCCCCTTTTTACACATTGCGGCAGCCAGGACCCCTTTTTACACATTACGGCAGCCAGTCCCCCTTTTTACACATTGCGGCAGCCAGGACCACTTTTTACACATTGTGGCAGACGGGACCCCTTTTTACACATTGCGGCAGATGGGACCCCTTTTTACGCATTGCGGCAGGTGGGACCCCATTTTACGCATTGCGGCAGCCAGGACCCCTTTTTACGCATTGCGGCAGCCAGTCCCCCTTTTTACATATTGCGGCAGACGGGACCCCTTTTTACACATTGCGGCAGCCAGGACCCCTTTTTACACATTACGGCAGCCAGTCCCCCTTTTTACACATTGCGGCAGCCAGGACCACTTTTTACACATTGCGGCAGACGGGACCCCTTTTTACACATTGCGGCAGATGGGACCCCTTTTTACGCATTGCGGCAGATGGGACCCCTTTTTACGCATTGCGGCAGATGGGACCCCTTTTTACGCATTGCGGCAGATGGGACCCCTTTTTACGCATTGCGGCAGCCGGGACCCCTTTTTACGCATTGCGGCAGCCAGTCCCCCTTTTTACACATTGCGGCAGACGGGACCCCTTTTTACACATTGCGGCAGATGGGACCCCTTTTTACACATTGCAGCAGATGGGACCCCTTTTTACACATTGCAGCAGATGGGACCCCTTTTTACACATTGCAGGAGAGAGAGAGAGAGAGAGAGAGAGAGAGAGACATACTTACCTTCTCCCCGCTTACAGGCTCCTCGTGCAGCTCCCTCTCGGTGCAGTGTGAAGTCAGTTGAGAAGGAGGAGGAGGGAGGGGGAGCAGAGAGCCGCAGCAGCGCTATTTGATTGGTAGTAAGCGCTGCTGCAGCATCCCCCTCTCCTTCTGTATTGGCTGCCCGGCGCTGCTGTAGATGCTGGGATGCATCCACAGCAGCGCCAGGCAGCCAATACAGAAGGAGAGGGGGATGCTGCAGCGGCGCTTACTACCAATCAAATAGCGCTGCTGCGGCTCTCTGCTCCCCCTCCCTCCTCCTCCGCTGCCCGGCGCTCCTGTCTTCTCTCCTCCAGCGCGGCGCACGGCGCAGTTCAGAGGCGGCATGTAATGAGTCAATTTGACTCATTACATGCCGCTGGCCGTGCGCCCCCAGGGCAACTGCGCTGTGTGCCAAGCCCCCTTGGCACACACGTAGTTACGGCCCTGCCCGTCGCAGGTGCTCGTGGAAGTGGGCTGTCTTGTGTTCCTCTGGCCGTTCCACGTTTTCGGGGGCCTTTGCTTGGGTCGCGGGGGTTTCAGGGCCTTTTCCCTTGCTGTGGCCATGGGCGTCCCCGGAATCGGCCCGTGATCAGGAGCCTGTCTGGTTTCCCTGTCAGGCGTCGGGTCCCGGCTGCTGGGGCAGGCAGGGGTGGGTGCGCTTACTGAACAGGAGCAGTTGCTAGGCGCCAGCGAGGGAAGCATCCACACATCTGAGGATCTCCTGGAGCAGCCATGCATCTGAGAGCACATGGCTCCGGGTCCCGGACAAGTGGCGGGGGGTCGGGCAGCCCCATTAGTGAGGCGGTCAGGAGGATAAGGTGAAAGTGGCGCCAGGGAGCAGCAACACTGGAGTGCTGCAGAACAATGATAGGTTGCATAGGCAGGCTAGGCGCCATTATGTGTTAAGAGGAGACTGCCAGCAGGGGGGACAGAAGGCGCATCAGCGCGGATGCAGGGCATCTAGAGCGCCTCTCCTGCCTGGCGCCTACCTGCACTGCATCCCTTTGCTGAGCGGGTAGTGCTGGGCCTGATCTCCACCATTCTATCTTCTCACCCCACGGGCCAGGGCTGCTTCTCCTGACTACCACCTTACACTAGAGAATCAGGGGTAAATTTACTAAGACAGGATTTCTATTTAAGATGGGTTGTTGCCTATAGCAAGCAATCAGATGACACTTCTCATTTATCTAGCACCTTTTAGAATATAATACCTGGAATCTGATTGGTTGCTATGGGCAATATCCCACCTTAAATAGAGATGAGCGGTCCGGTTCTCAGGGAACTGGACCCACCCATTCTGAGCCAGGATCCGAGTCCAGCTCGGCTGTTCCCGCCAGCCCAGGATCCATGAGTGAGGCAAAACATCATCATCCCGCTGTCAGATTCTCATGGGTTTTGGATTCAATATAAGTTCCTGTGCATCGTCGCCATCTTCACTCTGGTATTGGAGAGTGTACTGCACAGACGTGTCCTTGCTAGCTTGTGCTCTGTGTCCTGCCATGTGCCTGGTGTCCTCCCATGTGCTCTGTCCTCCATTGGCCTGCTATTGTATATATATATAGGGAGAGAGAGATAAAAACAATGTGCTCTCCTCTCATTTGTTGTGCTCTGTCCTCCATAGGCCTGCTGTGTTTTAGGGGTGATTTAGGGGCTCAGTGCTAATCTGTCAGTGGGCTCTGCTCGCTGCTCCCCCAAAATAATATATTGTAAATTCATGTTTTGTGCTGTATCATCATTCCAGGCAAGTACACATCCAGGGACTGCTGCTGTGTGCATCCATCTAGGCCGTAGGAGTGTTTTGCTCAACGTGCATCCATGGGCTTTGCTGCCCCCCCCCAAAAAAAAAAAAATAATAAAAAAATATATATAGATATATATATATTTAGATTTAAATTAAAATGTTGTACTCTGTCATTCCAGTATACATCCAGGGACTGCAGCTGCTCCGTCCATCTAGGGGCATTCTGTCAGTCCACCAAAAATAAAATACATTTTTTTTTTATATTTTGTGCTGTATCCTCCCAGTATACATCCAGGCGTGCTCCGTCCATTTCAGGGTGCTTTGTCCATAGCTCATATTCTGATGTTATAACTTATTGTCCTATTTTTATAATTCTTAAAATTAATATTATTAATAATATAAATTATCTAAATTTAAATTAAATTAATATAACCCTCCAATGCATAATCTAGTCCTTAGGCTGCACCTCCATCCCCCTGCCCTATGCCTTGGACATCTCTCCTTTGCTCGCATACCACCATCAGGCTTCTACCTGCTTGCTTGCACCTCATGTCATCTGTCTGTTGCCCCTCCCCACTAGATTGTTAGCTCTTCAGAGCAGGGCCCTCTTTCCTCTTGTCTAAACCCTCTTCTTGACACATTTCACTCAGCAACCATCTTTACATGCTTTCTCTCCTGCTGGTAAAGGCTCATCTCTATCTATGGCCGCCAGCCCCAAGTAGTACAATGATTACTCCCTCGCTACTTACATCTAAGCTGTATTATGTTTCGAGAATTGTGGTGTTCTATGTTACCTGCACTCCATTTTCGTTATTTATTTACTGTTATGCTAAGTTTTGTCTCCCTGTACTGTCCTTTGTACGGCGCTGCGAAACACTTGTGGCGCCCTATAAATAAAATATAATATTAATAATAATAATAATAATAATAACTAAACTCTCCACAATTAAACAGAGCACCTTCTACATTTCAAAGATTTCCTTCAGCATCAGAAGAACTTAATCCAAAATAAATAAAATTACAGCATCTAAAATATTGTCTTTTTTAATTCTTCTTTGCCTAGTTCATCTTTTTGTGAACTGAAATCTTGAGCCTTGCCTAATGCGTCAGTTTTTTTAAATACATTATTTTTAAAAAATATTTTTTGCTGTGTCCGTCCTCCCAGTGTATACATCCAAGGGTTGCTGCTGCTCTGTCCATCTAGAGGTGTTTTGTTGGTCCACTCAAACTAAAAATAGTAAAATACATTTTTTTTTGTATATTTTGTGCTGTGTCCATCCTCTCAGTATATACATCCAAGGGCTGCTGCTGCTCTGTCCATCTAGGGGTGTTCTGTCCATCCATTCAGGGGCTTTGCCCCAGTATTAAAAAAAATAAATAAAATATTCTGTGATATACCCCAGTATACTATACATCCAGGGGCTGCTACTTCGCATTCCAGTGAGAAGGGCTGTTCTGTGTTCTGTCCATCTGTCCATCTAGGCTTTGCCCCAGTGCTTAAAATAATGAAAAGTATTTTTATTAATAATATAAAAAAATATATATATTATATTTTGTGCTGTACCCCAGTATACTGTACATTCACGTTCCCGAATGCGTTAAAAACTCTTTCTGAGCACACACTGGAGGGTGGGCAACTTGAGTAAAGCAAAAATGTTACTCCCAGCGCTTGCTCAATATCACACATATACAGGGCCGGACTGGGACTAAAAATAGGCCCTGGCATTTTTGAAGCACACAGGCCCACCTTTGTGACTCCTCCCCTTACTATTCCTGACTCCTCCCACTTATTAGTCTATGCTCTTACAAATATAATTAATATTCTAACAACATACAAGCGTACATCATTTTCTATTAAAATACACACAACCTGTGGTTGAAGTGGAAATTTTTAAGTGGGGGTATGTAAATGTGAAGTTTGTAAATAAGCGCGCGCCAAAGGCGCGCACGCTCCGGAAAAGGGGGCGTGGCCACTCAAAAGGGGGCGTGCCCTTCAGTGTAGTTTATCACACCATACACCCCTTATACGCATTATGCACCACAATAGTAGGACCCCTTATACTATCTAGTACTGGTGCCTCTTTCACATTATACCACACAGTATGAGCCAAAATTCACATTATAGCACCCGGTATGAGCCGAAATTTACATTATATGCCCCCAATAGTACAGTGCCAGATCACAATTGCCCCCACAGTGCCAGGTATACAAATGCCCCCACAGTGTCAGGTATACAAATGCCCCCACAGTGCCAGGTAAACAATTGCCCCCACAGTGCCAGGTATACAATTGCCCCCACAGTGCCAGGTATACAATTGCCCCCACAGTGCCAGGTATACAAATGCCCCCACAGTGCCAGGTAAACAATTGCCCCCACAGTGCCAGGTATACAATTGCCCCCACAGTGCCAGGTATACAATTGCCCCCACAGTGCCAGGTATACAAATGCCCCCACAGTGCCAGGTAAACAATTGCCCCCACAGTGCCAGATATACAATTGTCCCCACAGTGCCAGGTATACAAATGCCCCACAGTGCCAGCCAATTGCCCCCACAGTGCCAGGTATACAATTGTCCCCACAGTGCCAGGTATACAAATGCCCCACAGTGCCAGCCAATTGCCCCCACAGTGCCAGGTATACAATTGTCCCCACAGCAGCCAGTGCTGCCGCTACTTACCGCTGCTGCACTGCTGCTGCTGCTGCTGCTCCTCCGGGCTGTGAGGGACGGGGGTGAATCAGGAGAGCAGAGCGCCCGGCGCCAGCGCGGCTGTGTTTGGTGCTGTTGCGGCTTCGTTCAAACCAGCCGCCGGTTCGTGAGCCAATCAGAGCTCGCGGACCGGCGGCTTCTGATTGGCTGCCGGTCCGCGAGCTCTGATTGGCTCACGAACCGGCGGCTGGTTTGAACGAAGCCGCCGCAGCACCAGACACAGCCGCGCTGGCGGGAGCTCTGCTCTCCTCTCCTGACAGCTGAGACATGCTGCCGCCGGACTGAGCGGCAGCGTGTCTCAGTGACTGCTGGACCGGCCCAAGTGGCCATCGGCCCTTCTTGCATTTGCCAAAAGTGCCAGATGGCCAGTCCGGCCCTGCACATATAGCTTGTAGGTTGTAAAATTAATTTTTGTTTTTATTCAGAATTTATACAGAAAGTCATAAATAGACACTCTGATCCAGATTATTATAGCATAACAATAATAATATATTTCCTCTTTTATAAATGCATCAACTTCACCATCTATTTCCATTATTACTATTTTATTATATTTTCTCTAACGTCCTAGTGGATGCTGGGGACTCCGTCAGGACCATGGGGAATAGCGGCTCCGCAGGAGACAGGGCACAAAAGCAAGCTTTTAGGATCACATGGTGTGTACTGGCTCCTCCCCCCATGATCCTCCTCCAAGCCTCAGTTAGGTTTTTGTGCCCGTCCGAGAAGGGTGCAATCTAGGTGGCTCTCTTAAAGAGTTGCTTAGAAAAAGTTTTTAGGTTCTTTATTTTCAGTGAGTCCTGCTGGCAACAGGCTCACTGCATCGAGGGACTTAGGGGAGAGAATTTCAACTCACCTGCGTGCAGGATGGATTGGATTCTTAGGCTACTGGACACCATTAGCTTCAGAGGGAGTCGGAACACAGGTCTCGCCCTGGGGTTCGTCCCGGAGCCGCGCCGCCGACCCCCTTGCAGATGCTGAAGATTGAAGAGGTCCGGAACCAGGCGGCAGAAGACTTTTCAGTCTTCCTCAGGTAGCGCACAGCACTGCAGCTGTGCGCCATTGTCTGTCAGCACACTTCCCACAGCGATCACGGAGGGTGCAGGGCGCGGGGGGGGGGGTGCCCTGGCAGCAATGTAGAATACCTGTATGGCGAAAAATACATCACATATAGCCCTTGAGGCTATATGGATGTATTTAACCCCTGCCAGACTTCACAATCTCCGGAGAAGAAGCCCGCCGAAAAGGGGGCGGGGCCTATTCTCCTCAGCACACAGCGCCATTTTCCCTCACAGAAAGGCTGAGGGGAAGGCTCCCAGGCTCTCCCCTGCACTGCACTACAGAAACAGGGTTAAAACAGAGAGGGGGGGCACTGATTTGGCGATATACATATATATATTAAATGCTATATGGGAGGAACACTTATATAAGGGTTGTCCCTGTATAATTATAGCATTTTGGTGTGTGCTGGCAAACTCTCCCTCTGTCTACCCAAAGGGCTAGTGGGTCCTGTCCTCTATCAGAGCATTCCCTATGTGTGTGCTGTATGTCGGTACGTGTGTGTCGACATGTATGAGGAAAATGTTGGTGAGGAGGCGGAGCAAATTGCCTGTAATGGTGATGTCACTCTCTAGGGAGTCGACACCGGAATGGATGACTTACTTATGGAATTACGTGGTAATGTCAACACGCTGCAAGTGGGTTGACGACATGAGACGGCCGGCGAACAAACTAGTACCGGTCCAGGCGTCTCAGACACCGTCAGGGGCTTGTAAAAACGCCCATTTACCTCAGTCGGTCGACATAGACCCAGACACGGACACTGATTTCAGTGTCGACGGTGAAGAAACAAACGTATTTTCCTTTAGGGCCACACGTTAAGGGCAATGAAGGAGGTGTTACATATTTCTGATACTCCAAGTACCACAAAGAAGGGTATTATGTGTGAGGTGAAAAAACTACCTGTAGTTTTTCCTGAATCAGATAAATTAAATGAAGTGTGTGATGATGCGTGGGTTTCCCCCGATAGAAAATTATTGGCGGTATACCCTTTCCCGCCAGAAGTTAAGGCGCATTGGGAAACACTCCTCAGGGTGGATAAGGCGCTCACATGCTTATCAGAAAAATATCCTAAAAAGTATACACACACATGCTGGTGTTATGCTGTGACCAGCGATCGCCTCAGCCTGGATGTGCAGAGCTGAGGTGGCTTGGTCGGATTCCCTGGCTAAAAATATTGATACCCTTGACAGGGACAGTATTTTATTGACTATAGAGCATTTAAAGGATGCATTTCTATATATACGAGATGCGCAGAGGGATATTTGCACTCTGGCATCAAGAGTAAATGCGATGTCCATATCTGCAAGAAGATGTTTATGGACACGACAGTGGTCAGGGGAAGCAGATTCCAAACGGCACAAAGATGTATTGCCGTATAAAAGGGGAGGAGTTATTTGGGGTCGGTCCATGGGACCTGGTGGCCACGGCAACTGCTGGAAGATCCACCGTTTTTTACCCTAAGTCACATCTCTGCAGAAAAAGACACCGTCTTTTCAGCCTCAGTCTTTTCGTCCCTATAAGATATCTGCCCAGGGATAGAGGAAAGGGAAGAAGACTGCAGCAGGCAGCCCATTCCCAGTAACAGAAGCCCTCCACCGCTTCTACTAAGTTCTCAGCATGACGCTGGGACCGTACAGGACCCCTGGATCCTACAAGTAGTATCAAAGGGGCACAGATTGGAATGTCGAGGCGTTTCCCCCCTCGCAGGTTCCTGTAGTCTGCTGTACCAATGTCCCCCTCCGACAGGGAGGCAGTATTGAAAACAATTCACAAGCTGTATTCCCAGCAGGTGATAATAAAATTACCCCTCCTACAACAAGGAAAGGGGTATTGTTCCACACTATAGGGTGGTACTGAAGCCAGAAGGCTAGGTGAGACCGATTCTAAATCTGAAAAATTTGAACACTTACAAGGGTTCAAATCCAGATGGAGTCACTCAGAGCACTGATAGCGAACTGGGAACAAGGGGACTATTTGGTGTCCCGGGACATCAGGGATGCTTACCTCCATGTCCCAAAATTTGCTTTTCTCACCAAGGGTACCTCAGGTTCGTGGTACAGAACTGTCACTATCAGTTTCAGACGATGCCGTTGGAGTGTCCAAGGCATCCCGGGTCTTTACCAAGGTAATAACCGAAATGAGGATTCGTCTTCAAAGAAAATGGACGACCTCCTGATAAGAACAAGGTCCAGAGAACAGTTGGAGGTCGGAGTAGCACTATCTCAAGTAGTTCTACGACAGCACGGGTGGATTCTAAATATTCCAAAACCGCAGTTGTTCCGACGACACGTCTGCTGGTCCTAGGGATGATTCTGGACACAGTCCAGGAAAAGGGTGTTTCTCCCAGAGGAGAAAGCCAGGGAGTTATCCGAGCTAATCGGGATCCTCCTAAAACCAGGAAAAGTGTCAGTGCATCATTGCACAAGAGTCCTGGTAAAAAATGGTGGCTTATTACGAAGCGCTTCCATTCGGCAGATTTCACGCAAGAACTCTTCAGTGGGATCTGCTGGACAAATGGTCCGGATCGCATCTTCAGATGCATCAGCGGATAACCCTATATCCAAGGACAAGGGTGTCTCTCCTGTGGTGATTACAGAGTGCTCATCTTCTAGAGGGCCGCAGATTCGGCATTCAGGATTGGATGCTGGTATCCACGGAGGCCAGCCTGAGAGGCTGGGAAGCAGTCACACAGGGAAAAAATTTCCAGGGAGTGTGATCAAGTCTGGAGAATTCTCTCCACATAAATATACTGGAGCTAAGAGCAAATTTGTAATGCTATAAGCTTAGCAAGGCCTCTGCTTCAAGGTCAGCCGGTATTGATCCAGTGGGATAACATCACGGCAGTCGCCCACGTAAACAGATAGGGCGGCACAAGAAGCAGGAGGGCAGTGGTCAAAACTGCGAGGATTTTTCGCTAGACGGAAAATCATGTGATAGCACTGTCAGCAGTGTTCATTCCGGGAGTGGACGACTGGGAAGCAGACTTCCTCAGCAGGCACGACCTCCACCCGGGAGAGTGGGAACTTCATCGGGAAGTTTTCCGCATGATTGTGAACCGTTGGGAAAGACCAAAGGTGGAAATGATGGCGTCCCGCCCGAACAAAAAACGGGACAGGTATTGCGCCAGGTCACGAGACCTTCAGGCGATAGCTGTGGACGTCCTGGTAACACCGTGGGTGTAACAGTCGGTGTATGTGTTCCCTCTTCTGCTTCTCATAACCAAGGTATTGAGAATTATAAGACGTAGAGGAGTAAGAACTATACTCGTGGCTCCGGATTGGCCAAGAGGGACTTGGTACCCGGAACTTCAAGAGATGCTCACAGAGGACTAATGGCCTCGGGAGCTAAGATGGGATTTGCTTTCAGCAAGAACCATGTCTGTTCCAAGAGGAACCGTGGCATCTGCCTCTAAGAAAGGACCTGCTCCAGCAGGGACCTTGTCTGTTCCAAGACTTACCGCGACTGCGTTTGACGGCATGGCGGTTGAACGCCGGATCCTAAGGGAAAAGGCATTCCGGAAGAGGTCATACCTACCCTGGTCAAAGCCAGGAAGGAGGTGACCGCACAATGTTATCACCACATGTGGTGAAAATATGTTGCGTGGGTGAGGCCAGGAAGGCCCCACGAAAAAATTTCAACTAGGTCGATTTCTGCACTTCCTGAAAACAGGAGTGTCTATGAGCCTCAAATTGGGGTCCATTAAGGTTCAAGTTTCGGCCCTGTAGATTTTCTTCCAGAAAAAATTGGCTTCAATTCCTGAAGTCCAGACGTTTGTCGAGGGAGTATTGCATATACAGCCCCTTGTGTGCCTCCAGTGGCACCGTGGGATCTCAACGTAGTGTTGGGATTCCTCAAATCATATTGGTTTGAACCGATCAAATCTGTGGATTTGAAATATCTCACATGGAAAGGGACCATGTTGTGGCCCTGGCCTCGGCCAGGCGATTGTCAGAATTGGGGGCTTTGTCTTAAAAAAAGCTCATATTTGTTTTTCCATTCGGACAGGGCAGAACTGCGGACTCGTCCCCAGTTTCTTCCTAAGGTGGTGTCAGCGTTTCGCCTGAAACAACATATTGTGGTGCCTGCGGCTACTAGGGACTTGGAGGACTCCAAGTTGCTAGACGTTGTCGGAGCCCTAAAAATATATATATATATATATATATATATATATATATATATATTTCCAGGACGGCTGGAGTCAGAAAGTCTGACTTGCTGTTTATATTGTATGCACCCCAAAAGATGGGTGCTCCTGCTTCTAAGCAGACTATTGCTCGTTGGATTTGTAGTACAATTCAGCTTGCACAGTCTGTGGCAGGCCTGCCACAGCCAAAATCTGTCAATGCCCATTCCACAAGGAAGGTGGGCTCATCTTGGGCGGATGCCCGAGGGGGTCTCGGCTTTAAAATTTTGCCGAGCAGCTACGTGGTCAGGGGGGAACACGTTTGTAAAATTCTACAAATTTGATACCCTGGCTGAGGAGGACCTGGAGTTCTCTCATTCGGTGCTGCAGAGTCACCCGCACTCTCCCGCCCGTTTGGGAGCTTTGGTATAATCCCCATGGTCCTGACGGAGTCCCCAGCATCCACTAGGACGTTAGAGAAAATAAGATTTTACTTACCGATAAATCTATTTCTCGTAGTCCGTAGTGGATGCTGGGCGCCCATCCCAAGTGCGGATTGTCTGCATTACTTGTACATAGTTATTGTTACAAAAATCGGGTTATTATTGTTGTGAGCCATCTTTTTTAGAGGCTACTTCATTGTTATCATACTGTTAACTGGGTTCAGATCACAAGTTGTACGGTGTGATTGGTGTGGCTGGTTTGGGTCTTACCCGGGATTCAAGATCCTTCCTTATTGTGTACGCTCGTCCGGGCACAGTACCTAACTGAGGCTTGGAGGAGGGTCATGGGGGGAGGAGCCAGTACACACCATGTGATCCTAAAAGCTTGCTTTTGTGCCCTGTCTCCTGCGGAGCCGCTATTCCCCATGGTCCTGACGGAGTCCCCAGCATCCACTACGGACTACGAGAAATAGATTTATCGGTAAGTAAAATCTTATTATTAATTATCACTATTCATTTTTTGAAATACATTTTTGCTAAATCAATTTTGATATAAAAATTATATTCCCAATACAATATACTAAGTAGGTGTTAACAGAATTATGTTATATGTTATATGTTGTATTTTTTATGCTTCCTTCCAGCACACTTGCGGTGGTTTCCTTTTTTTCGTGGATTAAATGTATATATTTTTTTCGTGGATTAGGTATTTTTTTCGTGGATTAGGTGTATATTTTATGTACAAAACAAATTGTGTATATATGTATATATATATACATATATATATATGTGTGTGTATATATATATATATATATATATATATAGGATGAATAACATATGGAAAGGCACCAAGTAAGGGCGGAAATGATGTAATTAGCACAGCGGGGAAAAGGGCAAACTGGAGGATAAAGGAACGGAGTCAGAACGAATGGGTATCCTGACGAAGCCTGAGACCACAGGTGAAACGCGTTGATTGGCCACGGGTACGGACACCGACACTGTCCTCCCGCGGCAAAAGCTCCATTCAGTCTGCCGGCAGACAACAACGGACTCCGTCCTTACACCAGTGCCCGCTTACACGCCGCCAAGGGGAGCCTCGGGCTGAACACAGAAGACTGCCCGGACGGGTGCAGGCAAACACCCCAGCATGCTATAAGCAGCGGCATTCAGCAGGACACAGAGGATCCCCTGGACGAGCGTAGCAGCACTTCCAGACCTCAGAGACTGTGAGTAACGATACAGACTTGAACTGATACACTGTATCCATCTGCACAAAATCCTTTTGGACGGAAACTTAATAACAACATTGCAACATTCTCCAGGACTATTACCGCCTACACTGTTATTTTCATAACCAATTTTGGATAACTAAAAGCAACTTACTGTGTACATACATATCGGATAGAGTAAAACGCATACCAGCGTGTCTACCCATTTTTTTCTTCAAAACATCCTTATGAATTTCCCATCATCTGGTACTTTTCTATTCACTTAACTCTTGGTCTCTTCTCACTATCTATTATTTTTGTTTTGTTTATGTGTTTTTGTTTGTGTTTCTGTTATCAGTATATACCGGTATTTCAGAATTTTAACTTTGATATTTATAAGCAACACATATATATTTTTATCATATAATATATATTCTATTTATGACTTTCTGTATAAATTCTGAATAAAAACAAATATTAATTTTACAACCTACAAGCTATATGTGTGATATTGAGCAAGCGCTGGGAGTAACATTTTTCCTTGAGTAAAGCAAAGCCAGTTTTTGCAAGGGCCTCCAAATTTGCTTTTTTTCCTACCAGTGTGGGAACAGACTGTCTGATATGCCTATTTGGAATGCTATGACTACAATAATCATCAACTATTTTTTGAATGGTGACCATATGCAGTCACAGTAGTCAGTAAGAATTGTAGGCAGTTCCTTCAGTCTGGATCAGATGTCAAAAGTTTTTGCTGAATGATCTGCATCACTGCCACTGGGTCTCTTAGAAAATTTAGCAGAATGGCAAAAATGTCTGGACATTTTCCAGGCTCGTGCCAAAAAAAGGTTTGCAATTTGTTTTTGTGTGATTAGATGGGCCAATTAGTACTTAACTGCTCTCAAATTCTTTCTAAGCTAAGCCATTATTTCTGTCTTTTACGGGAATTCAGGAATTTCAGGAATTTTGAAATGGAGAATGTTCGCTATTTGAGGGTGGAGAGTGTAGTTGCCTCAGCCAGCTTTACGCACAATATGTAACATTTAAGCATATGTACTGTATGTGTTTGACCAATATACACAACTAATTTTTGTATTAATAAAATATATTGCCTTTCCACTTTATTGCAGACATCCTGGAGAAATGACAGACCTGCAATATCCGAAGTGTGGATGATTACTTTTTGGGTTTTATTACGGGTGTGCGCTGGGCCATTTTTTGTGTTTTAGATCTGTGTCTGCTTTGTGGATCTGTATTGGTTTTGCCAAAACGACCCGTGCATGTTTTGGTTTTGGATCTGTATTTTTAGGGAGCTAGGTGTCGCTGGACTGATTACGTTCTTAGCCAAAGTTTCTGAATGTGTCAACAACGTGTGATGTATGTTCTGCAAGTGGCGTAACAGGGAGGAGGTTCCTAGGTGGTTACGGTTCCTACCTCTACTTACAACAACTTTACAAAGGCTACAGATGGCGAGACAGTAAATGTCCAGGTTTGGGGAGAAATAATTACACACAGAAGAGGTGGATTTTTTTGTCTTTTGCCCAGGCATGACAATGGGCTTATTCATACCATGGATAACAACTGTCTCCACTGGAGCCTTATGTAAACAAAATACATCCTCATCAAAATCCTTATCGTCAACATTCTCATTAGTGCCAGCTACACCAATATCCTCCTCATCCTAGCGCACTTCTACAGTGAAATCCTCAATCTCAATGTCAGCACGTTGACTGGCCCTGCTCCTCCCAACACTTTCAGAAGGCGTGCAAATGGTGGAAGGAGCCTTTTCTTCCCGTACAGTATTGGATAGGTCAGGCTTATACATCGCAACCGTGGACACACTTGGACTCTCCTTGGGTATTGGTGATATTTCCAAATGCACAGTTGGATCATTGTGTCTTAACAAGTTTCCATTTTTTAATGCTTCTACAGGGAGGAGGACTTACATGATCACTATGAGATGCAGAACCACCAGTCATAAACACAGGCCAAGGCCTTAGCCTTTTCTTGCCACTTTGTGTAGTGAATGACATATTGCCTATTTTATGTTTCTCATCAGCTAAATTTACTATTTTTTATTCATTACTGTAAAATATTGCTTCTTTGATTTTACATGCCCTCTATGCCATTGGGCATCTGCTTTAGCAGATGATGTTGATGGACTTGCATTGTCAATATCATGACTAGTAGTAGCAGCAGCACTTCAGCACGTAGTAGCAAGTGGTTCCTGATGTTACAATTGTTTGTCCTCCATTTCTATCAACATGAAGTGGGGTGGAGCAACCATGTCGTGCAAATGAGTCAGAAATATATATAATAATTACACACAGCGGTTGACTTCCCAGACAACATTGTACATATGAGTCATAAATATGTAGAAGTATTTTTTATATCACACATCGGTGGTTACAGTGTCACACAAATGAGTCAGAAATATATATAATAATTACACACTGCGGTTTACTTCACCGACAGTGTCACAAAAATGAGTCACAAATATGTAGAAGTATTTTTTATATCACACACCGGCGGTTACAGTGTCGCACAAATGAATCAAAAACATATATAATAATTACACACTGCGGTTGACTTCACCGACAGTGTCGTACAAATGAGTCAAAAATATGTAGAATTATTTATTATATATCATACACCAGCGGTTACAGTGTCACACAAATGAGTCAGAAATATATGTAATCATTACATACTGTGGTTGACTGCACTGACAGCGTTGCACAATACGTGTATGAGTAGAAAATAATATACTGCAGTCTGACTGGTGGTGTCACAGTACTTATGAAAATAACATAAAAATTGTATAGTACACTGGGGTACAGTACAAACAAAAAATATATATATATATTTTTTATTATTATAATTTTAGCATTTTTGTCTTTAGCTTTTATTATTTTAATTTTACACTGGGGCAGAGCCCCTGGATAGATGGACAGATCACCACTTTCAGATACAGCAGGCAGAGAGAGCATCCCTTTTTCAGATACAGCAGACAGAGAGAGCACCCCTTTTTCAGATACAGCAGACAGAGCACATCTTTTTTAGATACAGCAGAGTACCCCTTTCAGATACGGCAGAGAGAGCACCCCTTTTTCAGAAACAGCAGACAAAGCACCCCTTTTTCAGATACAGCAGGCAGAGAGAGAGAGAGAGAGCACCCCTTTTTCAGATATAGCAGAGCACCACTTTCAGATACAGCAGAGAGAGCACACCTTTTTCAGAAACAGCAGACAAAGCACCCCTTTTTCAGATACAGTAAGCAAAGAGAGAGAGAGCACCCCTTTTTCAGATATAGCAGAGAGAGCACCCTTTCAGATACAGCAGGCAGAGAGAGAGCACCAGTTTCAGGTATAGCAGACATAGGGGTAAATTTACTAATATGGGAGTTCTATTTAAGATGGGATGTTGCCCATAGCAACCAATCAGATTCTGCTTCTCATTTATAAAGCACCTTCTAGAAGATAATACCTGGAATGTGATTGGTTGCTGTGGGCAACATCCCATCTTAAATAGAACTCCCATCTTAGTAAATTTACCCCATAGAGAGTAATCCTTTTTCAGATACAGCAGACCAGGGCCAGTGCTAGGGTGTTCGGCACCCTCTGCAAACTATACATTTGCACCCTCTCTTACTTTACAAAGGGACAGGGTGCATCAAAAAAGTGATGTGGTCTCATAAGGAAAGGACGAGGCAACACAATAGTACCCCCATTAAAAATCCCCCCAGTAGTGGCGCTGCTTACACATTACGAACCCAGTGGTAGTGCCGCTTACACACAACACCCCCAATAGTAGCGCAGCTTACACATAATTCCCCCAGCCGTAGCGCAGCTTACACGTAATGCCCCAGTAGTAGTGCAGCTTACACGTAACACCCCAGTAGTTTCACATCTTACACATAACACCCCAGTAGTAGAGCTGCTTACATATAACGCCCACAGAAGTGCAGTGTATTCACATTCCCCCAACCCCCCCTGCACACATACATAAATACACACATACACAAACACACAGACTTTCTCACTCACTCCCCCTTCACTTACTTATCACAGTCTGGCTGGCAGGATCTCTGGAGCAGCATGTCCTCCTCTGTGGCACTGCAGTCTGCCGGTAGGGATGGCCATCGACCATTGATTATTCGAAATAATCGGTGGTCTATGACTAATGGTAACTACTTTTAGCATCGATGGGTTATCAATTCTTATTTTTTTCATGCTTCAAGGAGTCAGGGACATGGAGCATAGTTCCTCCCCCGAAACCCATGAAGCCATGCCCCTGGGCCCTGATTGCCATGTGACTAACTCAATATTAAAGTAAGTATGACCATCGATCATCAAAACCATCTACGGTTCCATACAGATGGTTTCACACCATCAATGTTACCAATCATTGATACCATCGATGATATCCCACTGATGGCCATCCATATCTGCTGGTCCCATGTAGCCCTGCCCCTCTGTCTGTGTAGCTCTGCCCCCTCCGCCCATATAGATCCGCTCAATTTCATCCGATCAGTCACTGCCACTGTCACTGGAGGAGGCTTTAAGCTGCCAGTGCCGCTGCCTGTCATACAGTGACAGGCGCAGCAGCCGGCAGCAGTAGGCACAACAGCAGGGATGCAGAGCAGAGAGAGCTCCTCTCCAGCCTGGCGCTTACCTGCTCTGGATCCCTTTGCTGAGCAGGTTGAGCCGGGCCTACAGCTGACAGAGCGAGCACCACTTTCAAATACAGCAGACATAGAGAGCGCACCCCTTTCAGATACAGCAGACAGGGCACTCCTTTCAGATACAGCAGACAGGGCACTCCTTTCAGATACAGCAGACAGGGCACTCCTTTCAGATACAGCAGACAGAGCATCCCTTTCAGATACAGCAGACAGGGAGAGCACCCCTTTCAGATACAGCAGAAAGAGCACCCCTTTCAGATACAGCAGACAGAGCACCCGCCACACGCCACATCAGACAACACTGTACTGGAGACGGTCACGTCCGTTCAGTACACTCTCCACAGCCAGAGTGAAGATGGCGCCGATGCACGGGACTTACATAGAATCCAAAACTCGCTAGAATACGACACTGGGAAGATGACGTTAGACCTCACTTTGGGATCTGAGTAAGATGGGAAATCCCGAGCTGGACTCGGATCCCGGCTCGTATAGCAATACTCGGGTGGGTACGGTTCCCGGGGAACTGAACCCGCTCATCCCTAGTATACCTATATATTTGGAATCGGAGTCTGGTGGGAAAACCCAAGCCATCACGCACATCTCTAGACCCTCCTCCCTCATATATTTGCTTCAGAATAAAAATATTACATTTACTATTTATCAACCATTCCTTCCTTTACCTGCCTTCCACTACATACATACTTCAACTCCTATGGGCCTCTAATCTAGTTATTATTTATTGATTAATGAAAGCTTTCTTGGTTACTTTCTGTGGGGTCGCATAGTTTATTAAACTGCCACCCTGTCTGCCACTGCAGTGCCATTCTGTTTCCTAGATGAGCCATGATGGGAGTATAAGTGTCACATGTTCCGGCTGCCCACTGCTGTCAACCACAGAAAAAAAAACCCTTAACAGCGCATGTAATGTGGATTATATATCATTAAATAATTAAATATTAATCCTATAGCAACAAACTCCCAGAGACTTGTCTGCACCAGTCTCACATACAATATTCAAACGCAAAAGAAAATAAGGAGCCGCGCTTGAGGATCAATATGTATAAAAATGATTAAATGCCGGTGTTCACATAAAAAGAAAAAAGTTTTTATATTTTATTGCTATAAAAAACATGTAACAATGGACAAGCATAAAACACATTCCTAGAGATGGATGGACTTATAATAGATAGCAATAGCTGGCAGCATTTGTAAAACAATACAATGTATCAGTTGCTGGTAGTATTTATGAAGTAATACAATGTCTCAATTGCAGTCCGGTGTAATAGGCCCTACACACATGCCGATTTGTTTGAAAGATATGAACGATCTCGTTCATAAGTGAACGAGAACTCGTTCATATCTTTCAGTGTGGAGGCTCCAGCGATGAATGATGCGCGGCCCCATGCTCGATCATCGCTGGTCCCCCGTCGGCTGTGCGTGCAGGCCAATATGGACGATCTCGTCCATATTTGCCTGCACTTCAATGGAGCCGCGTGACGGGGGGAGTGAAGTTTCTTCACTCCCCCCGTCACTACGCCCCCGCCGCCGGGTCGCCCGTCAGACGTATCCGCTGCCGGGCAGCTCGGCGGCGGATCGGCATGTCTGTAGGGCCCTAAAGTCTTGTAACAACCCTGTTCAGGCTGCTATTGCGCATACAATATTTGTGTGTTAGATAATGGAGAGTCACTAAATTCTGAGGTAGAGGTAAGGCTGTAATTTTGACGAGATATAAATCCTCCAATTAAAACATAAAGGACATATTGTGGTCGCATACAGTCCGATCGTAAACCAGATGTTACTCACTCAAAACCCCTTTGGCACTGGGATCCGTTTTGCAATAAGAGGAGAGAACAGAACCGAGCGTCCTCGGATGGTCGGTGAATGCGGTCTCTAGTAAAGTGATTGGCTCCGTAAGAGCGGCTTGTAGTTAGGCAGCCAGATCCGTGGAATCCGGTCAGTCAAGTTTTCCCCAGCCGTGGGTAACTCCAGTCGTACTGATAATACTGGTGATGTTAGGAGGAAGCCAGTATAGAGTAGGCAGATCAGTTAATGCCGCTGAGAGCGGTGATTCGTAACAGCCGTCCGTAACCTCAGAAGGTGAATCTAACCAAGGAGTCCTAAACGTGTTTCGACACTTCCGGTGACACTTTCAATACGTAATCACCTATAGGTAATCACTAAGCCCACTGCTGTCACTTAGTTTAGTCATTCAGCTATCTCGGTGCAACCTTTTGGCCTAAACTGGATAGAAACAATATTGTGAGATGTAAAGTGTTCAGAATAGACTGGAAATGAGTGGAAAAGAATATTATTGAGGTTAATAATACTGTAGGAACAAAAACACCCACAAATTCTGTTATTTTAGCTGTTTTTATGACTAATTTAAAAAAAAAAAATCTACTGTAGATCCAAAACTAAAACCCGCACGGGTGGTTTTGCATAACCCAATCCAGATCCAAAACACAAAGAAGGTACTGATCCAAAACCCCAAAAATGGCGCGGCGCACACCCCTAATTCTTAAATAGAACTCCCATCTTAGTAAATTTACCCTCAGTTTCTAGAACGTCTGAAACTTGCTCCTATGATCTTACTTGGAAACTGGACCCTAGCCATACAGTATATCGCTAATCACTGAATAGGCTCAAATCAATAACTTTTAATTCACAAATGTGAAATATCTCATGTACTGTATATTAAATGGATCATTTTAATGTCATATTTAACCAAGCAGAAATAATGCAAAGTATATATTACAGTATCTATTGCAGCCACATTTATATATAATCACTAGATACTGTATGTCTATTTGCCGAAACATTACCTAGAAACTTTACCATGAAAGATTAACATTTGTGGACAAAGAGTGACATCTAGAGGCTGTCTGTGGAACATCAGTCATTGTCTTCTGCCTAATTCTGGGCCTGATTTAGGAGCACATTTAACTATATTCACAACAAGGCCCAGATAATTACTAGTGATGAGCGGGTTCGGTTTCCGAGAAACCGAACCCACCCGAGCTTTACCTTTTTCACACGGGTCCGAGCAGACTCGGATCCTCCCGCCTTGCTCGGCTAACCCAAGCGCGCCCGAACGTCATCATCCCGCTGTCGGATTCTCGCGAGATTCGGATTCTATATAAGCAGCCGCGCGTCGCCGCCATTTTTCACACGTGCATTGAGATTGATAGGGAGAGGACGTGGCTGGCGTCCTCTCCGTTTATATACTAGTTATATACTACACAGTTGATCTGATTGCTTAGCTTATTGTGGGGAGGATTGGGGAGCAGCTGTTAGGAGGAGTACAGTGCAGAGTTTTGCTAATAGTGACCACCAGTTTTTTATCAGATTTCTGCCTGAAAAAAACGCTCCATACCATATCTGTGCTAAGTGTGCAGTGCTGCATGATATATCTGTGCTGAGTGCTCACACTGCTTAATTGTGGGGACTGGGGAGCAGCTATAGCAGGAGTACAGTGCACAGTTTTGCTGACAGTGACCACCAGTATACGTTTGTCTGCCTGAAAAACACTCCTGTGGTGTCTTTTTTTTTTATACTATATAAACGCAGTCTGCTGACAGTGTTCACCAGGTCCATTATACTGTATATAGCAGTACGGTAGGCCACTGCTGTACCTACCTCTGTGTCGTCACTCGTCGTCCATAAGTATACTAGTATCCATCCATCTACATTGTATACCTGTGGTGTCTTTTTTTTTTATATACTATAAACGCAGTCTGCTGACAGTGTCCACCAGGTCCATTATACTGTATATAGCAGTACGGTAGGCCACTGCTGTACCTACCTCTGTGTCGTCACGCGTCGTCCATAAGTATACTAAGTATCCATCCATCTACATTGTATACCTGTGGTGTCTTTTTTTCTTTATACTATAAACGCAGTCTGCTGACAGTGTCCACCAGGTCCATTATACTGTATATAGCAGTACGGTAGGCCACTGCTGTACTTACCTCTGTGTCGTCACGCGTCGTCCATAAGTATACTAAGTATCCATCCATCTACATTGTATACCTGTGGTGTCTTTTCTTTATACTAAGTATAAACGCAATCTGCTGACAGTGTCCACCAGGTCCATTATACTGTATATAGCAGTACGGTAGGCCACTGCTGTACCTACCCCTGTGTCGTCACTCATCGTCCATAAGTATACTAAGTATCCATCCATCTACATAGTATAAAGAAAAAAGACACCACAGGTATACAATGTAGATGGATGGATACTTAGTATACTTATGGACGACGAGTCTGACGACACAGAGGTAGGTACAGCAGTGGCCTACCGTACTGCTATATACAGTATAATGGACCTGGTGGACACTGTCAGCAGACTGCGTTTATAGTATAAAGAAAAAAAGACACCACAGGTATACAATGTAGATGGATGGATACTTAGTATACTTATGGACGACGAGTGACGATACAGAGGTAGGTACAGCAGTGCCCTACCGTACTGCTATATACAGTATAATGGACCTGGTGGACACTGTCAGCAGACTGCGTTTATAGTATAAAGAAAAAAAGACACCACAGGTATACAATGTAGATGGATGGATACTTAGTATACTTATGGACGACGAGTGACGACACAGAGGTAGGTACAGCAGTGGCCTACCGTACTGCTATATACAGTATAATGGACCTGGTGGACACTGTCAGCAGACTGCGTTTATACTTAGTATAAAGAAAAAAGACACCACAGGTATACAAAGTATAAACGCAGTCTGCTGACAGTGTCCACCAGGTCCATTATACTGTATATAGCAGTACGGTAGGCCACTGCTGTACCTACCTCTGTATCGTCACTCGTCGTCCATAAGTATACTAAGTGTCCATCCATCTACATTGTATACCTGTGGTGTCTTTTTTTCTTTATACTATAAACGCAGTCTGCTGACAGTGTCCACCAGGTCCATTATACTGTATATAGCAGTACGGTAGGCCACTGCTGTACCTACCTCTGTGTCGTCACACTCGTCGTCCATAAGTATACTAAGTATCCATCCATCTACATTGTATACCTGTGGTGTCTTTTTTTCTTTATACTAAGTATAAACGCAGTCTGCTGACAGTGTCCACCAGGTCCATTATACTGTATATAGCAGTACGGTAGGCCACTGCTGTACCTACCCCTGTGTCGTCACTCATCGTCCATAAGTATACTAAGTATCCATCCATCTACATTGTATACTTGTGGTGTCTTTTTTTTATATACTATAAACGCAATCTGCTGACAGTGTCCACCAGGTCCATTATACTGTATATAGCAGTACGGTAGGCCACTGCTGTACCTACCCCTGTGTCGTCACTCATCGTCCATAAGTATACTAAGTATCCATCCATCTACATAGTATAAAGAAAAAAGACACCACAGGTATACAATGTAGATGGATGGATACTTAGTATACTTATGGACGACGAGTCTGACGACACAGAGGTAGGTACAGCAGTGCCCTACCGTACTGCTATATACAGTATAATGGACCTGGTGGACACTGTCAGCAGACTGCGTTTATAGTATAAAGAAAAAAAGACACCACAGGTATACAATGTAGATGGATGGATACTTAGTATACTTATGGACGACGAGTGACGACACAGAGGTAGGTACAGCAGTGGCCTACCGTACTGCTATATACAGTATAATGGACCTGGTGGACACTGTCAGCAGACTGCGTTTATACTTAGTATAAAGAAAAAAGACACCACAGGTATAGAAAGTATAAACGCAGTCTGCTGACAGTGTCCACCAGGTCCATTATACTGTATATAGCAGTACGGTAGGCCACTGCTGTACCTACCTCTGTATCGTCACTCGTCGTCCATAAGTATACTAAGTGTCCATCCATCTACATTGTATACCTGTGGTGTCTTTTTTTCTTTATACTATAAACGCAGTCTGCTGACAGTGTCCACCAGGTCCATTATACTGTATATAGCAGTACGGTAGGCCACTGCTGTACCTACCTCTGTGTCGTCACACTCGTCGTCCATAAGTATACTAAGTATCCATCCATCTACATTGTATACCTGTGGTGTCTTTTTTTCTTTATACTAAGTATAAACGCAGTCTGCTGACAGTGTCCACCAGGTCCATTATACTGTATATAGCAGTACGGTAGGCCACTGCTGAACCTACCCCTGTGTCGTCACTCATCGTCCATAAGTATACTAAGTATCCATCCATCTACATTGTATACCTGTGGTGTCTTTTTTTTTTATATACTATAAACGCAATCTGCTGACAGTGTCCACCAGGTCCATTATACTGTATATAGCAGTACGGTAGGCCACTGCTGTACCTACCCCTGTGTCGTCAATCATCGTCCATAAGTATACTAAGTATCCATCCATCTACATAGTATAAAGAAAAAAGACACCACAGGTATACAATGTAGATGGATGGATACTTAGTATACTTATGGACGACGAGTCTGACGACACAGAGGTAGGTACAGCAGTGCCCTACCGTACTGCTATATACAGTATAATGGACCTGGTGGACACTGTCAGCAGACTGCGTTTATAGTATAAAGAAAAAAAGACACCACAGGTATACAATGTAGATGGATGGATACTTAGTATACTTATGGACGACGAGTGACGACACAGAGGTAGGTACAGCAGTGGCCTACCGTACTGCTATATACAGTATAATGGACCTGGTGGACACTGTCAGCAGACTGCGTTTATACTTAGTATAAAGAAAAAAGACACCACAGGTATACAAAGTATAAACGCAGTCTGCTGACAGTGTCCACCAGGTCCATTATACTGTATATAGCAGTACGGTAGGCCACTGCTGTACCTACCTCTGTATCGTCACTCGTCGTCCATAAGTATACTAAGTGTCCATCCATCTACATTGTATACCTGTGGTGTCTTTTTTTCTTTATACTATAAACGCAGTCTGCTGACAGTGTCCACCAGGTCCATTATACTGTATATAGCAGTACGGTAGGCCACTGCTGTACCTACCTCTGTGTCGTCACACTCGTCGTCCATAAGTATACTAAGTATCCATCCATCTACATTGTATACCTGTGGTGTCTTTTTTTCTTTATACTAAGTATAAACGCAGTCTGCTGACAGTGTCCACCAGGTCCATTATACTGTATATAGCAGTACGGTAGGCCACTGCTGTACCTACCCCTGTGTCGTCACTCATCGTCCATAAGTATACTAAGTATCCATCCATCTACATTGTATACCTGTGGTGTCTTTTTTTTTTATATACTATAAACGCAATCTGCCGACAGTGTCCACCAGGTCCATTATACTGTATATAGCAGTACGGTAGGCCACTGCTGTACCTACCTCTGTGTCATCACTCGTCGTCCATAAGTATACTAAGTATCCATCCATCTACATTGTATACCTGTGGTGTATTTTTTTCTTTATACTATAAACGCAGTCTGCTGACAGTGTCCACCAGGTCCATTATACTGTATATAGCAGTACGGTAGGCCACTGCTGTACCTTCCTCTGTGTCGTCACTCGTCGTCCATAAGTATACTAAGTATCCATCCATCTACATTGTATACCTGTGGTGTCTTTTTTTCTTTATACTAAGTATAAACGCAGTCTGCTGACAGTGTCCACCAGGTCCATTATACTGTATATAGCAGTACGGTAGGCCACTGCTGTACCTACCTCTGTGTCGTCACTCGTCGTCCATAAGTATACTAGTATCCATCCATCTACATTGTATACCTGTGGTGCCTTTTAGTTGTGCGCATTAAAATATGGAGAACAAAAATGTGGAGGTTAAAAAAATAGGGAAAGATCAAGATCCACTTCCACCTCGTGCTGAAGCTGCTGCCACTAGTCATGGCCGAGACGATGAAATGCCATCAACGTCGTCTGCCAAGGCCGATGCCCAATGTCATAGTACAGAGCATGTAAAATCCAAAACACAAAAGATCAGTAAAATGACCCAAAAATCAAAATTAAAAGCGTCTGAGGAGAAGCGTAAACTTGCCAATATGCCATTTACGACACGGAGTGGCAAGGAACGGCTGAGGCCCTGGCCTATGTTCATGGCTAGTGGTTCAGCTTCACATGAGGATGGAAGCACTCATCCTCTTGCTAGAAAAAAGAAAAGACTTCAGCTGGCAAAAGCACAGCAAAGAACTGTGCGTTCTTCGAAATCACAAATCCCCAAGGAGAGTCCAATTGTGTCGGTTGTGATGCCTGACCTTCCCAACACTGGACGGGAAGAGCTTGCGCCTTCCACCATTTGCACGCCCCCCTGCAAGTGCTGGAAGGAGCACCCGCAGTCCAGTTCCTGATAGTCAAATTGAAGATGTCAGTGTTGAAGCACACCAGGATGAGGATATGGGTGTTGCTGGCGCTGGGGAGGAAATTGACAAGGAGGATTCTGATGGTGAGGTGTTTTGTTTAAGTCAGGCACCCGGGGAGATGCCTGTTGTCCGTGGGAGGAATATGGCCATTGACATGCCTGGTCAAAATACAAAAAAAAATAAGCTCTTCGGTGTGGAATTATTTCAACACAAATGCGGACAACAGGTGTCAAGCCGTGTGTTGCCTTTGTCAAGCTGTTATAAGTAGGGGTAAGGACGTTAACCACCTCGGAACATCCTCCCTTATACGTCACCTGCAGCGCATTCATCATAAGTCAGTGACAAGTTCAAAAACTTTGGGCGACAGCGGAAGCAGTCCACTGACCAGTAAATCCCTTCCTCTTGTAACCAAGCTCCTGCAAACCACACCACCAACTCCCTCAGTGTCAATTTCCTCCTTACCCAGGAAAGACAATAGTCCTGCAGGCCATGTCACTGGCAAGTCTGACGAGTCCTCTCCTGCCTGGGATTCCTCCGATGCATCCTTGAGTTTAACGCCTACTGCTGCTGTTATTGCTGCTGGGGGTCGATCGTCATCCCAGAGGGGAAGTCGGAAGACCACTTGTACTACTTCCAGTAAGCAATTGACTGTCCAACAGTCCTTTGCGAGGAAGATGAAATATCACAGCAGTCATCCTGCTGCAAAGCGGATAACTGAGGCCTTGGCAGCCTGGGCGGTAAGAAACGTGGTTCCGGTATACATCGTTAATTCAGAGCCAACTATAGACTTGATTGAGGTACTGTGTCCCCCGTACCAAATACCATCTAGGTTCCATTTCTCTAGGCAGGCGATACCGAAAATGTACACAGACCTCAGAAAAAGACTCACCAGTGTCCTAAAAAATGCAGTTGTACCCAATGTCCACTTAACCACGGACATGTGGACAAGTGGAGCACGGCAGACTCAGGACTATATGACTGTGACAGCCCACTGGGTAGATGTATTGCCTCCCGCTGCAAGAACAGCAGCGGCGGCACCAGTAGCAGCATCTCGCAAGCGCCAAATCGTTCCTAGGCAGGCTACGCTTTGTATCACCGCTTTCCAGAATACGCACACAGCTGAAATCCTTTTACGGCAACTGAGGAAGATCATCGCAGAATGGCTTATCCCAATTGGACTCTCCTGGGGATTTGTGACATCGGACAACGCCAGCAATATTGTGCGTGCATTACATCTGGGCAAATTCCAGCACGTCCCATGTTTTGCACATACCTTGAATTTGGTGGTGCAGAATTATTTAAAAAACGACTGGGGCGTGCAATAGATGCTGTCGGTGGCCCGAAAAATTGTGGGCCACTTTCGGCGTTCAGACACCGCGTACAGAAGACTGGAGCACCACCAAACACACCTGAACCTGCCCTGCCATTATCTGAAGCAGGAGGTGATAACGAGGTGGAATTCAACCCTCTATATGCTTCAGAGGATGGAGGAGCAGCAAAAGGCCATTAAAGCCTATACATCTGGCCACGATATAGGCAAAGGAGGTGGAATGCACCTGTCTCAAGCGCAGTGGAGAATGATTTCAACGTTGTGCAAGGTTCTGCAACCCTTTGAACTTGCCACACGTGAAGTCAGTTCAGACACTGCCAGCCTGAGTCAGGTCATTCCCCTCATCAGGCTTTTGCAGAAGAAGCTGGAGACATTGAAGGAGGAGCTAAAACAGAGCGATTCTGCTAGGCATGTGGGACTTGTGGATGGAGCCCTTCATTCGCTTAACCAGGATTCACGGGTGGTCAATCTGTTGAAATCAGAGCACTACATTTTGGCCACCGTGCTCGATCCTAGATTTAAAACCTACGTTGTATCTCTCTTTCCGGCAGACACAAGTCTGCAGATGTTCAAAGACCTGCTGGTGAGAAAATTGTCAAGTCAAGCGGAACGTGACCCGTCAACAGCTCCTCCTTCACATTCTCCCGCAACTGGGGGTGCGAGGAAATGGCTAAGAATTCCGAGCCCACCCGCTGGCGGTGATGCAGGGCAGTCTGGAGCGAGTGCTGACATCTGGTCCGGACTGAAGGACCTGCCAACGATTACTGACATGTCGTCTACTGTCATTGCATATGATTCTCTCACCATTGAAAGAATGGCGGAGGATTATATTAGTGACCGCATCCAAGTAGGCACGTCAGATAGTCCGTACGTATACTGGCAGGAAAAAGAGGCAATTTGGAGGCCCTTGCAGAAACTGGCTTTATTCTACCTAAGTTGCCCTCCCTCCAGTGTGTACTCCGAAAGAGTGTTTAGTGCAGCCGCTCACCTTGTCAGCAATCGGCGTACGAGGTTACTTCCAGAAAATGTGGAGAAGATGATGTTCATTAAAATGAATTATAATCAATTCCTCCGTGGAGACATTCACCAGCAGCAATTGCCTCCAGAAAGTACACGGGGACCTGAGATGGTGGATTCCAGTGGGGGCGAATTAATAATCTGTGAGGAGGGGGATGTACACAGTGAAATGGGTGATGAATCGGACGATGAGGAGGAGGTGGACATCTTGCCTCTGTAGAGCCAGTTTGTTCAAGGAGAGATTGATTGCTTCTTTTTTGGTGGGGGCCCAAACAAACCAGTCATTTCAGTCACAGTCGTGTGGCAGACCCTGTCACTGAAATGATGGGTTCGTTAAAGTGTGCATGTCCTGTTTATACAACATAAGGGTGGGTGGGAGGGCCCAAGGACAATTCCATCTTGCACCTCTTTTTTCTTTCATTTTTCTTTGCATCATGTGCTGTTTGGGGAGTATTTTTTTGAAGGGCCATCCTGCGTGACACTGCAGTGCCACTCCTAGATGGGCCAGGTGTTTGTGTCGGCCACTAGGGTCGCTTAGCTTAGTCACACAGCTACCTCATTGCGCCTCTTTTTTTCTTTGCGTCATGTGCTGTTTTGGGGAGTATTTTTTTGAACGGCCATCCTGCGTGACACTGCAGTGCCACTCCTAGATGGGCCAAATGTTTGTGTCGGCCACTTGGGTCGCTTATCTTAGTCACACAGCGACCTTGGTGCGCCTCTTTTTTTCTTTGCATCATGTGCTGTTTGGGGAGTATTTTTTTGAAGTGCCATCCTGTCTGACACTGCAGTGCCACTCCCAGATGGGCCAGGTGTTTGTGTCGGCTACTTGGGTCGCTTAGCTTAGTCACACAGCTACCTCATTGCGCCTCTTTTTTTCTTTGCATCATGTGCTGTTTGGGGACAATTTTTTTGAAGGGCCATCCTGTCTGACACTGCAGTGCCACTCCTAGATGGGCCAGGTGTTTGTGTCGGCCACTTGGGTCGCTTAGCTTAGCCATCCAGCGACCTCGGTGCAAATTTTAGGACTAAAAATAATATTGTGAGATGTGAGGTGTTCAGAATAGACTGAAAATGAGTGGAAATTATGGTTATTGAGGTTAATAATACTATGGGATCAAAATGACCCCCAAATTCTTTGATTTAAGCTGTTTTTTAGGGTTTTTTGAAAAAAACATCGAATCCAAAACACACCCGAATCCGACAAAAACATTTCGGTGAGGTTTTGCCAAAACGTGTCCGAACCCAAAACACGGCCGCGGAACCGAACCCAAAACCAAAACACAAAACCCAAAAAATTTCCGGTGCACATCACTAATAATTACAACTTGTTATAGTTGCATATTGCAGCAATAACAAATTGATTATACGGCAATGTATCAAAAATATATAGAGGGACAATGGGCTAAAATCCTACGAAGTGTAAACAGTAAAGTGAATGCTAATGTGATCACTTCTGAGTTCAGACTCTGCATTCTTATTGCATATGTGTGGTCATTTTACAGTGCAATGTGCAACCAGCAATGTAGCCCAACAGCAGAGCAAGGCTTCTTGCCTCCCTATGATAGTCCTGACCCCAAGCCCGTGACCTCAGCATAGAAATAGTGTAGAGGTACCCAAATAATCCGGGCAGCTCTACACACTGCAGTGTGCATACCTGGAGCATCCACAGCACTAAAGCAGCACTACTGGCCATAGAGTGCCAGAGGGACCGATTAATAAGGTGCTCAGCAGTAATTCATGTCTGGGATGTAGTGACACACCGGCGGCTCCCGTTGGCATGCCGCTCTTAATCGGTACACTGTAACAGGTACATGGTGCAGAGGTCCTACTTGTCTCCTTGGTGTGTGATAATACGCTGGTGGCGTGCCGCTCTCACTCAATACACCATGGTAGTTGTGTAGTGTAAGGATCCTATTCATCTCCTTAGTATAAAAGGACTCAATTACAAGACGGCTGGTACCACACAGTTCGGTTGACGCATTTCCCTGCCTTGTATTAAAATCGGCGGCTTCCTCAGAACGTAATGAAACAAGGTTGCACGGAGGAATGATTTTAAACACACCGCGCTCCCGTGCACATGCGCACTTTACATGTGTTCCAAGCCTCAGTTTCATGTGGAGAAGTCATTTCATAGAGATTACAATGTGACAAATAAATGTACAAACTATTAATAAAACCAGAGTGGCACACACCACAGCATCATTATATTAATACAATGTTGCTGTTTAAATTTCTATAGTATCCTTTTTTAGAGAGGCAGAGAAGAAATAGCCACACAGTATATTTAACAATATCCAGTATATCCAAGAAGTAATACCATATATTGTATATATTAATTAGTGGACATTTTTCGGGTATTGTGTTTTGGTTTTGGATTCGGTTCCGCGGCCGTGTTTTGGATTCGAACGCGTTTTGACAAAACCTCACCGAAATTTTTTTGTCGGATTCGGGTGTGTTTTGGATTCGGGTGTTTTTTTCAAAAAACCCTAAAAAACAGCTTAAATCATAGAATTTGGGGCTCATTTTGATCCCATAGTATTATTAACCTCAATAACTATAATTTCCACTCATTTCCAGTCTATTCTGAACACCTCACACCTCACAATATTATTTTTAGTCCTAAAATTTGCACCGAGGTCGCTGGATGGCTAAGCTAAGTGACACAAGTGGCCGACACAAACACCTGGCCCATCTAGGAGTGGACAACAAAGTGACCCCCTGGCGCTGATTGGTAATTAGCAATTACTACATATATACGTCTTATAGTATTCTTTGGCCTTATAAACTTAATTTACTTATAAGAATCTAGAAGCAGCTCAACTGTAAATAAAGGGGGCTTCTCTACCTCCTTAACATAGTACTTAGAAAAAAAGAAAAAAACAGAAGCGCTAATGGATTCCTTATTAAAATAATTTTTTTTTTTACTTTTTACAGCTATTACTAAATAGCTCTTTGACTTACCTAAATATCTAATTATACATTAAAAATATTACTTTTTATAAAAAATTCTGGCCAGTTTTATAAAACAACAATAATAACACAACAATATTAACACATACACAATTGGATGCTCTTCTCCGTGCGGAGAGATGGACAGTTAAATACAAATAGATGACACTGTTTCCCTCTGATCTTATCAGGTTAACCAGCCTCAGGAATAATACATAGTTGCTCATTCGACTTGTGCTTAGAGCCCTTAGGATTTTGTAGCTGTGTTAAAGATGGATTTTTAATACACAGTTTCTTTGCTCAGAGTGTTAACTATTTTTCACAAGTCCACGCTCTTATAGATTGTGACACATCTTTGCTTTCAAATGTATTGAGCCATGTATACAGTCTCTGTAGCTGTTCCTTTCCACTTAAATAGTATAGATGATTTTAGTACACAACAGTGATGAATAAATTAGTTGTAGATTAGCGTGCAGAGCCAAAATGTAAGCTTCATTCACGGCAATATGAAGTTTTTGCAGCTCAGCTGATGTTTTTAGAGCTGATACACAGCAACGACCACTTAATTGCTCATAAATTGCGGTGATAGAAACTTTTACTGCACCTCCGCTGATATTATAGCATGGCCATGTTGTATAGAAATAGTTACCACAAAGCCTCCTGGGTTAAAGTCCTTGTCACTCCCGGCTCTGTTGCTCGAATACCTTTTCAAGAGCCTTATCCGGAGGTCTCTGGATATTTCCCAGCGTGATGAGGCAAGTTCGTGGTGTAGTTCTCTTAGGTAAGTAGAAACCAAACGATGAGACGCGTTTCTCCGCCTTTAAAACTCAGCGGCTTCCTCAATCATCTATACTATTTAAGTGGAAAGGAACAGCTACAGAGACTGTATACATGGCTCAATTAATTTGAAAGCAAAGATGTGTCACAATCTATAAGAGCGTGGACTTGTGAAAAATAGTTAACACTCTGAGCAAAGAAACTGTGTATTAAAAATCCATCTTTAACACAGCTACAAAATCCTAAGGGCTCTAAGCACAAGTCGAATGAGCAACTATGTATCATTCCTGAGACTGGTTAACCTGATAAGATCAGAGGGAAACAGTTTCATCTATTTGTATTTAACTGTCCATCTCTCCGCACGGAGAAGAGCATCCAATTGTGTATGTGTTAATATTGTTGTGTTATTATTGTTGTTTTATAAAACTGGCCAGAATTTTTTATAAAAAGTAATATTTTTAATGTATAATTAGATATTTAGGTAAGTCAAAGAGCTATTTAGTAATAGCAGTAAAAAGTAAAAAATAAAAATTATTTTAATAAGGAATCCATTAGCGCTTCTGTTTTTTTCTTTTCATCTAGGAGTGGCACTGCAGAGTCAGACAGGATGGCACTTCAAAAAAATTGTCCCCAAACAGCACATGATGCAAAGAAAAAAAGAGGCGCACCAAGGTCGCTGTGTGACTAAGCTAAGCGACACAAGTGGCCGACACAAACACCTGGCCCATCTAGGAGTGGCACTGCAGTGTCAGACAGGATGGCAGATTAAAAAAATTGTCCCCAAACAGCACATGATGCAAAGAAAAAAAGAGGCGCAATGAGGTAGCTGTGTGACTAAGCTAAGCGACCCAAGTGGCCGACACAAACACATGGCCCATCTAGGAGTGGGACTGCAGTGTCAGACATGATGGCAGATTAAAAAAATTGTCCCCAAACAGCACATGATGCAAAGAAAAATGAAAGAAAAAAGAGGTGCAAGATGGAATTGTCCTTGGGCCCTCCCACCCACCCTTATGTTGTATAAACAGGACATGCACACTTTAACGAACCCATCATTTCAGCAACAGGGTCTGCCACACGACTGTGACTGAAATGACTGGTTGGTTTGGGCCCCCACCAAAAAAAGAAGCAATCAATCTCTCCTTGCACAAACTGGCTCTACAGAGGCAAGATGTCCACCTCATCATCATCCTCCGATTCCTCACCCCTTTCACTGTGTACATCCCCCTCCTCACAGATTATTAATTCGTCCCCATTGGAATCCACCATCTCAGGTCCCTGTGTACTTTCTGGAGGCAATTGCTGCTTGTGAATGTCTCCACGGAGGAATTGATTATAATTCATTTTGATGAACATCATCTTCTCTACATTTTCTGGAAGTAACCTCGTACGCCGATTGCTGACAAGGTGACCGGCTGCACTAAACACTCTTTCAGAGTACACACTGGAGGGAGGGCAACTTAGGTAGAATAAAGCCAGTTTGTGCAAGGGCCTCCAAATTGCCTCTTTTTCCTGCCAGTATACGTACGGACTGTCTGACGTGCCTACTTGGATGCGGTCACTCATATAATCCTCCACCATTCTTTCAATGGTGAGAGAATCATATGCAGTGACAGTAGACGACATGTCAGTAATCGTTGGCAGGTCCTTCAGTCCGGACCAGATGTCAGCACTCGCTCCAGACTGCCCTGCATCACTGCCAGCGGGTGGGCTCGGAATTCTTAGCCTTTTCCTCGCACCCCCAGTTGCAGGAGAATGTGAAGGAGGAGATGTTGACGGGTCACGTTCCGTTTGACTTGACAATTTTCTCACCAGCAGGTCTTTGAACATCTGCAGACTTGTGTCTGCCGGAAAGAGAGATACAACGTAGGTTTTAAATCTAGGATCGAGCACGGTGGCCAAAATGTAGTGCTCTGATTTCAACAGATTGACCACCCGTGAATCCTGGTTAAGCGAATTAAGGTCTACATCCACAAGTCCCACATGCCTAGCGGAATCGCTCTGTTTTAGCTCCTCCTTCAATGTCTCCAGCTTCTTCTGCAAAAGCCTGATGAGGGGAATGACCTGACACAGGCTGGCAGTGTCTGAACTGACTTCACGTGTGGCAAGTTCAAAGGGTTGCAGAACCTTGCACAACGTTGAATTCATTCTCCACTGCACTTGAGTCAGGTGCATTCCCCCTCCTTTGCCTATATCGTGGGCAGATGTATAGGCTTGAATGGCCTTTTGCTGATCCTCCATCCTTTGAAGCATATAGAGGGTTGAATTCCACCTCGTTACCACCTCTTGCTTCAGATGATGGCAGGGCAGGTTCAGGTGTGTTTGGTGGTGCTCCAGTCTTCGGTACGCGGTGGCTGAATGCTGAAAGTGGCCCGCAATTCTTCGGGCCACCGACAGCATCTCTTGCACGCCCCTGTCGTTTTTTAAATAATTCTGCACCACCAAATTCAATGTATGTGCAAAACATGGGACGTGCTGGAATTTGCCCAGATGTAATGCACGCACAATATTGCTGGCGTTGTCCGATGTCACAAATCCCCAGGAGAGTCCAATTGGGGTAAGCCATTCTGCGATGATCTTCCTCAGTTTCCGTAAGATGTTGTCAGCTGTGTGCCTCTTCTGAAAAGTGGTGATACAAAGCGTAGCCTGCCTAGAAACGAGTTGGCGTTTGCGAGATGCTGCTACTGGTGCCGCCGCTGCTGTTCTTGCTGCGGGAGGAAATACATCTACCCAGTGGGCTGTCACAGTCATATAGTCCTGAGTCTGCCCTGCTCCACTTGTCCACATGTCCGTGGTTAAGTGGACATTGGGTACAACTGCATTTTTTAGGACACTGGAGACTCTTTTTCTGAGGTCTGTGTACATTTTCGGTATCGCCTGCCTAGAGAAATGGAACCTAGATGGTATTTGGTACCGGGGACACAGTACCTCAATCAAGTCTCTAGTTGCCTCTGAATTAACGGTGGATACCGGAACCACGTTTCTCACCGCCAGGCTGCCAAGGCCTGAGTTATCTGCTTTGCAGCAGGATGACTGCTGTGATTTTTAATCTTCCTCGCCAAGCACTGTTGGACAGTCAATTGCTTACTGGAAGTAGTACAAGTGGTCTTCCGACTTCCCCTCTGGGATGACGATCGACTCCCACCAGCAACAACAGCAGCGCCAGCAGCAGTAGGCGTTACACTCAAGGATGCTTCGGAGGAATCCTAGGCAGGAGAGGAATCGTCAGACTTGACAGTGACATGGCCTGCAGGACTATTGGCTTTCCTGGGTAAGGAGGAAATTGACACTGAGGGAGTTTGTGGTGTGGTTTGCAGGAGCTTGGTTACAAGAGGAAGGGATTTAGTGGTCAGTGGACTGCTTCCGCTGTCATCCAAAGTTTTTGAACTTGTCACTGACTTACGATGAATGCGCTGCAGGTGACGTATAAGGGAGGATGTTCCGAGGTGGTTAACGTCCTTACCCCTACTTATTACAGCTTGACAAAGGCAACACACGGCTTGACACCTGTTGTCCTCATTTGTGTTGAAATAATTCCACACCGAAGAGCTGATTTTTTTTGTATTTTGACCAGGCATGTCAATGGCCATATTCGTCCTACGGACAACAGGTGTCTCCCCGGGTGCCTGACTTAAACAAACCACCTCACCATCAGAATCCTCCTTGTCAATTTCCTCCCCAGCGCCAGCAACACCCATATCCTCATCCTGGTGTACTTCAACAGCGACATCTTCAATTTGACTATCAGGAACTGGACTGCGGGTGCTCCATCCAGCACTTGCAGGGAGCGTGCAAATGGTGGAAGGCGCAAGCTCTTCCCGTCCAGTGTTGGGAAGGTCAGGCATCGCAACCGACACAATTGGACTCTCCTTGGGGATTTGTGATTTAGAAGAACGCACAGTTCTTTGCTGTGCTTTTGCCAGCTTAAGTCTTTTCATTTTTCTAGCGAGAGGATGAGTGCTTCCATCCTCATGTGAATCTGAACCACTAGCAATGAACATAGGCCAGGGCCTCAGCCGTTCCTTGCCACTCTGTGTCGTAAATGGCATATTGGCAAGTTTACGCTTCTCATCAGACGCTTTCAATTTTGATTTTTGGGTCATTTTACTGAACTTTTGTTTTTTGGATTTTACATGCTCTCTACTATGACATTGGGCATCGGCCTTGGCAGACGACGTTGATGGCATTTCATCATCTCGGCCATGACTAGTGGTAGCAGCTTCAGCACGAGGTGGAAGTGGATCTTGATCTTTCCCTATTTTACCCTCCACATTTTTGTTCTCCATTTTTTAATGTGTGGAATTATATGCTTGTATCAATAGCAATGGCCTACTACTATATATACTGTGCACAACTGAAATGCACCACAGGTATAGAATGTAGATGGATAGTATACTTAATGACGACACAGAGGTAGGTACAGCAGTGGCCTTCCGTACCGTACTGCTATATATACTGGTGGTCACTGTGTCAGCAAACTGCAAAACTAAAATGCACCACAGGTATAGAATGTAGATGGATAGTATACTTGATGACACAGAGGTAGGTACAGCAGTGGCCTTCCGTACCGTACTGCTATATATACTGGTGGTCACTGTGTCAGCAAACTGCAAAACTAAAATGCACCACAGGTATAGAATGTAGATGGATAGTATACTTAATGACGACACAGAAGTAGGTACAGCAGTGGCCTTCCGTACCGTACTGCTATATATACTGGTGGTCACTGTGTCAGCAAACTGCAAAACTAAAATGCACCACAGGTATAGAATGTAGATGGATAGTATACTTAATGACGACACAGAGGTAGGTACAGCAGTGGCCTTCCGTACCGTTCTGCTATATATACTGGTGGTCACTGTGTCAGCAAACTGTAAAACTAAAATGCACCACCGGTATAGAATGTAGATGGATAGTATACATAATGACGACACAGAGGTAGGTACAGCAGTGGCCTTCCATACCGTACTGCTATATATAGTATACTGGTGGTCACTGTGTCAGCAAACTGCAAAAGTAAAATGCACCACAGGTATAGAATGTAGAGATGAGCGGGTTCGGTTTCTCTGAATCCGAACCCGCACGAACTTCATGTTTTTTTTCACGGGTCCGAGCGACTCGGATCTTCCCGCCTTGCTCGGTTAACCCGAGCGCGCCCGAACGTCATCATGACGCTGTCGGATTCTCGCGAGACTCGGATTCTATATAAGGAGCCGCGCGTCGCCGCCATTTTCACACGTGCATTGAGATTGATAGGGAGAGGACGTGGCTGGCGTCCTCTCCATTTAGATTAGGAGAGAGAGAGAGAGATTGACCTGAGGCTGATACTGTAGAAGAGAGTGCAGAGTTTAGTGACTGACCACAGTGACCACCAGCAGTGCAGTTGTTTTATTTAATATATCCGTTCTCTGCCTGAAAAAAACGGTACACACAGTGACTCAGTCACATACCATATCTGTGTGCACTGCTCAGCCCAGTGTGCTGCATGCCTGCATCATCTATGTATATATTATATATCTGACTGTGCTCAGCTCACACAGCTTATAATTGTGGGGGAGACTGGGGAGCACTGCAGTGCCAGTTATAGGTTATAGCAGGAGCCAGGAGTACAAGACAGTCACATACCATATCTGTGTGCACTGCTCAGCCCAGTGTGCTGCATCATCTATGTATATATTATATATCTGACTGTGCTCAGCTCACACAGCTTATAATTGTGGGGGAGACTGGGGAGCACTGCAGTGCCAGTTATAGGTTATAGCAGGAGCCAGGAGTACATATTATATTAAAATTAAACAGTGCACACTTTTGCTGCAGGAGTGCCACTGCCAGTGTGACTGACCAGTGACCTGACCACACTGACCACCAGTATAGTTAGTAGTATACTATATTGTGATTGCCTGAAAAAGTTAAACACTCGTCGTGTGACTTCACTTGTGTGGTGTTTTTTTTTTATTCTATAAAAAACTCATTCTGCTGACAGACAGTGTCCAGCAGGTCCGTCATTATATAATATATATACCTGTCCGGCTGCAGTAGTGATATATATATATTTTTTATATCATTATTTATCATCCAGTCGCAGCAGACACAGTACGGTAGTTCACGGCTGTAGCTACCTCTGTGTCGGCACTCGGCAGTCCATCCATAATTGTATACCACCTACCCGTGGTTTTTTTTTCTTTCTTCTTTATACATACATACTACGACATCTCTTTATCAACCAGTCTATATTAGCAGCAGACACAGTACAGTTCGGTAGTTCACGGCTGTGGCTACCTCTGTGTCGGCACTCGGCAGTCCGTCCATAATTGTATACCACCTAACCGTGGTTTTTTTTTCTTTCTTCTTCATACATACATACTACGACATCTCTTTATCAACCAGTCTATATTAGCAGCAGACACAGTACAGTACGGTAGTTCACGGCTGTGGCTACCTCTGTGTCGGCACTCGGCAGTCCGTCCATAATTGTATACCACCTAACCGTGGTTTTTTTTTCTTTCTTCTTTATACATACATACTACGACATCTCTTTATCAACCAGTCTATATTAGCAGCAGACACAGTACAGTACGGTAGTTCACGGCTGTGGCTACCTCTGTGTCGGCACTCGGCAGTCCGTCCATAATTGTATACCACCTACCCGTGGTTTTTTTTTCTTTCTTCTTTATACATACATACTACTACATCTCTTTATCAACCAGTCTATATTAGCAGCAGACACAGTACAGTACGGTAGTTCACGGCTGTGGCTACCTCTGTGTCGGCACTCGGCAGTCTGTCCATAATTGTATACCACCTAACCGTGGTTTTTTTTTCTTTCTTCTTTATACATACATACTACGACATCTCTTTATCAACCAGTCTATATTAGCAGCAGACACAGTACAGTACGGTAGTTCACGGCTGTGGCTACCTCTGTGTCGGCACTCGGCAGTCCGTTCATAATTGTATACCACCTACACATGGTTTTTTTTTCTTTCTTCTTCATACATACATACTACGACATCTCTTTATCAACCAGTCTATATTAGCAGCAGACACAGTACAGTACGGTAGTTCACGGCTGTGGCTACCTCTGTGTCGGCACTCGGCAGTCCATCCATAATTGTATACCACCTAACCGTGGTTTTTTTTTCTTTCTTCTTCATACATACATACTACGACATCTCTTTATCAACCAGTCTATATTAGCAGCAGACACAGTACAGTACGGTAGTTCACGGCTGTGGCTACCTCTGTGTCGGCACTCGGCAGTCCGTCCATAATTGTATACTAGTATCCATCCATCTCCATTGTTTACCTGAGGTGCCTTTTAGTTGTGCCTATTAAAATATGGAGAACAAAAATGTTGAGGTTCCAAAATTAGGGAAAGATCAAGATCCACTTCCACCTCGTGCTGAAGCTGCTGCCACTAGTCATGGCCGAGACGATGAAATGCCAGCAACGTCGTCTGCCAAGGCCGATGCCCAATGTCATAGTACAGAGCATGTCAAATCCAAAACACCAAATATCAGTAAAAAAAGGACTCCAAAACCTAAAATAAAATTGTCGGAGGAGAAGCGTAAACTTGCCAATATGCCATTTACCACACGGAGTGGCAAGGAACGGCTGAGGCCCTGGCCTATGTTCATGGCTAGTGGTTCAGCTTCACATGAGGATGGAAGCACTCAGCCTCTCGCTAGAAAAATGAAAAGACTCAAGCTGGCAAAAGCACAGCAAAGAACTGTGCATTCTTCGAAATCCCAAATCCACAAGGAGAGTCCAATTGTGTCGGTTGCGATGCCTGACCTTCCCAACACTGGACGTGAAGAGCATGCGCCTTCCACCATTTGCACGCCCCCTGCAAGTGCTGGAAGGAGCACCTGCAGTCCAGTTCCTGATAGTCAGATTGAAGATGTCAGTGTTGAAGTACACCAGGATGAGGAGGATATGGGTGTTGCTGGCGCTGGGGAGGAAATTGACCAGGAGGATTCTGATGGTGAGGTGGTTTGTTTAAGTCAGGCACCCGGGGAGACACCTGTTGTCGGTGGGAGGAATATGGCCGTTGACATGCCAGGTGAAAATACCTAAAAAATCAGCTCTTCGGTGTGGAGGTATTTCAACAGAAATGCGGACAACAGGTGTCAAGCCATGTGTTCCCTTTGTCAAGCTGTAATAAGTAGGGGTAAGGACGTTAACCACCTCGGAACATCCTCCCTTATACGTCACCTGCAGCGCATTCATAATAAGACAGTGACAAGTTCAAAAACTTTGGGTGACAGCGGAAGCAGTCCACTGACCAGTAAATCCCTTCCTCTTGTAACCAAGCTCACGCAAACCACCCCACCAACTCCCTCAGTGTCAATTTCCTCCTTCCCCAGGAATGCCAATAGTCCTGCAGGCCATGTCACTGGCAATTCTGACGATTCCTCTCCTGCCTGGGATTCCTCCGATGCATCCTTGCGTGTAACGCCTACTGCTGCTGGCGCTGCTGTTGTTGCTGCTGGGAGTCGATGGTCATCCCAGAGGGGAAGTCGTAAGACCACTTTTACTACTTCCACCAAGCAATTGACTGTCCAACAGTCCTTTGCGAGGAAGATGAAATATCACAGCAGTCATCCTACTGAAAAGCGGATAACTGAGGCCTTGGCATCCTGGGTGGTGAGAACCGTGGTTCCGGTATCCATCATTACTGCAGAGCCAACTAGAGACTTGTTGGAGGTACTGTGTCCCCGGTACCAAATACCATCTAGGTTCCATTTCTCTAGGCAGGCGATACCGAAAATTTACACAGACCTCAGAAAAAGAGTCACCAGTGTCCTAAAAAATGCAGCTGTACCCAATGTCCACTTAACCACGGACATGTGGACAAGTGGAGCAGGGCAGGGTCAGGACTATATGACTGTGACAGCCCACTGGGTAGATGTATGGACTCCCGCCGCAAGAACAGCAGCGGCGGCACCAGTAGCAGCATCTCGCAAACGCCAACTCTTTCCTAGGCAGGCTACGCTTTGTATCACCGGTTTCCAGAATACGCACACAGCTGAAAACCTCTTACGGCAACTGAGGAACATCATCGCGGAATGGCTTACCCCAATTGGACTCTCCTGTGTGTGCATTAAATATGGGCAAATTCCAGCACGTCCCATGTTTTGCACATACCTTGAATTTGGTGGTGCAGAATTATTTAAAAAACGACAGGGGCGACTTCCGGTTCCGGGTTCATGCTGTGAACAGCGTGTCCGTGCAGCTCCCGGGACGAACCCACTGTAACCTGCATATAAAAGCTCACCGGAGCCCGCACCCATCAGGGAAGAACCTCCACTCCACTCCCCAGTGCATGGAGAAATTCCTCGCTCCGTCCACCGCCGTCCGCAAGCAGCTGTTTCGGCAGGAGAAACGTCGAGCGGAATCAAAGATGGCGCCGGACACAGACTCCCCGCCAGCGTCTCCGGCACACAAGAAAGCGGCTCCTGAAACAGATAAGTCTGCCTTACAGAGACACCTTGATTCCCCCATTACACACTCTGATTTGGCCCAAGCTATAACGGCCACGATGGGACCCCTTCTGTCACAGGCTGTAAATGACATTTCCACACAGCTCCAAAACCTTACTCACAGAGTGACCACAAACGAGACACATATGGGGAAAATAGCACATGACATGGCTGATGTGCAGCACGATATAATTCGCTTACAAAAGGAAAATTATCACCTTTTAAACAAGCTAGATAATATCGAAAATCGATCCAGGAGAAACAATCTAAGAATAATAGGCATTCCTGAATCAGTGAAAGATGCCGCACTGGAGAGATTTGTTAGCATCACATTACCACAGCTGCTCCATGTCTCAGATGCTTGCAAAGATATTGTCATAGAAAGGGTACATAGAATAGGCCCTAACCTGCGACCAACAGACACCCGTCCCAGAGTGGTTATTCTACGCTGCTTAAACTACCTTCACAAGCAAGCCATATGGACAGCCTCTAGAAAAATACGTCCTTTGCTATGGGAAAAAAATAAGTTGCTAATATTTCAAGACTTCTCCCCTGAACTCACACGGGCCAGGAAGGCCTTTTCACCTATTTGTGCTCAGCTGGTGCAGATGAAACGTAAATTTGCCCTTCAATATCCAGCAAAATTACGTATATTCATAGGAGATTCCTTTTATGACTTCTCCACCCCTGGCGACGCTGATGCATTCTTGAAAGATGAAGCTCAGGGACATCATGAGGACATTTCGGACAATTCATAGCAATTTAAATGGGTTTCAGAAACAGCCAAGACCCTCCTGAGTTTACTTTTTAGCTAACTGCTTGACTGTTTTCTAACATTGAAGATTGAGATGCATAATGGTGGATGGGCGCTATTGTTTGATATACAAGCCCAACATCTGTAATCTAATCATAGTTAGTCTACTCAGGCGGAGACGCCTCCTTGATATATTTGTTCTTTATTTTTTTATTTTTCTATATTACCACTAGTAATATTTTTCCCTTTGTTTTTATTTTTTACTCTTTTTCACTGATGTTTTTTTTCTGACACTAAGATATGAGTGGCGGAGTATATTGCAGATGGATGCGTGACTTCTTGAAGTCACAGTTGATGTATAGATTTTTGCTTTAGAGTTTAAGAATAATTCCTGCTCATTAGCGGCTTATTATGTTCATAAAAGGTTCGTTCCCTCCCTATTGATTTTATCAGGTGGGTGGTCCCGGGTAGCTAGGATTCATCCAAAGCTAACTCCCCCCCCCCATTATGATGAATCGGAAGTTGGTATGCTGGTCATGCCGTCAAACACCTAGGCTAACCCCTAGCGAGGTCCTAAGAAGGACATTATTGTTATATGTTTTCTTTTACACAATTATATCCTCTCTTCTCTTTCCCATCTATCCCCTCTTCTATCATCCACTTTCTGCTACATACGTGAAATATGACTCACATAGAACCTTCTCTCTGTCCCCTCATTACTTGATGACTTACACTTATGACAACCTCACACCTTAAGGTGGGCTCTCTGAACGTGGGCGGCATAAACTCCCCAGCCAAGCGTCGAAAAATCCTGCAATACCTAACTAAGCAACACTTAGATTTAGCATATCTACAAGAAACACACCTGACAGAACTGGAGTCGAATAAACTCGGCACCATGGGTTGGAAGGTTGTGGCGACAGCTCCTTTCTCTTCTAAAGCCCGTGGAGTTATAATTTTAGCACGTCTATCCCTACCATTAAAAGTGACCAGGGTTATACCTGACCCCAATGGTAGATATATCATAGCCCAAGCTACATTACATGACATACCATATACAATATGTAATATATATGCACCCAACACCTTCAAAAAGTCATTTTTCTCCACTCTGATAACAAAACTATCCCCCAACCTTCATGATAGATTACTGATTGGTGGGGACCTCAATCTAATCTCATCCCCGCTCCTTGACCGATCCAATACTAATTCTAAACCCATCTCATTACCAAAATTTGGTATACCACACTTTGCTACATCCCTCCAAACCACTGATGTATGGAGAGCCTTTAACCCCATCGGCAGAGAGTACACATGCCTCTCAGCCGCTCATGGCACCATGTCACGCATAGATTACCTCTTAATCTCCCATACCCTAATCCCCGACATCATTTCTACCAATATAGAATCCATCTCTCTCTCAGACCACGCCCTCATCTGGTTTGACCTCCAACTCACCCATGACCCCTCAGTCACAAAAGTCTGGAGATTCCCCACACATCTAACACGCTCACAATCGTTCTGCAAAACACTGATAGAGAAATGGGATGAACTTTTAGCCGATAACATATCACACCTCACTTCAAACCCTCCAATCTTTTGGCAAACTGCCAAATCAATATTACGGGGCACGATCATTTCATACGCTTCCAGATCCAAAAAACATATAGCCTCACGCTACTTACAACTACAGTCAGACCTAACATCCGCATTCCAACTATTCAAGACAACACCTTCTCCTGAAAACAAAGAACTATATACAAAAGCAAAAACCAAATTTGATGACCATCTTCAATTCCTAGGTGACAAACATCTGTTTAATATCAATTATAGATATCACAAATTTGGCAACAAAACTGGAAAGCTCTTGACCAACTTACTACATGGAACTAGATCCTCTGCGCTCGTACATCCTCTACAAACACAACATGGCCAAATAACAACCTCTAACCAACAAGTAACAGAGGTGATGAGATCATTTTATGAATCGCTATACTCAGCCCCTACTCCCCCCTCTCCTACAGACACCCCACCCCAGGACACATCCCTCACTCCGCACATTTGGGAATATCCCACACTCCCTACCATTCCGCAATCTCTTGCTGATACCTTGATGACTCCCATAACGGATACAGAGATCCTCTCAGTTATTAATCAGCTCCAACGAGATAAAGCCCCAGGACCAGACGGATTTTCAGGCGAATTTTACAAACTACTAGCCCCCAAAATTATTCACACCTTAGTATTGTTTTATAACCATCTCCTCACAAACCTACATCCCCCACTTTACTTCACATCAGCAATAATAAAAACTCTCCCCAAACCAAATCGTGACCTATCCTTACCTAGCTCTTATAGACCCATATCTTTACTCAATCTCGACTACAAAATCTTGACAAAGATTCTATCCAAGCGCCTCCAACCGATTTTACCCCATATAATCCACCAAGATCAAACTGGCTTTGTATCAGGCCGCCACTCCGTGATCAATTTGAGGAAGGTCTTCTCGGCTGTCCAGTGCATGAATGTTTCCCCTCCCACCACACCAGCTATCATTCTTTCGCTGGATGCCGAGAAGGCCTTTGATCTAGTACTATGGCCTCACTTACAGTACACGCTACATAAATTTGGTTTCCCTAAGAAATTCATTGATATAATAACAGCTCTATATTCAAATTCTACTTCCCAAATCTCATGCAATGGAACCCTCTCCTCTTCCTTCCCTATAGCTAGAGGCACCAGACAAGGGTGCCCGCTGTCACCCTAACTATTCAACATAGCCATTGAACCTCTGGCTATAGCCATCCGTGAATCGTCCAATATACCTGGAATTGTTATCGGATCCACGGAATTAAAGATTTCTCTGTTCGCAGACGATATGATTTTATTTCTTTCAGATCCCTCTTCCTCAGTCCCACATGTTATGTCCCTTATATCAGCTTTTGGCCAAATTTCAGGCCTCAAAATAAACATATCCAAATCTGAAATCCTACCTATCAATGGCCCCCCCCCCTATCACACAAAAGATCACATCTCTCTCTACCTTTCATTTAGCAAAGGAAGGTATAACATACTTAGGGATAAAAATTCCACCTTCCACTGCCAACATCTATAAACTCAACTACACCCCCCTACTAACAAAAATAGCCTCTCTTTACGAGAACTGGAAAGATCTCCCATTATCACTCTTGGGCCGCCTTGCTGCGGTGAAGAGTATTATTTTCCCCAAAATCTTCTACCTCATTCAAATGCTACCGCTTTCTCTGAAACCCTCTGACTTTAACACCTTCGACAAATTAACCTCCAAATTCCTTTGGAAACATAAAAAATCCAGAATCTCTCTAAACAAATTACAAAACCCCATCAAACAAGGAGGCCTCAAAGCCCCCAATTTACGCATGTATACGCATTCAGTCATGTTCCGCTACATCTCAGACTGGATCTTGGAAACCTCCACATATACAGACGTCAATCTTGACATGGCCATGTTCGCACCCTACTCCCCGGGAGCACTACTACATTCAAAAAAGCAAGAAATCCCAACACATATTTACAATAACATCATTTTCACAGACACATACAAAACCTGGATCTCCATCAACAAAATCCTACACCGAAATCACTCCTCATCCACACACATTCCACTATGGGGCAATCCGGGGTTCCCCCCATCCTTAACAAACTGCCTCTTCCTTGAATGGAAAGCTAAGGGACTATCGACAACTGCAAAAGTCTTTGACCCAGGGGGATTACCTCTCTCTTTCTCCACTCTCCAACAAAAATACCATCTTCCTAACAACCAATTCTTCATGTTCCTTCAAGCTCGCCACTTTGCAATATCTCTTCATACACACACTTTCTGCCCTGACAAGCAAGATCTTATACTCTCACTACTCAAATTATTAACATACAGACCATACAAGACTAACCTTCTTTATCCCAAACTAATGCAAGCCAGACGTTCGGCTCTCGCCCCATTAAACATTACTAGTTGGTCACAAGATTTGCCAACGATTTCTGAAATCGATGATTTATGCCCTACTTTCACCTTAACCATGCGATGGCTTAACTCCTCATATTTACAGGAGGTCCACTTCAGAACTATCCATAGGGCCTATATATCCCCAGCACAGAGAAGGCACATGGTTTTGGAAGAATCGGGAGATTGCCCAAAATGCTCGGCACACAATGCCAAATTTCTACACTCCTTTTGGTCGTGTGGAAAGATCAAAAAATTCTGGTACAAAGTAATAGCTTACATTAATAAATTATTCAATGCGAGGGTACAGCCCGACATGCTAGCATGTCTATGCGCAAATTTCACAAATTGGAGAATTGGCCCACATTCATCACAGATACACCCTCTACTTACTATTATAGTGACTATAGCAAAAAAGATAATCCTCATTCACTGGACTTCGAAATCCACACCATCCCTTAATGAGGTAGTGCAGAAACTTAAACAGATCTTTCTTTTTGACAGAAGATCATTGACCTTGGCTGGGGGTGAGAATCTCTCCAAGTTTATGAACAAATGGCATTTCTATATGCTATCATTACCAGTAGAAATGAAAACCTCGCTAACTGAAATGTTTGACATCACTCAGTGGTCTTACCACTAAAATACGGCGAACATTTTGATCCCTGCCCTTTAAAGGGTCAAATTAATTGGAGGTTGAAGGGATCTTTACTTTATTCACGACACCCATCCTCTCTTCCTCTAAAGTGACGCCCAGGTTCGGAGAGCTCACCCCTCCCCCCCCCCCCCTCTCAACCACCTTTTTATCTCCCCTCAGTCACCAACTCCCGAAATAAATGGTCCGACAGAGATGAAACAGTTTCTTGCGCATTTTATATGATGTCAATAGGACTTTCCTCAAGCGCAAATATGCCTAGACAGAGCCATATTTCCTCCTTGATCTCTCCTTCTTCTCCCCCCCTTTCATACTACTCCTCCCCTCTTCTCATTCTTTCTTCCTTCTATATAATCCTATTCTCACAGGTACTTTATACCTATCTATTCTTTTAGCTCGTGTTCAGTATATATGGGGATACTCCTTTACATTTAATTATATGGAGCAACACTCCAAGGTTACTAACTAATACATAAGGTATTTATCATATGGCATCCTCTTCCTCTAAGAACTAATTCATTATCAGTTCCTTCGCAGAAACGGACAACAACATCGCAACAAGTTGGTCTCCTTTGGTGACTAGTAAAGAGCTAATAACAATGACATGTTCTTTTTGTTTTTTATATTTTTTTTATATTACTTTCTTTGTGTTGTTGGGCTCTTAATATAAAAAGAGCTCCAGTCTCTGATGTCATGTCATAACATGCCTGTTCGGATATGCCAGCAATGCCTTAGATATTACAATACTTTATTGTCATATATGGATATTAAGTTTTATGTTCATTCCAAAAAAACAATGAGACAAGACTAGCCTAAAGAGTTACAGTATGTTTGAATATTTTACGCTCCATGTCTCACTGAATACAAATGTTGTATAATGGATGTATACCATTAATAAAATAAAAAATTGTTATATTAAAAAAAAACGACAGGGGCGTGCAAGAGATGCTGTCGGTGGCCAGAAAAATTGCGGGACACTTTCGGCGTACAGGCACCACGTACAGAAGACTGGAGCACCACCAAAAACTACTGAACCTGCCCTGCCATCATCTGAAGCAAGAAGTGGTAACGAGGTGGAATTCAACCCTCTATATGCTTCAGAGGTTGGAGGAGCAGCAAAAGGCCATTCAAGCCTATACAATTGAGCACGATATAGGAGGTGGAATGCACCTGTCTCAAGCGCAGTGGAGAATGATTTCAACGTTGTGCAAGGTTCTGATGCCCTTTGAACTTGCCACACGTGAAGTCAGTTCAGACACTGCCAGCCTGAGTCAGGTCATTCCCCTCATCAGGCTTTTGCAGAAGAAGCTGGAGACATTGAAGGAGGAGCTAACACGGAGCGATTCCGCTAGGCATGTGGGACTTGTGGATGGAGCCCTTAATTCGCTTAACAAGGATTCACGGGTGGTCAATCTGTTGAAATCAGAGCACTACATTTTGGCCACCGTGCTCGATCCTAGATTTAAAGCCTACCTTGGATCTCTCTTTCCGGCAGACACAAGTCTGCTGGGGTTGAAAGACCTGCTGGTGAGAAAATTGTCAAGTCAAGCGGAACGCGACCTGTCAACATCTCCTCCTTCACATTCTCCCGCAACTGGGGGTGCGAGGAAAAGGCTCAGAATTCCGAGCCCACCCGCTGGCGGTGATGCAGGGCAGTCTGGAGCGACTGCTGATGCTGACATCTGGTCCGGACTGAAGGACCTGACAACGATTACGGACATGTCGTCTACTGTCACTGCATATGATTCTCTCACCATTGAAAGACTGGTGGAGGATTATATGAGTGACCGCATCCAAGTAGGCACGTCACACAGTCCATACTTATACTGGCAGGAAAAAGAGGCAATTTGGAGGCCATTGCACAAACTGGCTTTATTCTACCTAAGTTGCCCTCCCACAAGTGTGTACTCCGAAAGAGTGTTTAGTGCCGCCGCTCACCTTGTCAGCAATCGGCGTACGAGGTTACATCCAGAAAATGTGGAGAAGATGATGTTCATTAAAATGAATTATAATCAATTCCTCCGCGGAGACATTGACCAGCAGCAATTGCCTCCACAAAGTACACAGGGAGCTGAGATGGTGGATTCCAGTGGGGACGAATTGATAATCTGTGAGGAGGGGGATGTACACGGTGATATATCGGAGGGTGATGATGAGGTGGACATCTTGCCTCTGTAGAGCCAGTTTGTGCAAGGAGAGATTAATTGCTTCTTTTTTGGGGGGGGTCCAAACCAACCCGTCATATCAGTCACAGTCGTGTGGCAGACCCTGTCACTGAAATGATGGGTTGGTTAAAGTGTGCATGTCCTGTTTTGTTTATACAACATAAGGGTGGGTGGGAGGGCCCAAGGACAATTCCATCTTGCACCTCTTTTTTCTTTTATTTTTCTTTGCGTCATGTGCTGTTTGGGGAGGGTTTTTTGGAAGGGACATCCTGCGTGACACTGCAGTGCCACTCCTAAATGGGCCCGGTGTTTGTGTCGGCCACTAGGGTCGCTAATCTTACTCACACAGTCAGCTACCTCATTGCGCCTCTTTTTTTCTTTGCGTCATGTGCTGATTGGGGAGGGTTTTTTGGAAGGGACATCCTGCGTGACACTGCAGTGCCACTCCTAGATGGGCCCGGTGTTTGTGTCGGCCACTAGGGTCGCTAATCTTACTCACACAGTCAGCTACCTCATTGCGCCTCTTTTTTTCTTTGCGTCATGTGCTGATTGGGGAGGGTTTTTTGGAAGGGACATCCTGCGTGACACTGCAGTGCCACTCCTAAATGGGCCCGGTGTTTGTGTCGGCCACTAGGGTCGCTAATCTTACTCACACAGTCAGCTACCTCATTGCGCCTCTTTTTTTCTTTGCGTCATGTGCTGATTGGGGAGGGTTTTTTGGAAGGGACATCCTGCGTGACACTGCAGTGCCACTCCTAAATGGGCCCGGTGTTTGTGTCGGCCACTAGGGTCGCTTATCTTACTCACACAGTCAGCTACCTCATTGCGCCTCTTTTTTTCTTTGCGTCATGTGCTGATTGGGGAGGGTTTTTTGGAAGGGACATCCTGCGTGACACTGCAGTGCCACTCCTAGATGGGCCCGGTGTTTGTGTCGGCCACTAGGGTCGCTAATCTTACTCACACAGTCAGCTACCTCATTGCGCCTCTTTTTTTCTTTGCGTCATGTGTTGATTGGGGAGGGTTTTTTGGAAGGGACATCCTGCGTGACACTGCAGTGCCACTCCTAAATGGGCCCGGTGTTTGTGTCGGCCACTAGGGTCGCTAATCTTACTCACACAGTCAGCTACCTCATTGCGCCTCTTTTTTTCTTTGCGTCATGTGCTGATTGGGGAGGGTTTTTTGGAAGGGACATCCTGCGTGACACTGCAGTGCCACTCCTAAATGGGCCCGGTGTTTGTGTCGGCCACTAGGGTCGCTAATCTTACTCACACAGTCAGCTACCTCATTGCGCCTCTTTTTTTCTTTGCGTCATGTGCTGATTGGGGAGGGTTTTTTGGAAGGGACATCCTGCGTGACACTGCAGTGCCACTCCTAAATGGGCCCGGTGTTTGTGTCGGCCACTAGGGTCGCTAATCTTACTCACACAGTCAGCTACCTCATTGCGCCTCTTTTTTTCTTTGCGTCATGTGCTGATTGGGGAGGGTTTTTTGGAAGGGACATCCTGCGTGACACTGCAGTGCCACTCCTAAATGGGCCCGGTGTTTGTGTCGGCCACTAGGGTCGCTTATCTTACTCACACAGTCAGCTACCTCATTGCGCCTCTTTTTTTCTTTGCGTCATGTGCTGATTGGGGAGGGTTTTTTGGAAGGGACATCCTGCGTGACACTGCAGTGCCACTCCTAGATGGGCCAGGTGTTTGTGTCGGCCACTAGTGTCGCTTAGCTTAGTCATCCAGCGACCTTGGTGCAAATTTTAGGACTAAAAATAATATTGTGAGGTGTGAGGTATTCAGAATAGACTGAAAATGAGTGGAAATTATGGTTTTTGAGGTTAATAATAATATGGGATCAAAATGACCCCCAAATTCTATGATTTAAGCTGTTTTTTAGTGTTTTTTTTTAAAAACACCCGAATCCAAAACACACCCGAATCCGACAAAAAAAATTCGGTGAGGTTTTGCCAAAATGCGGTCGAACCCAAAACACGGCCGCGGAACCGAACCCAAAACCAAAACACAAAACCCGAAAAATTTCAGGCGCTCATCTCTAATAGAATGTAGATGGATAGTCTACTTAATGACGACACAGAGGTAGGTACAGCAGTGGCCTTCCATACCGTACTGCTATATATAGTATACTGGTTGTCACTGTGTCAGCAAACTGCAAAACTAAAATGCACCACAGGTATAGAATGTAGATGGATAGTATACTTAATGACGACACAGAGGTAGGTACAGCAGTGGCCTTCCGTACCGTACTGCTATATATACTGGTGGTCACTGTGTCAGCAAACTGCAAAACTAAAATGCACCACCGGTATAGAATGTAGATGGATAGTATACTTAATGACAACACAGAGGTAGGTACCGCAGTGGCCTTCCATACCGTACTGCTATATATAGTATACTGGTGGTCACTGTGTCAGCAAACTGCAAAACTAAAATGCACCACAGGTATAGAATGTAGATGGATAGTATACTTAATGATGACATAGAGGTAGGTACAGCAGTGGCCTTCCGTACCGTACTGCTATATATACTGGTGGTCACTGTGTCAGCAAACTGCAAAACTAAAATGCACCACAGGTATAGAATGTAGATGGATAGTATACTTAATGATGACACATAGGTAGGTACAGCAGTGGCCTTCCGTACCGTACTGCTATATATAGTATACTGGTGGTCACTGTTTCAGCAAACTGCAAAACTAAAATGCACCACAGGTATAGAATGTAGATGGATAGTATACTTAATGATGACACGGAGGTAGGTACAGCAGTGGCCTTCCGTACCGTACTGCTATATATACTGGTGGTCACTGTGTCAGCAAACTGCAAAACTAAAATGCACCACAGGTATAGAATGTAGATGGATAGTATACTTAATGATGACACATAGGTAGGTACAGCAGTTGCCTTCCGTACCGTACTGCTATATATAGTATACTGGTGGTCACTGTTTCAGCAAACTGCAAAACTAAAATGCACCACAGGTATAGAATGTAGATGGATAGTATACTTAATGACGACACAGATGTAGGTACAGCAGTGGCCTTCCATACCGTACTGCTTTATATAGTATACTGGTGGTCACTGTGTCAGCAAACTGCAAAACTAAAATGCACCACAGGTATAGAATGTAGATGGATAGTATACTTAATGATGACATAGAGGTAGGTACAGCAGTGGCCTTCCGTACCGTACTGCTATATATACTGGTGGTCTCTGTGTCAGCAAACTGCAAAACTAAAATGCACCACCGGTATAGAATGTAGATGGATAGTATGCTTAATGATGACACAGAGGTAGGTACAGCAGTGGCCTTCCATACCGTACTGCTATATATAGTATACTGGTGGTCACTGTGTCAGCAAACTGCAAAACTAAAATGCACCACAGGTATAGAATGTAGATGGATAGTATACTTAATGATGACATAGAGGTAGGTACAGCAGTGGCCTTCCGTACCGTACTGCTATATATACTGGTGGTCACTGTGTCAGCAAACTGCAAAACTAAAATGCACCACAGGTATAGAATGTAGATGGATAGTATACTTAATGATGACACGGAGGTAGGTACAGCAGTGGCCTTCCGTACCGTACTGCTATATATACTGGTGGTCTCTGTGTCAGCAAACTGCAAAACTAAAATGCACCTCCGGTATAGAATGTAGATGGATAGTATACTTAATGATGACACAGAGGTAGGTACAGCAGTGGCCTTCCATACCGTACTGCTATATATAGTATACTGGTGGTCACTGTGTCAGCAAACTGCAAAACTAAAATGCACCACAGGTATAGAATGTAGATGGATAGTATACTTAATGATGACATAGAGGTAGGTACAGCAGTGGCCTTCCGTACCGTACTGCTATATATACTGGTGGTCACTGTGTCAGCAAACTGCAAAACTAAAATGCACCACAGGTATAGAATGTAGATGGATAGTATACTTAATGATGACACGGAGGTAGGTACAGCAGTGGCCTTCCGTACCGTACTGCTATATATACTGGTGGTCACTGTGTCAGCAAACTGCAAAACTAAAATGCACCACAGGTATAGAATGTAGATGGATAGTATACTTAATGACGACACAGAGGTAGGTACAGCAGTGGCCTTCCGTGCCGTACTGCTATATATAGTATACTGGTGGTCACTGTGTCAGCAAACTGCAAAACTAAAATGCACCACAGGTATAGAATGTAGATGGATAGTATACTTAATGATGACACAGAGGTAGGTACAGCAGTGGCCTTCCGTACCGTACTGCTATATATACTGGTGGTTACTGTGTCAGCAAACTGCACAACTGAAATGCACCACAGGTATAGAGTCTAGATGGATAGTATACTTGACGACACAGAGGTAGGTACAGCAGTGGCCTACTGTACCGTAATGCTATATATTATATACTGGTGGTCACTGGTCAGCAAAACTCTGCACTGTACTCCTCCTATATAATATTATACTGGTGGTCCCCAGTCCCCACAATAAAGCAGCACACTGAGCACAGATATGGAGTGTTTTCCAGGCAGACAACGTATACTGGTGGTCACTGTTAGCAAAACTCTGCACTGTACTCCTGCTATATAATACAGCTGCTCCCCAGTCCCCACAATTAAGCAGTGTGAGCAGAGCCGGCCCTAACCAATATGATGCCCTAGGCAAGATTTTAGCTGGTGCCCCCTAGCACCACCGCTGTTTCTTCTTCTGACCTTGCACCTCTTTCCCAGCACCATCACCCCTCACCCATAGCAGTCCTTATTTTGGTGTTTGTACTCCCTATATTTTAAATAGGAACAGCTCGCACATTTGGTGCACAGCCCAAAAAGGGGTGTGTTTTTGCTGGCAAGGGGCATGGCCACACAATAGGCCAATTCCAATAATGCCACACAGTACTGCAACTTTATTCACATTTGATCATGCGATAGTGTCCATAATTCATATTACATCCCACAGTAGTATCACTTTACCTTATAAACGTTACTCTTCACAGTAGAGCCTCTTATTCACATTACATCAGACTGAATTGCTCGTTATTCACATTACACCACACCCTATTGCTCTTTATTCACATTAGATGACACAGTAGTGCCCTTTATATACGCAAAGCCACATAGTAGAGCACCTTATACACATAATGCCACACATTAGTAATGTATTTATACACATAATTCCACACAGTAATGCCCCTTACACACATGAGACACCTTATTAATGTCCTTATAAACATAATGCGCCTTACACATTATGACAACCTTTATTAATGCCCTTTTACACATAATGTCCCTTACACATATGCCACACATTATTAATGCCCTTATACACATAATGACACACACTGTGCCACCTACACATTTGCTGCACATTATTAGTGCCCCTTTACACATAATGACACACATACAGTAGTATCCTGTTACACATATGCCGCACATTATTAATGCCCTTATACACATAATGACACACATAGTGCCCCTTACACATATGTTGCACATTATTAATGCATTTTTACATGACACACATAGTGCTCCTTACACATATTCTGAACAGTACTGCACAACCAACCCACTCACATGCACACAGCACTCACACTGCCATTAACACTGTGACCTCTGCCTCTGCTTGGATATAGATGTGTCCTCATAAATCTTGCCTCAATGCTAATGTTGGGCACCTTTTTTTGATGAAAATGCATCTTATTTGCATTGCTATGTGGCTAGGATGCACAAGCAGATTCTGCTGATTAAAATGATATGCAGCATGCCTATATACTGTGTGAGACTGGCTGTATCTGCATATGAAATGCTACACACAGAATATAGGCATGCTGCATATCATTTTAATCAGCAGAAGCTGCTGATGCCCCTAGGCATATCAAATGCCCTAGGCAATTGCCTAGTTTGCCTATGCCTATGGCCGGCTCTGAGTGTGAGCACAGATATATGCAGCACACTGAGCACAGATAAGGAGCGTTTTTTTCAGGCAGAGAACGGATAAAACTGGTGGTCACTGATCAGCAAAACTCTGCACTGTACTCCTTCTATGTTAATACAGGTTGAGTATCCCTTATCCAAAATGTTTGGGGCCAGAGGTATTTTGGATATGGGATTTTTCCGTATTTTGGAATAATTGCATACCATAATGAGATATCATGGTGATGGGACCTAAATCTAAGCACAGAATGCATTTGTGTGTCATATACACCTTATATACACAGCCTGAAGGTCATTTTAGCCAATATTTTTTATAACTTTGTGTATTAAACAAAGTGTGTCTACATTCACACAATTCATTTATGTTTCATATACACCTTATACACACAGCCTGAAGGTCATTTAATACAATATTTTTAATAACTGTGTGTATTAAACAAAGTTTGTGTACATTGAGCCATCAAAAAACAAAAGTTTCAATATCTCACTCTCACTCAAAAAAGTCCGTATTTCGGAATATTACGTATTTCGGATATTTGGATATGGGATACTCAACCTGTATAAAGCTGCTCCCCAGTCCCCACAATGATATAAGCAAGCACAAATAATATTTTCATCAACTCAATGAATAAACGGAGAGGACGCCAGCCACGTCCTCTCCCTAACATTTCCAATGCACGAGTGAAAATGGCGGCGACGCGCGGCTGCTTATATAGAATTCGAATCTCTCGAGAATCCGACAGCGGGATGATGACGTTCGGGCGCGCTCGGGTTAACCGAGCCATACGGGAGAATCCGAGTATGGCTCGGACCTGTATAAAAAGGGTGAAGTTCGGGTGGGTTCGGTTTCCGAGAAACCGAAACCGCTCATCACTAATATTAATGGTGTTATATTCTCATAGACATTATTGCCTTTACATTCTAGAACTTTTAGACCATAAGTCACATATTCTTAGAGAGGATAGCACACTATATTCAATTTTATACACATATATATATAGGACTCCAATTTTAGACCTTGGAATGTAAACATTCTTATTTTTCATACAGATATAGCACCAAGAAAACTGGGTTATCAATATTCTTACATCAATGACTATTTGCTCTAATGATTTCAATCTTTATTGTAAAGTCCATTGGTAACTCAAAATTAATATAATATCCAAAGATACAAACACATACAGAAGAAACCCCCCTCCATGGGATCTAGATGAAGATTTTTATAATTTAAATATTATTGAGCTCAATAGTATCGTTGAGCCCATATGGAACTAAGGATTCAAATCTATATATCCAATAGGTCTCTCTCCTACATAGTCTATTAAATCTATCACCCCCCACCACCACCACCTTTTTGTAGATTTGATCAGTCCAATAGCTGTAACAGAAACTCTACATTGAGGATCCCATGCCATACACTGAGATACATGGCTTGAAAGAGGGTGCGTCTTGATTCCTTTATTTATTTTGCGCCCCCTTTTTACACATTAGGCAGGCAGGGGGACTCTGCCTGCCTAATGTGTAAAAAGGGGGACTCTGCTGCCTAATGTGTAAAAAAGGGGGACTTTACCTGCTGTACTGTGACTAAGGGGACTCTACCTGCTGTAATGTGTAAAAGGGAACTCTACCTGCTGTAATGTGTAAAAGGGAGCTCTGCCTGCCGTAATGTGTAAAAGGGAACTCTACCTGCCGTAATATGTAAAAGGGGACTCTAACTGGCAGAATGTGTAAAAGGGAGCTCTGACTGCCATAATGTGTAAAAGGGAGCTCTGCCTGCCGTAATGTGTAAAGGGGAGCTCTGTGACCACGCCCCTTCCCCATGAAGCCACCCCCCCATATTTTTTGCATGCACCTTTAGCGCGCACTGGCCCTGTTATGTATATGGGGGGGTGCTTATGCTGTTTCTTGCACACAACGCTAAATTGTCTAGTTACAGCACTACCCTGAAGGGAGTGGAGCTGGGCTGTGAAGTCTGCAGGGAAGCACTGGCAGTCTCCAAAATTGCTGAGGTGGCCTTTTGAGAAAAGGTAAGTGTGCAATGGTACCTGCTTTCCCCAGTTCAGGTGACAAGATCAGCTCTGTGTGGAGGAGGTTTGTCTGGGGCTCTGGGCAGTGTGTAGCCTGAGGCAGTAGTGACCCTTTCCCCCGGTGCAATCTCTGGCACCACCTGTGGTAAAGACTGAGGTGCATGCAGCCTGGCAGGATACTGTAAGACAGCAACAAAGGTCTTAAGGCGAAGGTCAGCAGGGCAGCCAAGTGAAATCCTGGGCCCCGGTACAACAACTTCCTGGGCCCCCCTGCCTCCACTGGTGGTGGTGTGACCACAGCATGCTGCGGGCATGGCTACCCCTCCTTGGGGGCATGTCTAGGACATCAGAAGCACCCACTCACAGGACCATGGCATGCCTCCCAGCCAGGGCAGTAGAGAGCCTGGCTGATCCCAGGTACTTTTCTGTGGGCATTTACTAATCACAGGAGGCAAGGACCTGAACCCAGAGTTGGCCCTAACCAATATGATGCCCTAGGAAAGATTTTGGCTGGTGTCCCCTAGCACCACCGCTGGTTCCGCCTCTGACAGTGCACTCCTTTCCCAGAACCATCACCCATGGCAGTCCTTATTTTAAGTTTTCTTACCCCCTATATTTTAAATATGAACAGTATGCACATTCAGTGCACAGCCCAAAAAGGGGTGTGTTTTGCTGGCATGGCCACACAATAGTACCCCCAATTCAAAGTGCGCCACACAGTACTTCAAGTTTATTCACATTTTATCATGCGATAGTGTCCTAATTCAAGTTACCTCACACAGTAGTACCACTATACCTTATATACATTACTACTCACAGTAGTTCCCCTTATTCACATTACATCACACTGAATTGCTCCTTATTCACATTATACCACACCATTTTGCTCTTTATTTACATTAGACCACACAGTAGTGCCCTTTCTATACATTATGCCACCCAGTAGAGCACCTTGTACACATAATGCCACACATTAGTAATGCATTTATACACATAATACCACACAGTTATGCCCCTTGCACATATGACGCACATTAATGTCCTTATAAACATAATGCACTTTACACATTATGACAACCTTTATTAATGCCCTTATACACATAATATCTCTTACACATATGCCGCACATTATTAATGCCCTTATACATACAGTATAATGACACACATAATGTCCCTTACACATACGCCGCGCATTATTAATGTCCTTATACACGTATTGACACACATAGTGCCCCTTACACATTTGCTGTACATTATTAATGCATTTTTACATATGACACACCTAATGCCCCTTACACATATGCTGAACACTACTGCACAACCAACCCACTCATACACAGCCGCTAACACTGTAAGCTCTGCATCTGAGAATATAGGAAAAGAAATACCCTAAGGTATTACTACTCCCAGGCGCTTGATGCGAGGTTCCCCACAGCAGCTGTATATATACAGGGGTTGGTCAGACCCCTAACAATGTAAACAAATAAAGAAGATATTAGCACTTATTGGTCACAAATGCAGGGGTGTGTCACAATTAAATCACAATTTATTAAAGGAATATAGATTTAGGCATATTTTTTAAAAATTAAATGCAATGCACAATAGTGGTTAATACCACATAAAAACACTGAGAAAAAGTAGATAGTGTAACTCCCATTGTTGTATCATCCTATTCGAAAACTTATCAGAGAATGGACCTGTTCCTATGAGAGTCCCCTTGGTTAATGAGGTTCAGTGTCCTATCCGTGGGTTTATAGTTACCACCAACGTCTCTCGAGGTAATTAGGCAAATCTGCGTCCGCAAAAGTGCTGTTCCTCGGCGGGTGTCACGATCCAGGTAATTCCTTATCAGTATTTACCTTCCAAATGCCTCCTGAGACTGTCCCAGTGTTCCAAGCCTGGATTCCATCTGCACTGTCTGTGTGCAGGACGCTGCATCTCATTGTCTCTAATCTCCTTACTGTGATTCTGGCAGCTTCATGGTTAAAATTCACATGGAAGTTACAAACAGTCTTTCCCTCCAAAAGCTAACATGGGCGCAGCCATGTTTTCCTAATCACATGATACCTTTCAGCCTATAAGCTGCACTCTGCTCTCAGCCTGATTACCCAGCAGCTGCACTCTGGTCTCTGGTTAATCAGCCAGCCAATCCCTGCTTCCCAGCAGGTATAAATATCTTGTTCCTGGGGTGGAAAGAGGGCAGTGCTTCAATTGTCTTCAGTGATTCCAGTGTGCAGTCCTCCCATGGACTTTCTCTGCAGTACAGCCTGACTCTGCAGTGTCTCATCATTGCATCCTGTGACTGGCAGTTACCTGAGACCGGCTTCCAGCGGTGCCCTGCCCTGCCAGTAACCATCGGTGTTCCACCATCGATCCCCAGTAACCATCGGTGTTCCGCCATCGATCCCAAGTCTCCATCGGTGTTCCGCCATCGATCCCAAGTCTCCATCGGTGTTCCGCCATCGATCCCAAGTCTCCATCGGTGTTCCGCCATCGATCCCAAGTCTCCATCGGTGTTCCGCCATCGATCCCAAGTCACCATCGGTGTTCCGTCATCGATCCCAAGTATTTATCTGAACTGTGATTCCTGTTACCTGTACCAAGTCATCAGTATTCCTCTGAACTGTATTTAATAAACCTTTGAACTTTCCTTCGTTGTCTTGGTCACGCCTTCGGGCATTTGTTCTAAAGGTTCCCTGCATGTCTAAGAACCCTGTACTGCCTCCCAGGTACACATATACCTCAGCCCCTACAACTGAGGCTTCCCCCTGGTCAGCACCAGCCCTCAGTTGTGACAGTAAGCACTGACCTCATGGATCCGGCCGGAGACCAGGTCCAAGCGACCAGGCCGATGCAAGAACTTGCAGCCTGCCTTGGACATCAGGAGACTGCACAGGGCCATGTGATACGCTGTCTCCAGGACCTCTCCTCTCGGCTGGATGGAATACAAGTAACCCTCCGTGGTTCAGGGGCGTCCAGTGTGCCGACTGCAGTACCTTTGGTGGTATCCCCACCCACCATTCCCATTTCTGCTCCTTGTCTCCATTTACAGACACCTGCCAAGTTTGATGGTTCCCCAAAAGCCTGTCGGGGTTTCCTAAATCAGTGTGAGATATATTTCGAGTTACAGCCTGGCAGTTTCCCAACTGACCGCACAAAGGTTGCTTACATCATCTCCCTCCTCAGTGGCTCCGCCCTCGATTGGGCATCACCTCTATGGGAGAAGTCTGATGCCTTGCTCTCTTCATATGCAGACTTCGTGGCAACCTTCAGGTGCATCTTTGATGAACCAGGTCGTGTGACCTTAGCCTCCTCTGATATCCTCCGGCTACGTCAGGGGACACAAACAGTCGGTAAATATCTGGTACAGTACCAGATCCTAGTGTCCAAACTTTCCTCAGCCCAAGAAGGGGCGTTCATTTCTGCAACCCCAGGAGGGGTATCCAATGTTCAAGCTCTAGTAGGGGCATATGAGTCTTCTCAAAAAGGAGTTTCTGATCTGTCAACCCCAGGAGGGGTGCTGGAGAAAATAACCCTGAGAGAGGTGTCTGATTCGTCAACCCCAGGAGGGGTCACCAAAGTTTCAGCCCCAAGGGAAGTATCCAGAGCCAAGTGTCCAGATGGAAATTTTTGTGCTACAGATGCAGTTATGAACTCCAGTTTGCCGTCTTCAGAGAGCACCACCCTGTTGGCATCCAGCATGGACCAGGTCCAGGATGGTCTAACTGAACACTCGGATACCACTCATTCCGGTTCTAACCGGATTCTGACTTCTTCAGCTCCAGCTGATTCAACTGTCTCCAGACTCAATCCGGTTCCATCCGTAGGTCCAAAGACTCCTTCAGTTCCAGCTGATTCGAATGTCAATCCAAAGACTCCTCCGGTCCCAGCCGGTTCAAGCTTTTCTGGACCCAATCCGGTCCCATCCGTCTGTCCGGATCAGCCTCCTTTAGTTCCAGCCGACTCCAGTACCTTCGGATCTAATCCTGCCCTATCCGTCGGTCTAAAGACTCCACTGGTCTCAGCCGGTTCCAGTTTGTCTGGACTCAATCTGGTCTCATCCATAAGTCCGGTACAGCCTCCTCTGGTTCCAGCCAGTTCAAGTTCATCAGGATTCAATCTAGATTCTTCAGTTTGTTCAGGTAAAGAATTTATAAGAAGTGTCCTGGGGCCACTCCTAAAGGAGGGGGTGCTGTCACGATCCAGGTAATTCCTTATCAGTATTTACCTTCCAAATGCCTCCTGAGACTGTCCCAGTGTTCCAAGTCTGGATTCCATCTGCACTGTCTGTGTGCAGGACGCTGCATCTCATTGTCTCTAACCTCCTTACTGTGATTCTGGCAGCTTCATGGTTAAAACTCACATGGAAGTTACAAACAGTCTTTCCCTCCAAAAGCTAACATGGGCGCAGCCATGTTTTCCTAATCACATGATACCTTTCAGCCTATAAGCTGCACTCTGCTCTCAGCCTGATTACCCAGCAGCTGCACTCTGGTCTCTGGTTAATCAGCCAGCCAATCCCTGCTTCCCAGCAGGTATAAATATCTTGTTCCTGGGGTGGAAAGAGGGCAGTGCTTCAATTGTCTTCAGTGATTCCAGTGTGCAGTCCTCCCATGGACTTTCTCTGCAGTACAGCCTGACTCTGCAGTGTCTCATCATTGCATCCTGTGACTGGCAGTTACCTGAGACCGGCTTCCAGCGGTGCCCTGCCCTGCCAGTAACCATCGGTGTTCCACCATCGATCCCCAGTAACCATCGGTGTTCCGCCATCGATCCCAAGTCTCCATCGGTGTTCCGCCATCGATCCCAAGTCTCCATCGGTGTTCCGCCATCGATCCCAAGTCTCCATCGGTGTTCCGCCATCGATCCCAAGTCTCCATCGGTGTTCCGCCATCGATCCCAAGTCTCCATCGGTGTTCTGCCATCGATCCCAAGTCACCATCGGTGTTCCGTCATCGATCCCAAGTATTTATCTGAACTGTGATTCCTGTTACCTGTACCAAGTCATCAGTATTCCTCTGAACTGTATTTAATAAACCTTTGAACTTTCCTTCGTTGTCTTGGTCACGCCTTCGGGCATTTGTTCTAAAGGTTCCCTGCATGTCTAAGAACCCTGTACTGCCTCCCAGGTACACATATACCTCAGCCCCTACAACTGAGGCTTCCCCCTGGTCAGCACCAGCCCTCAGTTGTGACAGCGGGTGGTGGATAGTGACTTTCCACGGTGAAATAGGAATGTCCTTGTAAATCCAGTAGGAATGTCCAACGGGGGCTTGGTCCAGGTCCAATAGTTCCAAAAGATGAGGGAGTAAACACTAGCAGGCAGGTCTCACCGACGCGTTTCGTTGCAATACAAGCAACTTTTTCAAGGACCTTGAAAACCTTGAAAAAGTTGCTTGTATTGCAACGAAACGCGTCGGTCCTAGAGTATAGCAATTTATGTTACAAGCTACATCTTAATCTGCTATAGGAGTTAATTTATAATAAGAGGACTGCAGTGGATTCCAAAGCCAAGTACCGTTTTCTCTATGTAAAGTCTAGGAGGAAATAATTTATAAAGAGGAAATAAACTTTCCCTTCTTGAGGATCAATTAAGGATATATAGGAACACCAATATATTTACAAAAGATCAGTTAAATGGCCCCACCACACACCAACGAAAATACTACAGTACTGTACATCTGAAAGACTATTTCTGAGATACTGTTGTGTATTGCAGCACATTGGGATGAGGAAGAGTGTACTTGCATATACATATATTCACAGTATACAGTAGTTACAGAAATGACAAAGTTTAATACAGTTAAATCTGCATAGTCACGTGGGATAATCCTGCACATACGTTTGCCAGTTATAATAGTGATATCAAATTGTTGAATTGTAACATACATAGTATCTAAGGTTGAAAAAAGACAATTGTCAACCTATTTGTTGTCTCCTATGCATGATCATTTTGTATAAAATTTTGACTGAAGTTGCTGACTGCCTTTACGTTTTACCCCTCTTTTTTATAATAACCATAGTGCGTGACTACGCCCCGTAACCCTGGATATCCTTATCCATTAGGAATTTATCTAACCCATTCTTAAAGGTATTGACTGAGTTGGCCATTATAACTCCCTCAGGCAGGGAATTCCAAACACGTATCGTCCTTACCGTAAAAAAGCCTTTACGTCATAATGTGCGGAATCTCCTCTCCTCTAACCTGAGCGAGTGTCCACGAGTTCTCTGTGTTGATCTAACCAAAAACAGGTTCTGCGCAAGATCTGTATATTGTCCCCTTATATATTTGTAAATGTTGATCATGTCCCCTCTTAATCTCCTCTTTTCCAGTGTAAACATGCCTAGTCTTGCAAGCCTTTCCTCGTATTCCAGCGTCTCCATACCCTTAATTAGTTTGGTCGCCCGCCTCTGAACCTTTTCTAGCTCCAGGATATCTTATTTGTAGTAAAGTGCCCAGAATTGTACACAGTATTCAAGGTGTGGCCTCACAAGTGATTTATATAACGGGAGTATAATACTCTCGTCCCTAGAATCAATTCCCCGTTTTATGCATGCTAATATCTTATTAGCCTTCTTTGCTGCAGTCCTACTTTGGGTACTGCTGCTTACTTTGCTATCTATGAGGACACCTAAGTCCTTTTCCAGTACAGAATCCCCTAATTTTACCCCATTTAGTATGTAGGTGTTATTTTTGTTCTTGTTACCACAGTGCATTACCTTACACTTGTCTGTATTGAAGCGCATTCTCTATTTCGCTGCCCAAGCTTCTAATTTAACTAAGTCATTCTGAAGCGACACAGCATCCCCCTCCACATTTATAACTTTACACAATCTGGTATCATCTGCAAAAATTTACACCATGCTCTCTAAACCTTCTGTTAGGTCGTTAATGAAAATATAGAACAATAGCGGTCCTAATACTGTATGTATATTTGTTGTTGATCAGTATCACTAACACGGGATCCGGCCTCTAGGTTGAAAAGACTTACGTCGACAATGTCTCGGTCGACCACTGTTGGTCGATGGTAAGTAGGTCGACATGGTTTCTAGGTTGACTGGGACTCTAGGTCGACATGACAGAAGCTCGACATGAGTTTTTCATATTTTTTTTACTTTTTGAACTTTTTCATACTTTACGACCCAAGTGGACTACAATTGGGAACGGTAACCCAGCCCCAGCGAAAAAGTATTCTTACTTTACTTCACATCCACAATACTTGCACGGTTTTTACACATATGTGATTATTATTCTAATAAATCGACATGTACTATTATTTATTATTATTATTATTATTATTATTATTAGACTGAAAGGTGGTACAGATCATTATTATTCAATTAAAAAAGGCCACAGATTATTGTTATTAGACTAAGGGGGATATTCAATTACTCGCACCTACTGCGGGTGTAAAAGTATCGATGGGGGGGTTATCTAATTAGACACTCTCCTTCAAACCACACATTCAGCACCTCTCACAAACCTGCCGTTTTCATCTAAAAAATATTTCCAGGATCAGACCCTTTCTGACCCAGGATGCTGCTAAGACTCTTATCCACTCACTGGTCATCTCCAGACTGGACTACTGTAATCTCCTCCTGACTGGCATTCCTGACAAATACCTCTCTCCACTCCAATCTATCCTCAATGCTGCTGCCCGGCTCATCTTCCTCACCAAACGCACTAAGTCTACCTCTCCTCTCCTACTAGACCTTCACTGGCTCCCCTTCCCTTTCAGAATCCATTTCAAGCTTCTCACACTCACTTACAAAGTTCTCACCCACTCCTCTCCCATCTACATCTCTGACCTTATCTCCCTTTACACTCCCACCCGTCCTCTTCGCTCTGCTAATGCACGCCGACTCTCCTGCCTACGGATTACTTCCTCCCACTCCTACCTCCAAGATTTTTCACGTGCTGCACCACTTCTCTGGAATTCTCTATCTCTCCCCCTCAGACTCTTCACCTCTCTACAAAACTTCAAACGGGCTCTCAAGACCCACTTCTTCACCAAACCCAGCCAAATCTCATCCTAACCCTCTGTTCCACGCTTTCTATGTACCCCATCTGTCTCACCCCTGTCAGTCTACCCCTCCCCTTCAGAATGTAAGCTCTCACGAGCAGGGCCCTCTTCCCTCATGTGCTTATCCTTTCTTACTTTAATAATCTTCAACTGCATCAACTCCAGCAGTCTTCTGCCACCTGATACTTATTTTAGTGTCATCTGCTGATGTAGCAATGTTTATTTACCCTGTACTTGTCCTATATTGTCGTCAACTGTAAGTTGCTGTTTTCCTGCTTGATTATTTGTTTATGTACTCTGTAATTGGGCGCTGCGGAACCCTTGTGGCGCCTTATAAATAAAGGATAATAATAATAATAATAAATAAGCTGGCACTTTCACTGAACCTGTGTATTTTCGGGTGAAAATGCACTTTTTAACGGCCGGTCAAATCGAATAGGCTGAACGCAAAACCCGGAGAAACATCGGAAGTTTTTACTTCTGATGTCTCTTCGGGGGTAATTGAATATCCCCCTAAAAGGTGCACAAGTAAAATTCATTAGACTACAATACATTGGTCACAGGAATTTGAGGCTTCATAACAATGTGCTATTGTGGGATAACCACACCCATTCAGTCGATGACCACACCAACCCAATGGCTGCTAAACCCCTTCAGTGGGCCCCTGCCATTGCATTTTCCCGGTGGGCCCTTAATGTCCTAATCTGACACTGAGCAAATATGTTGCCTCAACCATGCAGACTCATGAATTTTTAGGCGGTGTGTACTTTTCTATAACGTCGCGTTACATCCCAATTTTCATGGCGGCTGAGTGACCGTAGATGTATGAATAAAGTTTTTTTTTTAAAATAGTATCTCTGCAGCAACGCGAAATACCGCGAGAATTTCATCTCGGTATTTCTGGCCCATTGCCTCTGATAGTGTGCATCGTGACTGTGATGTACTAAGAGAAGCCGCGGAGGATAACTGGATACAGTACAGAAATTAATTTTGCCACATAAAACAGTGTGTACTCCTCCCCAAAGGTGTGTACAGTAGTGTCTTGTGCTTGTTCCTTTTAATAAAGATTAATTTAATAATAGTTTCTTGTTTTTATTTTATACTGAATGGGTTTTTCTTTTATGTATCAAATACATTGTAATTTATATATATATATATATATATATATATGTATGTATATATATATATATATATATATATATATATATATATTGTATACATATATACACGCAGGGCTGTCGACAGGGGGGGTCAAAGGGGACAACTGTACTGGGCCCCAAGGATCAGAGGGGCCCCAAGTATATGCTGATAAGTGCCCTGCAGGGATGTAAGCCATCTTGTCAAAATAGGGCAGTGGGCTGGAGGCGGTGTGGCTGCAGCCTCAGAGTGACAGGAGCCTCTCACACACAGTGACTGTGCGCCCGCTCTTCCAGGTCCTGCTCTATTGCAGGCAGTTACGGGACACAGGGCCGGTGCTAGGGTGTTTGGCGCCCCCCTGCAAACTATAAATTTGCGCCCTCCCATACTTTACAAAGGGACAGCACACATAATGCCCCCTGTAGTAGTGACGCTTAAAAGCATAACGGCCCCTGTACCAGTGCCGCTTACACACGTAATACCCCCTGTACCAGTGATGCTTACACACGTAACGCCCCCTGTAGTAACGCTTACACACGTAACGCCCCCTGTAGTAACGCTTACACACGTAACGCCCCCTGTAGTAACGCTTACACACGTAACGCCCCCTGTAGTAACGCTTACACACGTAACGCCCCCTGTAGTAACGCTTACACACGTAACGCCCCCTGTAGTAACGCTTACACACGTAACGCCCCCTGTAGTAACGCTTACACACGTAACACCCCCTGTAGTAACGCTTACACACGTAACGCCCCCTGTAGTAGTAACGCTTACACACGTAACACCCCCTGTACCAGTGATGCTTACACACGTAACACCCCTAGTAGTAACGCTTACACACGTAACACCCCTAGTAGTAACGCTTACACACGTAACACCCCCTGTACCAGTTACGCTTACACACGTAATGGCCCCTGTACCAGTCACGCTTACACACGTAGTACCAGTGACATTTGCACATGTAACGCCTCCTGCACCAGTGACACTTGCACATGTAACGCCCCCTGTACCAGTGACGCTTACACATGTAATGCCCCCTGTACCAGTGACGCTTACATATGCAACGCCCCCTGTACCAGTGATGCTTACACAAGCAATGCCCCCTGTACCAGTGATGCTTACACATGTAAAGCCCCCTGTATTAGTGACACTTACACACGTAACGTCCCCTGTACCAGTGACGCTTACACACATAATGCCCCCTGTACCAGTTACGCTTACAAACGTAGTACAAGTGACGCTTGGACACGTAACGCCCCCTGTACCAGTGACGCATGCATACGTAACACCCCCTGTACGAGTGATGCTAACACACATAACGCCACCTGGACTAGTGACACTAATAGACGTAACGCCCCCTGTACCAGTGACGCTTGCACACGTAGCGCCCCCTGTACCAGTGAGGCATACGTAACGTTTCCTGTACCAGTGATGCTAACACACGTAACACCACCTGTACCAGTGACACTAACACATGTAACGACCCCTGTACCAGTGACGCGTGCACAAATTATGCCGCAGTCACACTTACACACACAGATACACACAACACATACACATACACACATGCATACTGTACATAAATTACACACATACACAGTCACACATATATACAGTAAACACAGACACTGTATATACACACACACACACACACACACACACACACACACACACACACACATACTTTCATTCACTCACTGTCTATCCAGACACTTACCTAAGGAAGTTTGGCTGGCCGGAGCGGTATCAGCTCATCCTCCTGCTGCAGCCTGGACCTGTGTAGCCCCGCCCCTTGTTCCCATGTAGCCCACCCCCTTTTAGGTTCGTGCACTGCCACAAGAGAGGGGAGGGGGAGAGGAGGCTTCGTGCTGCCGGCGCCGCTGCCTGTCATAGAGTGTGACAGGCGCAGCAGCCGGCAGCAGCAGGGGGGACAGGACGGCACAGCATAGGAATGCAGAGAAGGGAGAGCGCCTCTCCTTCCTGGTGCCTCCCTGCACTGCATCCCTTTGCTGAGCGGCTAGCGCTGGCCTTGGCGGGACATGTCAGCAGCAAAACTGGCCAGGATTCATGTTCCCCACACCGGCCTCCTCTGGTGTGGTTTGCTTTGCGGTGCTCGGGTCTGGGAAGCACAGCACAGGTGAGTCTCTCTCCGGGGTAAGAGGAGATTGGTGAGGGAATACAGGGCATTGGATGGGCTTAGGGAGCCGGGAATGCAGCATGGAGTCATTGGGGAAAGACAGACTGTGGGGTGTGTGGGAGGAAGGAGAGAGGGAGGTGCATTATATATATATATATATATATATGCAAGGGGGGGGGGAATTTAGCGACCAACGGTGTCTTTAAAAAGATAAATCCCTTGATGAAGTCTGAATGACGAAATGCGTTGGACAACCTGGCAGTGACCACACTCCCAGTTAAGCAATAATCTTCTTATTTATATATTTTAACTGGTAATATATTTTGTGTACATTGTTTTTATCCCATTTTTTAAAGAGACCTGTTATTAAGAAACTTTTATGTGAAAAATATTATTTTCTCTATGTGAATAAATTGTATTTTATTTTATATTTATCTACTCATAGTTTGAGCATTTATCTTTTTAAAGATACCGTTGGTCGCTAAATCCCCCCCCCCCTTGCATTTTTTAGTTCATACCACAGGGAACCGCCATCCCTGTTTGGGGGTTAGCAGACGCCATTTTGAATCTTTAGGGAGTGTCTATTTCAATTTTTTATTTGCATGGTACATTGTATACCTTGGCCTTAATCGTTGGTAGACACAAGTGGCGCAATAATTTCTTTCTATTTTTTTTTATATATATATATATATATATATATATATAGGAAATCACGACAGCACTCAAAGCCTATGTATATAAAGCAAAAAATGGTGGTGCAAGGCAGCAATAAATATAAAACACTCACTTCTCCAGCGATGCAAATAAAGTTTGCTGTATTTGCTGTGCTTCACCATACCGTTTGGTTAAGAAATAAATCCTGCTTTTCTTTCATCTACACGTGAGTGCTGGCTTGTGGAGAAGTGAGTGTTTTATATATATATATATATATATATATATATTAACAATCTGTTATGTAGTGCAAATTCTGTTGCACTTTAATAAATAAATAAATATAAATATATATATATATATATATATCCGCAGAGAATCCTGCACTCACATCAATATAATGAAATAAAATAGCGGGTGCTACCAGTAACCTTTATGGGGTCACACAAATACAATACATCTACCACATCTGTGGAGGGTGCACTCGCGCCAAAGAATAGTCCATAAGACTTGATTGTAGTTCAATTTCTTTAATGAAGGTCAGAGATAATGCCATTTAAAGTCGACGTTTCGGTCCTATTCAGGGCCTTTCTCAAGACCGGCACACTCATAGTTTCTACAACATAATAAATTGATGTCATAGAACATTCAACAACAGTAAAAGAGGACAATATAGCATAGTATATGCAATACAGAATAAAAATTACATGGTCACAGGTTACACCGCCACCAGTGCCTCCCAGGCCCCTAAAAAACCAGACTGAGGGTGACTGCTGTGAAAGATCATCATATAAAACGACCACCAAGAAATAAATCACCAATGGCGAAATCACAAATAGATTACCAGCATATATAAAATCAATCATAAGTGCAGCTAAAGATTACCTGCACTGGCAACAAGTAGGTAAAGTAGATCATAATCAAATTCATGCAAGACTCCATTATTCACAAATCACTGAAATAAATATGGAGGGATTCAATCAGCCTAAGTGTTAGATCACAGGTGAGAACTCAGATCTAACAGGGACAATACAAACAATAAGGATAATCAAGGATATACCTGAAGTTTAAAATGTAGGTGAAATATGATGCAGCTGTCCCGACAGAATGACATGCCATATAGTATAGGTCCACTGCAAATATAATAAACAAAGGATAAAAACCCTAAACTGACAAACTATCAACAGCAAGTAGGTCAATAGAAATGTAAAACAGTACTCACGAAGCCGGTACCACACGGGCGTCAGACAGCTGCATGTCTCACAAGATTAGCTGCTGACTATTTATTGACCCCTGGACCGGAAGTGCAATTAACACAAAGTATACATAAAGAAACAATAACGGCAATTCAACATGGAACCACTCGCTAGTAAGCCCGTCAATGGTGTAAACTGGCTAGACTACCCAATATACATAAAGCAAAAGGCAACAAAGTATCAAGGTTACTGTCGCGGCCGCTCGGACACGCTCTTCCACGTGTCACCTCCCGGAAGCGTATGCGTTCCACAACCCGGAAGTGACACGGGACCCACTGAACAATGCGGCACTGGACGGGACACTACGTCGTGGACGACGGCATGCGTTCCAGTGACGTTATACTTCATGACTGGCCGCACTGCATTTATCCAATCATACTATTCACCTGTATGGATACATATAAGTACTGGGGGAAAAAAAGGGGGGAGGCCGATAATCGTCACCAATGGTAAACTCAGCAAAAATCACCAATAGAAGGGCACCCGGCCCGCCAGTTCCTACACAAAAGACAATATACATCATGACCACAATTCATCAATACTGGTCTATTGTATATATAAATAAGGGATACTAATATAAATGTTCCAAACCAATAAACAGAAAATAAATGTACTTAATACTAGAGATGAGCGGATTCGGTTTTACTCGGTTTTATTCGGTTCTCAAAACCGAATCTTATTGGCTCACTGATGTCACGTGTTTTGGATAGCCAATAAGATTCGGTTTTGAGAACCGTGTAAAACCGAGTAAAACCGAATCCGCTCATCACTACTTAATACAGGAACGAGCTGGGTAGGGCTTCCCACTTCAATCTGTTAGGGACCTGGGAAGACGCACCAAAGTAGACACAATAAAAAAACGATAAGAGAACATATCAAACATACACAGGTAAACAGAACATTAATTAAACAATAAAACATACAGGGGAGACCTAGAATCAGGAATATCCACAGAGGAGAAATTCTAATCACTGAACCTTAGATAAAGAGGTCTACTATCCATACGGCCCTTGCCTCTGGCCTAACCGACAAACCTGTTGCCCGACATTTTTTGATAGCTAGGCACCAGGTAGCCACTCTCAAATGTCAGTTTATTGATTGGGTCCCCCCTCTCGTTTTGGGAGGTGATCGGTTGCTAGCACTCAAACAAAGGGAAAGTTTTTGGATCCACACATTGAATACTGTGGCTCCCAAAGGCCTCAATGAGGCCAATTCCCTTAATATCTTTATCTAAGGTTCAGTGATTAGAATTTCTCCTCTGTGGATATTCCTGATTCTAGGTCTCCCCTGTATGTTTTATTGTTTAATTAATGTTCTGTTTACCTGTGTATGTTTGATATGTTCTCTTATCGTTTTTTTATTGTGTCTACTTTGGTGCGTCTTCCCAGGTCCCTAACAGATTGAAGTGGGAAGCCCTACCCAGCTCGTTCCTGTATTAAGTAAATTTATTTTCTATTTATTGGTTTGGAACATTTATATTAGTATCCCTTATTTATATATACAATAGACCAGTATTGATGAATTGTGGTCATGATGTATATTGTCTTTTGTGTAGGAACTGGCGGGCCGGGTGCCCTTCTATTGGTGATTTTTGCTGAGTTTACCATTGGTGACGATTATCGGCCTCCCCCCTTTTCCCCCCCCAGTACTTATATGTATCCATACATGTGAATAGTATGATTGGATAAATGCAGTGCGGCCAGTCATGAAGTATAACGTCACTGGAACGCATGCCGTCGTCCACGACGTAGTGTCCCGTCCAGTGCCGCATTGTTCAGTGGGTCCCGTGTCACTTCCTGGTTGTGGAACGCTTACGCTTCCGGGAGGTGACACGCGGAAGAGCGTGTCCGAGCGGCCGCGACAGTAACCTTGATACTTCGTTGCCTTTTGCTTTATGTATATTGGGTAGTCTAGCCAGTTTACACCATTGACGGGCTTACTAGCGAGTGGTTCCATGTTGAATTGCCGTTATTGTTTCTTTATGTATACTTTGTGTTAATTGCACTTCCGGTCCAGGGGTCAATAAATAGTCAGCAGCTAATCTTGTGAGACATGCAGCTGTCTGACGCCCGTGTGGTACCGGCTTCGTGAGTACTGTTTTACATTTCTATTGACCTACTTGCTGTTGATAGTTTGTCAGTTTAGGATTTTTATCCTTTGTTTATTATATTTGCAGTGGACCTATACTATATGGCATGTCATTCTGTCGGGACAGCTGCATCATATTTCACCTACATTTTAAACTTCAGGTATATCCTTGATTATCCTTATTGTTTGTATTGTCCCTGTTAGATCTGAGTTCTCACCTGTGATCTAACACTTAGGCTGATTGAATCCCTCCATATTTATTTCAGTGATTTGTGAATAATGGAGTCTTGCATGAATTTGATTATGATCTACTTTACCTACTTGTTGCCAGTGCAGGTAATCTTTAGCTGCACTTATGATTGATTTTATATATGCTGGTAATCTATTTGTGATTTCGCCATTGGTGATTTATTTCTTGGTGGTCGTTTTATATGATGATCTTTCACAGCAGTCACCCTCAGTCTGGTTTTTTAGGGGCCTGGGAGGCACTGGTGGCAGTGTAACCTGTGACCATGTTATTTTTATTCTGTATTGCATATACTATGCTATATTGTCCTCTTTTACTGTTGTTGAATGTTCTATGACATCAATTTATTATGTTGTAGAAACTATGAGTGTGCCAGTCTTGAGAAAGGCCCTAAATAGGACCGAAACGTCGACTTTAAATGGCATTATCTCTGACCTTCATTAAAGAAATTGAACTACAATCAAGTCTTATGGACTATTCTTTGGCGCGAGTGCACCCTCCACAGATGTGGTAGATGTATTGTATATATATATATATATATATATATACATATATATATATATATATATATATATATATATATATATATATATATAAGCACAATGAAGCGGCACTCCAGGACTTAATTCAAATAAACGGGTCCAGTCTCCCGATTTTGATGTGCAACGTTTCGGTTTTAATCACAAACCTTCGTCAGGCATATACATACAACAGTACAAGTCTTACCTACAGTATATAACAAATGAAATCACCAGGTGCAGTGCAGTCCAGGAAGCCCCAGAATTAGACTTCCAGCTGATGTCATGCAGCATGGACTAATTACGCAACAAGAGAGTGTTAACCCTTCACCACACTACAGACATGTAAATGAATGAATGACGTTTAATGTTCAAACGATACTTTGTAAATACAATGATTATCCACAGGATAAAATGCAACACGTTATATCAGAGATTATATATGAATATGGCAATCGGGGCGATTATACAACACCACATCACAATTGACTTAAATGGTTAACCAGGGGGAATCAATTAGATCAATTAATGAAAACAACATGTAGAGATGAAGAAAAACATCACAGAAAACTGCTGTAAGAAAGTGTTTCATTTAACCCCTTAGGTGTTACAGTGTTGAGCCTGTCAATCCACTGTGCTTCCCTTTGTAGCAGGAGCCTAGATCTGTCACCACGTCTCCTGCTTTCCGGGACCATGTCTATCATTTTGTATTTTAATGAAGATAAAGTGTGTCCTCGTAACTTAAAATGTTTAGAAACAGGTTGTTCGGCTGGTTTGCCTTCAAGCACAGATTTAATAGCGCTCCTGTGTTGGGCCATGCGTACTTTAAACATGCATGTGGTCTTCCCTATGTAGTATAATCCACAGGGGCAAATGATACAATACACCACATAGCGTGAGGTACATGTGAAACAATGTTGCAGTTTGATTTGTTTGCCAGAGTGCGGATGTACTATAGTGTCTCCTGTGTCTAGGTATGTACAAGTGGTACACCCTAAACATTTATAATTACCCGGTTTTTTGGTAAGAAAATGTTGGGGTGCCTGGGAGTCAAAATCAGAAATGTCACTGTGCACAATCATTTCACTAATACTACGTCCTCGTTTATAACAAGGCATTATCCGTTTCTTGGATAAAGATGTAGGTCAGGGTCAGTTTGAACAATAGGCCAAATACCCTTCGCCTTTGACATTAATCTAGTACTGGCAGTTGTATACTGATTCACATAAATCATAGTATTTGTTATGCGGTTCTGACTAGAAATGTCTGGTTCTTTAACCTTTGGCGCTGCAAGCGCCTTTTTCCTAGCACTGGTCAGTTCATTGTTGGAATATCCCCTTTCTAGGAACTTAGTGGTCATAAAATCAAGCTGTTTACATTCATCATCAAAATTACTACAGAAGCGATGTACTCTCAAGAACTGAGAGTACGGTAGACCCTTTTTAAGTGGAGCAGGATGATGGCTTGAAGCTAATAATAAATTGTTACAGTCAGTAGGCTTAGTGTAAAGAGAGGTACTTAACACCTCACCATCTCGACTCACAAGTACATCAAGAAAATGTATATCTTTCTCCTGAATATCAAAAGTGAGACAGAGGCGCTCTGACCTCGTTACCTGGCAAGGAGAGGGCTCTGGGACTGCTGAAACGGGGCCCCGTTTTTCATGCAAACATCACCATATTCCTGGATATCTCTCTAAACCGGGTATGCCCTCTAAAGTTTTTTAAGGAAATTAAATAAAGTGTTTTATATTATCCAACATCGGTATATTCTTTTGTTTCACATTGAGGATTTACCGTGGAAGTTGGCTGTGAATTTTAAAGAAAATAAAGACCCACCTGCTTTGCTTTTATACAAGACTCAGACTGTGAGTTTTTTGGTGAAGGGGATATCCCCTGTCTCTTATTTTCTCTATATGATGAAGTTATGAGGATGGAATGTCTACCACGCCTTAGATAATATATTCTCTTGTGAGTTCTTTGCTGAAGGGGGCATCCCCTGAGATTCATGGTGACGGTGTTCTACTAATGAATGATTATCTTTGCCTCTTCTTCTCCTCACGATTGTGAGTGGTTTGGTTTAGGGGGTTAAGACCCCGACTCAAATTTACATATCATCACTGGTGTGGCAATTGTTGATTACCTTGAATGTGCATTCATACTCAAACAATACTACACAAGGTTTTTTGCATTTTTTCTATCCCTTTTATGTTACAAACGTTGCATTTGAAGGGAAAAGAAATTGTGAAGAGGAGTGCCAAACCAGGGGAGTACATTTTTTCTATCTATTAACATTTTGTTTTATTGGGGCGCACATATGAACTAGAGATAAGTCTGTTTTTGCTGTATTGGTTTGGGGGATTCTGGGTGTAATCCCAATTTCTCTAGTACATTAGAGCTGCCCATTTGTGCGCAAGGAAAACAGCACCAATTTCCATTTTTGTGTCATTCATTCATTTACATGTCTGTAGTGTGGTGAAGGGTTAACACTCTCTTGTTACGTAATTAGTCCATATATATATAAAATCTGAGGGGGCACCAGAGATATCATTGTATGGGGTCCCAAGATTTCTGTTGACGGCCCTGTAATACACACACAGACACACACACACACACACACACACGTATATCTGTATGTACGGTATACTGTATAAACATATTTGTCAAAGATTAACACACACATATATATATATATATATATATATATATATATATACATGTGTGTGTGTGTGAAACCACTCCCAGTCCCCGGCATTCGAAAAAATCCCCAAAGGTGTTACCTCACACCGTTGCCTTCCCCAGGGACTTCTATTCCAATCAACAACTGCAAAATATAAGTATTACGGTATGTACAAAACCCCTACGGCGCATCATAGCATTAGCGGCATACTGCGCATGTGCATTCCGTCAGCTGTGAGGGGGTGAGGATGGCAAATAGAGTTGTGACCGAAAAAGAGGGGGCGGTTGGAAATTCATACTACATCAGGCGGACGGAGAGGCCGGGAGATGCCGCTGTGATAACAGTGTGAACAGCCAGCTGAGCTAAGTCATCACTAAAAAATGAGGCTAATTAGTACATCCCACCCTTTATGAGCAGGTTAGAGTAGATTTGGGTCCAAATGTAATAGCCAGCCATCTGCCAGAGCTGCAGGATTTTTTGTGAGTCTATCTGTCCAACCAGGTTGGTTTTGCCTTCTAAATCATTGCCACTTTAAAATTACAGGCAGACTTGTACAAAGTCCTGCACCCCCGGCAGTTCCCTTGCTATTACATTTAGACCTTGGCACCAGTAATGAAATGATCCCATGCAGTATCTGGTCTGCACACATTATTGTGCGCTGCCCACCTTATGGCCACTGAACCAAATCAGTCAGAGGTGTATTTAGGGGTCAGTCCGCCCCTATGCACAAATCACACTGCTCTCCCCACACCTCACTGCCCCCCCACAACTTACACTGCACAACTCCAGGAGTGCAAGTGGAAAACGTTTCTTAATGGTACTGTGTGCACGTGCCAAAAAATGGGTGTGGCCACACAGGGCATGGCCAATGAAAATGGGGGCGTGATACACATATTGGGGGCCAGATAAACATATGACCCCAATAGTGCCAGACACACATATGCCCACACCGTGCCACATACACACATGCCCCCAGCGTGCCAGATATGTCCCCACCATTCCAGATACGCCCCACAGTGCCAAATACACATATGCCCCCAATGTGCCAGATATGCCCCCACCATGCCAGATACACATATGCCCTCAGCAGTGCCTGAAATGCCCCCAAAGTACCTGATATACCCCCCACAGTGCCAGATATGCTACCACAGTAACAGATACAAATATGCCTCCACAGTGCCAGATACACAAATGCCCCCATAGTTCCAGATACACATATGCCCCAGTGCCAGATACACAAATTCCCCACAGTGCATATCCCCCCATGCTGCTCACATCTGCTGCTGTTGTTGCTGCTGCTGATGTTTGAGGTAAGGAGAGCACAGCACTTGCCTCTCCTGCCTCTCAATGCTCAGTGAAGTCCAATCTCCAGCGGCGTGTTTCTCAAATGAGACACTGGTATGTTAGCCAATCAGGGCTTGCTGACCGGCAGCCAATCAGGAGCCGGTACCGGCGTACTGGCTGGCAATTTCTTACCATTACACAGTACCGCCCCGTACCGCCATACTTGCAGCACTGCTCTACTCACACTTCACTGCCCTCCCCCACAACACACACTGCTCTCCTCACACTTCACTGCTCCCACAGCTCACACTGGTCTCCTCACACCTCACAGCCCCCCCCCCCCATAATTCACACTGCTCTCCTCACACCTTACTGGACACCCCCCCCCCCCCCACACACACACACACACACACACACACACACATCTATCTCTCATTAATCCTCACTGCCCAAATAACTGCTCCTTCACCCCTTACTACCTGCCTACTGCTCACATTGCTCCCATTACAGCTCACTGCCTCATCATCCACCACATATTGTGCCCCTACTGCTCACATTGCACACACACTGCACATACACTGCACACACAGACACACACTGCAACCACATAAACACTTCACACATACACACACTGCACACCCTACAGATACACTGCATATACACACACTGTACACACATGCACATACACACACTGCACACACACTGCATGCATTCACATACACACTGCACATATGCACATACACACACACTGCACACTGCTTAAACATTGCACACACACATTACACACACATATTGCATAAACACACTGCACACACAATGCACACACACTCAGCACACATGCAAACTACTATGCTGCCCTCAGCAAGTGGCACCCCTTGATTTCAGTCAGTAACCCATATTTCCCAACAGTGGCTGCAGGAGAAGAGGATCATCTGCGTGGCAAAGGTGCGCCCAATTTTTTAAAGGGGTCGTGGTTTGCCAAAAAGGGGGCAAGGCTTCATGGGCGTGCCGTGATCGCGAGCTACGCCTGCGGTTTTTGTCACTGAGGGGGCATGCTCAGCGCTCTCTGAGCTGCTGGCATGCCCCCTCTCCCTCTGTCATCTGTGAATAGATGCTGTGCGCATGCACACAGCGTCTATACACCGCTGCTCTGCTAGGACAGAGCCTCCCAACTGCCCTCCCTCCTCAACGTGGGACACTGCAGCCTGCGGGTGGAACAGCAGGACAGTCCCCAAAAAAGTGGACTGTCCTGCAGAAATCGGGACAGTTGGGAGGCATGATAACATGTGTAACATTATCAAGGCAATTTACATGTGTTTCATGCTTACAAAAGACTTTTGCATACAGGTACTGTATCTGCTTCTTCAGCAAGGAGCACAGTAACATAATATCAAAGTACAGTAGCATACCTCCTAACTCTTCCTACCAGAGATGGGGGACCCTCACACGGTGAAGCCGAGCATGACCTGGAAAGGGGCGTGGTCATGGGATGGGCGAGGCCTCAGCAAAGTGGGCGTGGTCTCACAGCTCTAATCTATTTTTTTGGCATTTGAGCCATTCCTAGCTCTCCCCAAGCAGCTGAGCAGCTACGGCTCACCTCTCCACAGTGAATAGATGCCATGCGCGCATGCATGGCATCTATTCAGAGATCACTCACTGCTTTGCAGAGCAGTGGGCGATGAAAGGATCCCCCAACTGCCCCTCCACCTCCACGGGACACTGCTGCCAGTGGGTGGAACAGCGGGACAGTGTCCAAATAGCAGGAATAGATGTATGGTGTAGCATTCTGCAGGTTTGCAGGACCACCGTGACCTAATGTGTTGGGAGCTATAGAATGAACACGTACTGTGCTGAGACCACCTCAGTACAAGGCTGAGCAATGCATAATCTGCCACCATTACTAGTGCAGGTGGACTATGATGCAACCATGCGGACCATGTTACCTGTGTCTAGCTACCAGGCATGGTATAAGGGGGTCATTCCGAGTTGATCGTAGCTGTGCTAAGTTTAGCACAGCTACGATCGGATCGTTAACTCAGACATGCGGGGGAACGCCCGCCCCGCATGTCAGTGCCCCGCCCCCCCCCCCGCACAAAGGCAATGCCTTTGTATTTGAGGAGTAACTCCCGGCCAGCACAGCTCCTGCGGCTGGCCGGGAGTTACTCGTCGCTCCCGCTGGCCACCGCGGCACGCCCCCCGAAAGGTCCGGCCATGCTTGCGCTTGTCTCAGAGGCGATTGCTAAGCAGCGATGACTGCCATGCTTCGGCGCACTGCGGCGCATGTGCAGTTCCGACCCGATTGCACGGCTGCAAAGAAGTGCAGCGTGCGATCGGGTCGGAATGACCCCTTAGGTCTCTAAGTCGACCACACTTACAGTAGGTCCACAGTCATTAGGTCAACCACTATTGGTCAACATGCATTAGGTCGACATTGTCTCTAGGTCGACATGGTCACTAGGTCGACATGACAAAAGGTCGACATGAGTTTTTTTACAATTTTTCCGGGTTTTATACTTTTTCATATTTTACGAACCACGTGGACTATAATTGGAAACAGTTACCTGGTGAGTGAAATGAGCCATGCAAGGGGACACAGTGCACTAATTGGGGTTCTCGGTCACTCTACGGAGATAAAAAAGGGACAGCGCACACAGCAAAAAGGGGTGTGCTCTCAAAGGAAGGGGCGTAACCACAATGGTACCCACAATTCAAATTATGCCACACAGTATTACAATCTTATTTGCATTACCCCAAACGTAGTGCACCTGATTTAAATTACGCCACAAAATAGTGACCCTTATTCACATTACGTCACACAGTAGTGCCCCTTATATACGTTACGCCACACAGTACTGTCCCTTATACACAATGCCCACAGTAGTGCCCCTTATAGCTAAGTGCCATGGTGCCTTGAGCAAAGGTATGTTTCAGCGCCACCTCCTCTGTATTGAATTGGGGGCATCTTGCATTTGAAAAGAAAAAGATAGTTTCAAAAATATCAATGACAGGGCCAGTTCTAGACCGTGAGGAGCTCAGGTCAAAAGTTTGCTTTGGTACCCGCCATGCTGAAAACAGGGACACTGTGTGCTGAAGGCGCGCCAAAAAATATAGGGCCAAAGAATAGTACCAATTCACATTACCCTGTACAGTAGTGTCCGTTATTCACATTACACCACACAGTAGTGTCCGTTATTCACATTACACCGCACAGTAGTAACCTTATACACGTTATGCCACACAGGAGAGCCATACAGAAGAGTACCTTATATATGTTATGCCAGGTAGAGCTGCTTATACACTTATGCCAGGTAGAGCAGCATATTATTATTATTATTATTATTATCCTTTATTTATATGGCACCACAAGGGTTCCGCAGCGCCCAATTACAGAGTACATAAACAAATAATCAAATAGGAAAACAGCAACTTACAGTTGATGACAGTATAGGACAAGTACAGGGTAAATAAACATAGTTACATCATCAGATGACACTAAAATAAGTATCAGGTGGCAGAAGACTGCTGGATGTGGTACAGTTGAAGATTATTAAAGTAAGAAAGGATAAGCACATGAGGGAAGCGGGCCCTGCTTGTGAGAGCTTACATTCTACATTATGCCAGGTAGAGTCCCTTATACACGTTATCCAGCTCGAGCCCATTATACACATTTGCCAGGTAGAGCCCATTATACACATTATGCCAGGTACAGCCCATTATACACATTATAGGGGTCATTCAGACCCCGCTGCAATAGCGGCCCGCAACGCAGTTTGTTGGGCAGTGGGCATGAGGCCATACACATTGTGGTCGCTTCCCCGATGGATGCGACCACAATGTGATTGACAGGTGACAGCGTAGCGGGGTTAAGGAAGGGTGGTGCCGGAAAAACGGGGGCAGACCGGGACCATTTTTGAGGTGGCTGCATGACATCACACACAGACGCTCCAAAAAAAAGTCTGCTGACCGCCTGACAGCGCAGCCAGCCAACACAACCTTAGATCAGATGTGTCCGCAATCTAATTGCGGATGCATCGGGAGACGGCCTTACACGTGCTGGGCGGCCTTGCCCTGTGCTGGGCGGCCCTGAGCATGTGCAGGGATGAATGCAGATCTGGCTGTGTATGCAGTAATCTGCGTTTATCTCTGAATAACCCCCTATGCCAGGTACAGCCCTCGTTCCCTCCACAGTGTGGCCCCATTACCTGCAGAAGGTCCCGGCTTGGGCGCTGCTCCTCCTCTTCCTTCTCCAGTTTCTCGCAGGCTCCGTTACTCCAGCAACAGTGGCTCCGTAGGATTTCGTCAGTGACACCGAGGGGAGGGAGCGGCGCTACACGCTGCCAGCGCTGCCGCTACCTGTCATCCAGTATGACAGGCACAGAGCGCCTCCCTGCTTTGCATACCCATGCTGAGTGAGCAGCGCCGGCTCTGCCTGCAGGGATCAGGAGGTAAACGCTCCCCTGCGCCTCTGTCATATTTTTTTTTTTTTTGGAGGGTGGGGGCAAGCTGACCCCTTGCCCCCCCCCCCCCCCCCGTTCCGACGCCCCTGCTTCTCTTTTACATATCACTGTATGTTATTTATATTGTATGTATAAATATCCCCTCTAATACTTTGGTGATTTATAAATAAAGAATAATAATATAATTACATCAATTAAAAGCCTCACAATATATTGTTTTACATACTTATAGATACAGGACACTTGAAAAATAATCTTGCTTTCATCTGTGTAAAAGAGGAAGGAGGTTTTTGTACAGCTCTGTATCACTGTGTGAAAGGGTAACTATTATACTGCTGACAGATATACTCTGCCTCATCCTCTGCTGTCACTCCACTGATTGTTAGTGTGTATGCAGTTCCAGATCCAGATCCACTGAACCTGTCTGGGACTCCTGTATATCGGGTGGCTGCATTATAGATAAGAAGCTTTGGAGATTGTCCTGATTTCTGTTGGTACCAGGCTAATGCGCCACCTATACCAGCACTGGCTGTACATGAGATGGTGACTGGTCCTCCTGGTGACACAGAGATATAACCTGGGGTCTGAGTCATCACAATCTGCCCACAGGACCCTGAGGATTAGAGGAGACACAGTCATTACTGATACATGTCTGTATATAGTCATATACATCCTGCTCTGATTATTTATGTTACATGTATAGATTCCCCTACACAGCACCATGTAATGTCCCCAATCTCTCACCCTGAATATAAATGAGTATCACAGCCAGCAGGTAACTGTGAGACACCATCTTGCTGTATCTGGGCTGTCAGACAGACACTATAAGACGTCTCCTGTACAATGAGATATATAGAGAGAGTGACAGGTGAGGTGTGACAGGAAATCCCCCAGAGACTGTGTATGGAAATAAGATGGAAATTCTGTGGTGTCAGTGTGACAGTGACTGGTGTGTGCTAGAGACAGGATGTCAGTGTGATGTCCTCTGTGGTGTCAGTGTGACAGTGACTGGTGTGTACTAGAGACAGGATGTCAGTGTGATGTCCTCTGTGGTGTCAGTGTGACAGTGACTGGTGTGTGCTAGAGGCAGGATGTCAGTGTGATGTCCTCTGTGGTGTCAGTGTGACAGTGACTGGTGTGTGCTAGAGACAGGATGTCAGTGTGATGTCCTCTGTGGTGTCAGTGTGACAGTGACTGGTGTGTACCAGGCTGGCCTACCCTCCCGCATTCAGCGGGAGGCTCCCCCTTTTTTAATGGAGTCACCTGCTGCCCTGCAAACCTGTGGTGTATATAGTTCCCATTGCTGTATATGTGTTCTGGTGGAATGTTACAACTGATCTTATTTTGTATTTGTATTAGTTGGTGTATGAATCTATTTCTGTGTTCTTTAGTTTCCTGTTCTTCTCCAGTAAAGAAGCATGCAACACTCCCTGTGTCCTGGTGACATAAAAAAACTCTTATTGAAATATAGTAACAGATTTAACACTGGCGACGAGGATTACACTGTTCTTCAGCATGGCTCCAGGTATCAGTGGAGCACCAGTGGGCTGACACAGCACAATTGTGGGGTGCAAACCGGGACAACTCATTCAGACTGCCAGCAGCACCTAACTTGAATAAAATGAGCACATGAGTTACATCTTCATTTTCTAAGGAAGGGAGGACTAAGTATAAAAAAAATAAAATGTCAGGATATATTGGCACAATAGCTGCATTTGATGGTACTATAGAGGACTGGGCTACATATATTGAGAGAGTATATTGTACGTTCTGCTAATTCAGTGGAAGGTGACAAGAAGGTTCCAGTCTTACTCAGTGTAATGGGTGCCCAAACGTACAGTCTGCTGAGGAGTTTAATAGCACCTGATAAGCCAGCCACCAAGTCCTTTACTGACATTGTGGACATTTAACAAAAGCACTAAAGCATTAGTGATTGCTGATAGATTCAGGTTTCACAGAAGGAATCAATCTGAAAGTGAAAGCATTTCGAAATACATTGCAGAGCTGAGGAGGTTATCTGAACACTGTGCATTTGTAGCATTTGGTTATCAGATGCTCTAAGAGACCGTTTAGTTTGTGGGATAAAAAGTGCAAGTACACAAAATAAATTGCTGGCTGAGCCTGACCTGATCTTGGAGCGAGCACTGTCCATAGCTATTTCACTGGAGACTGTAACCAGGGATGCATCAGAATTGCAGCAAAAGGCACCAGAATGTACTCCCAATCCAGTTCATTGGTATCAGAGACAGTCCTGTGTTTGCTGTGGGAAGGCCTCACATGATGCCAGTCAGTGCTGGTTTAAAGACAAAGTGTGTAGAAAATGTAAGAAAAGAGGCCATATTGAAAGGGTGTGCCAGTCAGGGAAAACACCAAACCGCTCGCAAGTATCCAAAGCTCCCTGGAGAAAATATACAACATCCCAGGTGCATAAAGTAGCCAACAATGAATCAGACTCTACTGATAGTACTGGTACAGAAAAAGGGTTATGCAGCCTAGAGATGCACTCTATGATGGCAAAAGAGCGTCAAGTGATTTGGGTCACTTTGGAAGTAGCAGATATTGACTTAAAAATGGAATTAGACACAGGCTCTGCTCTGTCAGTGCTAAATGCAAGTGATTACAAACGCCTGTTTGCTGCTATTCCCTTAAAGAAAACATCCGTAACACTCCGCACATATACAGGTGAACTGGTGTCCCCATTGGGAAAAATAAAAATGTATGTGAAATACAAAGGCAATACCCATAAGCTGTATTTGTACATACTTCCACATGGTGGACCGGCATTATTGAGACGCAAATGGATAAGGAAAATCCAACTTGATTGGCATTCCATTCACAGGCTACAATCTACTGCATCTGATGTATCCAACAATGACGCAGCTATTAAGGAACTTTCTTAATTGTTAGCTGCCGCACAACCCATTTTCCAACCAGGGATAGGCACGTTAAAGGACATTAAGGCCAGTATAGAGTTGGATCCACATGCCATTCCAAAGTTTTGTAAAGCTCGCACGGTACCTTATGCCATCCGACCAGCGGTTGAGGAGGAACTACGGAAACTGGAAGACTCTGGTATACTCTCCCCAGTGGAATGGAGTAAATGGGCTGCGCCCATAGTTCTGATAGTAAAGAAAGACAAAATGGGAAGTATCCGTATTTGCGAAGACTTCAAAATGACAATAAATCCAGTACTACGGACTGTGCAGTATCCTTTGCTTAAAATAGAGGACATCTTTGCAGCTCTCTCAGGACGTGACCGCTTCCCAAAAATTGACTTAGCTCAAGCATACTTGCAAATGGAAATTGAGGAGGCATCTAAGAAATATTTAACCATCAATACTCACAAAGGTTTATTACAATATAACCGTCTTGTGTTTGGACTTTCTTCTGCCCCAGCATTATGGCAGAGAGCAATGGATCAAGTCCTACAAGGAATACCAGGTATGCAATGTTACCTGGATGATATAATTGTAACAGGCAAAGATGATGTGGAACATTTAAATCATTTGGAAAAAGTATTAACCCGACTACAGGAATATGGACTCAGAGTAAATAAAGATAAATGTGCATTTTTCCAAGAAAGCATTTCATATTGTGGACATGTGATTGATAGAGAAGGCCTGCACAAATCAAATGATAAAATTAAGGCAGTACTACAAGCACCCCAGCCACAGTCTGTGTCACAACTGAGATCTTACCTGGGCCTAGTTAATTATTATCACAAGTTCTTACCAGACCGCTCCACAGTACTACACCCGCTAAATGTCCTACTACAGAAAAATGCACGATGGAAGTGGACAAAAGACTGTGATAAAGCATTCTCAGAAACAAAAAGATTGATTACATCTGATATTAAAGACCTTACTCATTTTGATCCGAAACTACCCATCAGGCTGGCGTGTGATGCATCACCGTACGGCATTAGAGCAGTGTTATCACATCAACTGAGAGATGGTAGCGAGAAGCCAATAGCATTTGCTTCACGGTCTTTGACAGTGGCAGAGAAGATTTATGCGCAAATTGACCTAGAGGCCTTAAGTTTAGTATGGGAAGTGAAGAAATGTCATCAATTTTTGTATGGGCAAAGGTTTACATTAATTACGGATCATCAACCACTGGTATACATTTTTAACCCCCACAAGGGAGTCCCAGCCATGACTGCAGCTCGGCTTCAACGTTGGTCATTATTCTTGGGTGCTCATACATACGATATCGAGTTTAAAGGAACAAAACTACATGGCAACGCTGATGGTCTATCGCATTCTCCCTTGCCCCAAAGTGAGGAGGACAGTGATGGAGACCCCCTGGAAGTGTATCACAATATGTTGATGGAACAGCTACCTATTACCAATGCCACGATCAATTGGGAAACAAGGAAAGACCCGGTACTATCAAAAGTAATGGACTTAACTCTCAGAGGTTGGCCTAAACATGGTGATTCTCAATATTACGGGTTTTCGGGCAGGAGAGATCAGCTTTCTGTCTGTCAAGGAACTCTATTGTGTGAGTCCCGAGTGGTAATACCACCTAAACTGCGAAACAGAGTTTTGGTAAATTTGCATGAGGGTTACCAGGCACAGTAAAAATTAAGAATCTTGCTAGAAGCTATGTGTGGTGGCCAGGAATCGATGGTCAAATTGAAACTTTGACAAAAGGGTATGAAGGATGTCAAAGAGTTTAAAATGCACCACCTTTAGCCCCGTTACACCCCTGGGAATGGCCTTCATCTCCATGGCAGCGGGTACATATTGGCTTTCCTGGTCCATTCATGGATTGTATGTTTCTTATTGCAGTGGACGCTCATTCAAAATGGCCAGAGGTAATAAAGATGAAATCCACTACTTCTGAGAAAACAATTGCTGTGCTGCGAACCATCTTTGCTAGAAATGGTCCACTGGATCAAGTGTGCAGTGACAATGGGCCACAGTTTGTGTCCATGGAATTCAAAAATTTCATGCAAGACAAGGGGGGTCATTCCGAGTTGTTCGCTCGCAAGCGGATTTTAGCAGATTTGCTCATGCTAAGCCGCCGCCTACTGGGAGTGAATCTTAGCATCTTAAAATTGCGAACGAAGTATTCGCAATATTGCGATTACACACCTCGTAGCAGTTTCTGAGTAGCTCCAGACTTACTCGGCATCTGCGATCATTTCACTGCTTGTCGTTCCTGGTTTGACGACACAAACACACCCAGCGTTCGCCCAGACACTCCTCCGTTTTTCCGGCCACTCCTGCGTTTTTTCCGGAAACGGTAGCGTTTTTTCCCACACGCCCATAAAACGGCCTGTTTCCGCCCAGTAACACCCATTTCCTGTCAATCACATTACGATCGCCAGAACGATTAAAAAGCCGTGAGTAAAAATCCTAACTGCATAGCAAATTTACTTGGCGCAGTCGCAGTGCGGACATTGCGCATGCGCATTAAGCGGAAATTCGCTGCAATGCGAAGATTTTTACCGAGCGATCAACTCGGAATGACCCCCAATGGAATTAAACATTTTACATCTGCTCTACACCATCCAGCCACTAACGGTTTGGCTGAGAGATTTGTCCAAACATTCAAAAAAGCTATCAAGTCCATGCACCATGAACATCTACCTTTGCAACACAAGATTGGCAACTTCTTGTTTATATATCGTAGGACTGAGCACTCCACTACCGGTCAGCCTCCTGCGGTGCTATTTATGCAACGGAAATTACGGTCTCAGTGGGACTTGATAAAACCGGATGTAAGGCAGGAGGTACATAACAAACAGTTTCAATCAGTTTATCAGAAACCTACTCGGTTCTTCCACATTGGCCAAGAGGTTTTGGTCTGTGATTATAGAGGAGACAAATGGCAACCGGGAATAGTTTCTTCCAAATCCGGCCCTCTGATGTATGTGATTGAAGTTGGAGGAGAATTGTGGCGTCGCCACATTGATCAAATCATTGAGGCAGGGAGGCAAACTGACTGTACGTCGACAGCTGGACATAGTCAAGCCAGTGATGTGGGGGTTTATGTATACCCCTCTGGAACTGATACAGAGACTGTTCCTGACACTGTGGAGGAAATGTACCCCTCTGGGTCAGATACAGAGACTGTTCCCAAACCTGTTATGGAGGTTCCCTTAGTAACAACTGATCCTGAACCTTCTAGTGTGATTTCTGTGGAGCAGCCAGTCACTCTGGGAGTTAAACATCGGTATCCAGACATAGTTAATAAGGCACCTCAAAGGCTTGATTTGTAGCCTTCTGGGGTAACGTATACATTGCTTAGTGCTAACATTTTCATGTCTGCAATTATCTAAGTTGGGAGAAGTTTGGTGTACATAGTTCCCATTGCTGTATATGTGTTCTGGTGGAAGGTTACAACGGATCTTATTTTGTATTTGTATTAGTGATGTGCACCGGTAATTTTTCGGGTTTTGTGTTTTGGTTTTGGATTCGGTTCCGCGGCCGTGTTTTGGATTCGGACACGTTTTGGCAAAACCTCCCTGAAAATTTTTTGTTGGATTCGGGGGTGTTTTGGATTTGGGTGTTTTTATTACAAAAAACCTCAAAAACAGCTTAAATCATAGAATTTTGGGGTCATTTTGATCCCATAGTATTATTAACCTCAATAACCATAATTTCCACTCATTTCCTTTCTATTCTGAACAACTCACACCTCACAATATTATTTTTAGTCCTAAAATTTGCACCGAGGTCACTGGATGACTAAGCTAAGCGACCCAAGTGGCCGACACAAACACCTGGCCCATCTAGGAGTGGCACTGCAGTGTCAGACAGGATGGCAGATTTAAAAAATAGTCCCCAAACAGCATATGATGCAAAGAAAAAAAGAGGTGCACCAAGGTCGCTGGATGGCTAAGCTAAGCGACCCAAGTGGCCGACACAAACACCTGGCCCATCTAGGAGTGGCACTGCAGTTTTCTAGCGAGAGGATGAGTGCTTCGATCCTCATGTGAATCTGAACCACTAGCCATGAGCATAGGCCAAGGCCTCAGCTGTTCCTTGCCACTCCATGTCATAAATGGCATATTGGCAAGTTTACGCTTCTCATCAGACACTTTTAATTTTGATTTTTGGGTCATTTTACTGAACTTTTATACTTGACGACACAGAGGTAGAGCAGTGGACTACTGTACCGTACTGCTATATATTATATACTGGTGGTCAGCAAAATTCTGCTCTGTCCTCCTACTATATATACTGCGCACAACTAAAATGCACCACAGGTATGGATGGATAGTATACTTGACGACACAGAGGTAGGTAGAGCAGTGGACTACTGTACCGTACTGCTATATATTATATACTGGTGGTCAGCAAAATTCTGCACTGTCCTCCTACTATATATACTGCGCACAACTAAAATGCACCACAGGTATGGATGGATAGTATACTTGACGACACAGAGGTAGGTAGAGCAGTGGACTACTGTACCGTACCTCTATATATTATATACTGGTGGTCAGCAAAATTCTGCACTGTCCTCCTACTATATATACTGCGCACAACTAAAATGCACCACAGGTATGGATGGATAGTATACTTGACGACACAGAGGTAGGTAGAGCAGTGGACTACTGTACCGTACTGCTATATATTATATACTGCTGTTGAGCAAAATTCTGCACTGTCCTCCTACTATATATACTGCGCACAACTAAAATGCACCACAGGTATGGATGGATAGTATACTTGAAGACACAGAGGTAGGTAGAGCAGTGGCCTACTGTACCATACTGCTATATATATATATATATATATATATATATATATATATGTTTGACGACAATTATACAACTACTGGGGTCACTGACACAGCTACAGGGGGCACAACTATTGGGGGCACTGGCACAGCTAGGGGGGCACAACTATTGGGGGCACTGGCACAGCTACAGGGGGCACAACTACTGGGGGCACTGGCACAGCTACAAGGGGGAAAGCTAGGGGGCACAGTATACATGGGGCACAGCTACTGGGGGCACTGGCACAGTTACAGGGGGCACAACTACTGGGGGCACTAGCACAGCTACAGGGGTCACAACTACAGGAGTCACAACTGCTGGGGGCACAGCTACTAGGGGCACAGCTACAGGGGGCACAACTACTGGGGGCACAGCTAGGGTGCACAGCTACAGGGAGCACATCTACTGGGGGCACAGGTACTGGGGCACAGCTACAGGGGTCACAACTACTGGGGTCACTGCTACGGGGGGCAAAGCTACTGGGGTCACAACTACTGGGGGCACAGCTACTGTGCTCACAACTATTGGGGGCACTGCTACAGGGGGCATAGCTGCTGGGGCACAACTACTGGGGGGTGGGCAAATCTACTGGGGGTACAGCTACAGGGGGGCACAAGTACAAGGAGATAACTGTGTCTATGCTCCTTCCCTATGAAGAAGCCATGCCCCTATTTTACCGGGGGGGAAGAGGGGGGGCACACCACAGGAAACATTCGCCCTGGGCACAACAAGGTCTAGAAACCCCTGTATCTATAATGGATGCAGTATGGTGTTGCATACGGGCCTCTCAGGTCCAAGGGGGCCCACACCACACATGCTGCACCCATTTTTTTCAAACTTACCTCTATGAGTCTGGCATTTGCTGTGGCAGCACTATAAATGCACAGGGAAAATGGCATGGTAGCCATGTTCTTGGTGTTTTGCACATGCGCAATAGGAGGAGTCACCAGGAAAATGGCCACCGCACCTTTTTCCCAGAGCCTTGCACATGAATAGTAGACTCTAGCACATTGTTAGAGTCAACTATAGGCGCCGTTGATCACAGTGACAGAGACTACACTGCTGGCAAGAGAGAGAAAGAAGCGGGCCTTGACGAAGTCTGCACACCGGCCCCCTCCTCTCTTAATACACCCCTGTATATAATATCCAGTTTATGTCGATTGGTGGAAGAGAAGAGTAAATGATAATATATACAATATCAGTATGACCTTTAATCAGTCAAAAAGAAGTAAATTTCATAAACTTAGTGATAAATCTGAAAGTCATTATTGGTATACTAAAAATGTCACTACACCTACAGATAGCAATTCATATATACATGTAGAAAGCCACCACCATGGGCATAGGAGTGGAGGGGGCCTGTGTGTGGTCTTCATCCCCTCCCCTCCTCTCTAGCTGGCAGTAATGAGAAATAAAGCCCCAGTGCTAGAGTGTACTGCCCTCTGCCAGAATCTCCTGTGTATGCGCAGGTCTCTGGGGAAATGTAGTGACGGACATTTTTCCTGGCGATTTCTGCAGTGCTGCTACTGAAGACATGGGATTCTGGAGAGGTAAGAATTGCAGAACCGGGTGCAGTGCGTAAAGTGTGGGCCCATGTGCACCTCATATCCTGCTCCCAATATAGACACCACTGGCCACCACCATACTGGATGGTCAACAAATATTCCGAAAACACAAAGAGCAGGTGGATTATAAAAATAGGATAATAAGAAACAACTGTGTACCACTACTGTACATTATAATCAGGATAAGTGTACAGAATGTATCTTTCACATACACTGACATTTTTGAGACAAGATCCGATTTAAAAAAAAAATTACCCTCCTGTTTACAGATAAGCTGCTAATTTAAAAAAAAAATAGCTTAGTATAGAGCGTCATTATAAATAAAAATTAATACAAAATACTTCCACAAATGTGGCGAGTGTATTATACAGTATGTGGAACACACTAACATCAACCCAGTAATATTGAGAAGTGTCTGTGTAACTCTACTGAACAAGAATTTAAGACGACGGATTTTGTGACATGTAATATTAAAATTTGTATTTATTTGATAGAACGTAGTTATGGATCACAGTACACAGGGAGAACTTCTAGGATGCTTAAAGGCAGACGGGCTGAACATCTCAGAAACATCAAAACAGACTTTGATAAGTATTCTGCGTCCATTTATTTAAATACAACCTGTTTCTATGTGATCCCCAACACATTAGAAGGAATGACAGGAAATAAAAAAGTAGAAGGAAACTGGCTTATGAGAAGGACTGAGAATGTTCTAGCAAAGGAAGAAATGAGACTCTTACTGTACATGACGTAAAACATTAGAACCTCATGGTTTGAATTAGAGATGAGCGGGTTCGGTTCCTCGGGATCCGAACCCCCCCGAACTTCACCCATTTTACACGGTTCCGAGGCAGCCTTGGATCTTCCCGCCTTGCTCGGTTAACTAGAACGCGCCCGAACGTCATCATCCCGCTGTCGGATTCTCACGAGATCCGTATTCTATATAAGGAGCCACGCGTCGCAGCTATTTTCACTCGTGCATTGGAGATTGAACGGAGAGGAAGTGGCTGCGTTCTCTCCCTGAAAAGCTCCGTAATCTGTGCTCAGTGTGCTGCAAATATCTGTGCTCAGTGTGCTGCAAATATCTGTGCTCAGTGTGCTGAAAATATCTACGTTCTCTGCCTGAAAATGCTCCATATCTGTGCTCAGTGTGCTTCAAATATCTGATCAGTGTGCTGCATAGTGGGGACTGGGGACCACCAGTATATAATAATTATAGTAGTACAGTACAGTAGGCCATTGCTGTATCTTGCAGCTCTGTGTCACTGCAAGTATCCATTCCATATCTGTGCTGCATTTTTGTGAGCAGTATATATAGTATTACAGTGCAGCATTTTGGTGACCCAACAGTATATAGTTGTGTACAGTAGGCCATTGCTGTATCTTGCAGCTCTGTGTCACTCAATGCACATATTAATTCCATATCTGTGCAGCATTTTTGTGAGCAGTATATATAGTATTACAGTGCAGCATTTTGGTGACCCAACAGTATATAGTTGTGTACAGTAGGCCATTGCTGTATCTTGCAGCTCTGTGTCACTGCACGTATCCATTCCATATCTGTGTGGCAGTTTTGTGAGCAGTATATATAGTATTACAGTGCAGCATTTTGGTGACCCAACAGTATATAGTTGTGTACATTAGGCCATTGCTGTATCTTGCAGCTCTGTGTCACTGCACGTATCCATTCCATATCTGTGCAGCATTTTTGTGAGCAGTATATATAGTATTACAGTGCAGCATTTTGGTGACCAACAGTATACATATATAGTACAGTACAGTAGGCCATTGCTATTGATATATTACTGGCATATAATTCCACACATTAAAAAATGGAGAACAAAAATTTGGAGGGTAAAATAGGGAAAGATCAAGATCCACTTCCACCTCGTGCTGAAGCTGCTGCCACTAGTTATGACCAAGATGATGAAATGCCATCAACGTCGTCTGCCAAGGCCGATGCCCAATGTCATAGTAGAGAGCATGTAAAATCCAAAAAACAAAAGTACAGTAAAATGACCCAAAAATATAAATTAAAAGCGTCTGAGGAGAAGCGTAAACTTGCCAATATGCCATTTACGACACGGAGTGGCAAGGAACGGCTGAGGCCCTGGCCTATTTTCATTGCTAGTGGTTCAGCTTCACATGAGGATGGAAGCACTCATCCTCCCGCTAGAAAAATGAAAAGACTTAAGCTGGCAAAAGCACAGCAAAGAACTGTGCATTCTTCTAAATCACAAATCCCCAAGGAGAGTCCAATTGTGTCGGTTGCGATGCCTGACCTTCCCAACACTGGACGGGAAGAGGTGGCTCCTTCCACCATTTGCACGCCCCCTGCAAGTGCTGGAAGGAGCACCCGCAGTCCAGTTCCTGATAGTCAAATTGAAGATGTCACTGTTGAAGTACACCAGGATGAGGATATGGGTGTTGCAGGCGCTGAGGAGGAAATTGACAAGAAGGATTCTGATGATGAGGTGGTTTGTTTAAGTCGGGGAGACACCTGACGAATATGGCCATTGACATGCCTGGTCAAATTACAAAAAAAAAAATCACCTCTTCGGTGTGGAATTATTTTAACAGAAATGCGGACAACAGGTGTCAAGCCGTGTGTTGCCTTTGTCAAGCTGTAATAAGTAGGGGTAAGGACGTTAACCAACTAGGAACATCCTCCCTTATACGTCACCTGGAGCGCATTCATCAGAAGTCATTGACAAGTTCAAAAACTTTGGGTGACAGCGGAAGCAGTCCACTGACAACTAAATCTCTTCCTCTTGTAACCAAGCTCCTGCAAACCACACCACCAACTCCCTCAGTGTCAATTTCCTCATTAGACAGGAAAACCAATAGTCCTGCAGGCCATGTCACTGGCAAGTATGACAAGTCCTCTCCTGCCTGGGATTCCTCCGATGCATCCTTGAGTGTAAAGCCTACTGCTGCTGGCGCTGCTGTTGTTGCTGCTGGGAGTCGATCGTCATCCCAGAGGGGAAGTCGGAAGACCACTTGTACTACTTCCAGTAAGCAATTGACTGTCCAACAGTCCTTTGCGAGGAAGATGAAATATCACAGCAGTCATCCTGCTGCAAAGCGGATAACTCAGGTCTTGGGAGCTGCGTTGGTGTTAAACATGTGTCCGGTATCCACCGTTAATTCACAGGGAATTAAAGAATTGTTTGAGGTACTGTGTCCCCGGTACCAAATACCATCTAGGTACCATTTCTCTAGGCAGGCGATACCGAGAATGTACACAGACGTCAGAAAAAGACTCACCAGTGTCCTAAAAAATGCAGTTGTACCCAATGTCCACTTAACCACGGACAAGTGGAGCAGGGCAGACTAGGACTATATGACTGTGACAGCCCACTGGGTAGATGTATTGCCTCCCGCAGCAAGAACAGCAGCGGCGGCACCAGTAGCAGCATCTCGCAAACGCCAAATCGTTCCTAGGCAGGCTACGCTTTGTGTCACCGCGTTTTATAAGAGGCACACAGCTGACAACCTCTCACGGAAACTGAGGAACATCATCGCAGAATGGCTTACCCCAATTGGACTCTCCTGGGGATTTGTCACATCGGACAACGCCACCAATATTGTGCATGCATTACATGTGGGCAAATTCCAGCACGTCCCATGTTTTGCACATACATTGAATTTGGTTGTGCAGAATTTTTAAAAAAACGACAGGGGCGTGCAAGAGATGCTGTCGGTAGCCCGAAGAATTGCGGGCCACTTTCGGCATTAAGCCACCGCGTGCTGAAGACTGGAGCACCAGCAAACACTCCTGAACCTGCCCCGCCATCATCTGAAGCAAGAGGTGGTAACGAGGTGGAATTCAACCCTCTATATGCTACAGAGGATGGAGGCGCAGCAAAAGGCCATTCAAGCCTATACATCTACCTACGATATAGGCAAAGGAGGGGGAATGCACCTGACTCAAGCGCAGTGGAGAATGATTTCTACGTTGTGCAAGGTTCTGCAACTCTTTGAACTTGCCACACGTGAAGTCAGTTCAGACACTGCCAGCCTGAGTCAGGTCATTCCCCTCATCAGGATTTTGCAGAAGAAGCTGGAGAGATTGAAGGAGGAGCTAAAACGGAGCGATTCCGCTAGGCATGTGGGACTTGTGAATGGAGCCCTTAATTCGCTTAACCAGGATTCACGGGTGGTCAATCTGTTGAAATCAAAGCACTACATTTTGGCCACCGTGCTCGATCCTAGGTTTAAAGCCTACGTTGTATCTCTCTTTCTGGCAGACACAAGTCTGCAGATGTTCAAAGACCTGCTGGTGAGACACTTGTCAACTCAAGCGGAACGTGACACGTCAACAGCTCCTCCTTCACATTCTCCCGCTTCTGGGGCTGCGAGGAAAAGGCTAAGAATTCCGAGCCCACCCGCTGGCGATGATGCAGGGCAGTCTGAAGCGAGTGCTGACATCTGGTCTGGACTGAAGGACCTGCCAACGATTACTGACATGTCGTCTACTGTTACTGCATACGATTCTGTCACCATTGAAAGAATGGTGGAGGATTATATGAGTGACCGCATCCAAGTAGGCACGTCAGACAGTCCGTACATATACTGGCAGGAAAAAGAGGCAATTTGGAGACCCTTGCACAAACTGGCTTTATTTTACCTAAGTTGCCCCCCCCCCTCCTTCCAGTGTGTACTCCAAAAGAGTGTTTAGTGCAGCCGGTCACCTAGTCAACAATCTGCGTACGAGGTTACTTCCAGAAAATGTGGAGAAGATGATGTTCATCAAAATGAATTATAATCAATTCCTCCGTGGAGACATATACCATCAATTGCCTCCTGAAAGTACACAGGGACCTGAGATGGTGGATTCCAGTGGGGACGAATTAATAATCTGTGAGGAGGGGGATGTACACAGTGAAAGGGGTGAGGAATCGGACGATGAGGAGGAGGTGGACATCGTGCCTCTGTAGAGCCAGTTTGTGCAAGGAGAGATTGATTGCTTCTTTTTTGCTGGGGGCCCAAACCAAACAGTCATTTAAGCCACAGTCGTGTGGCAGACCCTGTCACTGAAATGATGGGTTTGTTAAAGTGTGCATGTCCTGTTTATACAACAAGGGTGGGTGGGAGGGCCCAAGGACAATTCCATCTTGCACCTCTTTTTTCTTTAATTTATCGTTGCATCATGTGATGTTTGGGGCCAATTTTTTTAAGTTCCATCCTGTCTGACACTGCAGTGCCACTCCTAGATGGGCCAGGTGTTTATGCCGGCCACTTGGGTCGCTTAGCTTAGTCATCCAGCGACCTTGATGCAAATTTTAGGACTAATAATAATATTGTGAGGTGTGAGGTGTTCAGAATAGACTGGGGTTTGGACCCCCCCCAAAAAAGAAGCAATTAATCTCTCCTTGCACAAACTGGCTCTACAGAGGCAAGATGTCCACCTCATCTTCACCCTCCGATATATCACCGTGTACATCCCCCTCCTCACAGATTATCAATTCGTCCCCACTGGAATCCACCATCTCAGCTCCCTGTGTACTTTGTGGAGGCAATTGCTGCTGGTCAATGTCTCCGCGGAGGAATTGATTATAATTCATTTTAATGAACATCATCTTCTCCACATTTTCTGGATGTAACCTCGTACGCCGATTGCTGACAAGGTGAGCGGCGGCACTAAACACTCTTTCGGAGTACACACTTGTGGGAGGGCAACTTAGGTAGAATAAAGCCAGTTTGTGCAAGGGCCTCCAAATTGCCTCTTTTTCCTGCCAGTATAAGTACGGACTGTGTGACGTGCCTACTTGGATGCGGTCACTCATATAATCCTCCACCATTCTATCAATGTTGAGAGAATCATATGCAGTGACAGTAGACGACATGTCCGTAATCGTTGTCAGGTCCTTCAGTCCGGACCAGATGTCAGCATCAGCAGTCGCTCCAGACTGCCCTGCATCACCGCCAGCGGGTGGGCTCGGAATTCTGAGCCTTTTCCTCGCACCCCCAGTTGCGGGAGAATGTGAAGGAGGAGATGTTGACAGGTCGCGTTCCGCTTGACTTGACAATTTTGTCACCAGCAGGTCTTTCAACCCCAGCAGACCTGTGTCTGCCGGAAAGAGAGATCCAAGGTAGGCTTTAAATCTAGGATCGAGCACGGTGGCCAAAATGTAGTGCTCTGATTTCAACAGATTGACCACCCGTGAATCCTTGTTAAGCGAATTAAGGGCTGCATCCACAAGTCCCACATGCCTAGCGGAATCGCTCCCTTTTAGCTCCTTCTTCAATGCCTCCAGCTTCTTCTGCAAAAGCCTGATGAGGGGAATGACCTGACTCAGGCTGGCAGTGTCTGAACTGACTTCACGTGTGGCAAGTTCAAAGGGCATCAGAACCTTGCACAACGTTGAAATCATTCTCCACTGCACTTGAGACAGGTGCATTCCACCTACTATATCGTGCTCAATTGTATAGGCTTGAATGGCCTTTTGCTGCTCCTCCAACCTCTGAAGCATATAGAGGGTTGAATTCCACCTCGTTACCACTTCTTGCTTCAGATGATGGCAGGGCAGGTTCAGTAGTTTTTGGTGGTGCTCCAGTCTTCTGTACGTGGTGCCTGTACGCCGAAAGTGTCCCGCAATTTTTCTGGCCACCGACAGCATCTCTTGCACGCCCCTGTCGTTTTTTAAAAAATTCTGCACCACCAAATTCAAGGTATGTGCAAAACATGGGACGTGCTGGAATTTGCCCATATTTAATGCACACACAATATTGCTGGCGTTGTCCGATGCCACAAATCCACAGGAGAGTCCAATTGGGGTAAGCCATTCCGCGATGATCTTCCTCAGTTGCCGTAAGAGGTTTTTAGCTGTGTGCGTATTCTGGAAAGCGGTGATACAAAGCGTAGCCTGCCTAGGAAAGAGTTGGCGTTTGCGAGATGCTGCTACTGGTGCCGCCGCTGCTGTTCTTGCGGCGGGAGTCCATACATCTACCCAGTGGGCTGTCACAGTCATATAGTCCTGACCCTGCCCTGCTCCACTTGTCCACATGTACGTGGTTAAGTGGACATTGGGTACAACTGCATTTTTTAGGACACTGGTGAGTCTTTTTCTGACGTCCGTGTACATTCTCGGTATCGCCTGCCTAGAGAAGTGGAACCTAGATGGTATTTGGTAACGGGGGCACACTGCCTCAATAAATTGTCTAGTTCCCTGTGAACTAACGGCGGATACCGGACGCACGTCTAACACCAACATAGTTGTCAAGGCCTCAGTTATCCGCTTTGCAGTAGGATGACTGCTGTGATATTTCATCTTCCTCGCAAAGTACTGTTGAACAGTCAATTGCTTACTGGAAGTAGTACAAGTGGGCTTACGACTTCCCCTCTGGGATGACCATCGACTCCCAGCGGCAACAACAGCAGCGCCAGCAGCAGTAGGCGTTACACGCAAGGATGCATCGGAGGAATCCCAGGCAGGAGAGGACTCGTCAGAATTGCCAGTGACATGGCCTGCAGGACTATTGGCATTCCTGGGGAAGGAGGAAATTGACACTGAGGGAGTTGGTGGGGTGGTTTGCGTGAGCTTGGTTACAAGAGGAAGGGATTTACTGGTCAGTGGACTGCTTCCGCTGTCACCCAAAGTTTTTGAACTTGTCACTGACTTATTATGAATGCGCTGCAGGTGACGTATAAGGGAGGATGTTCCGAGGTGGTTAACGTCCTTACCCCTACTTATTACAGCTTGACAAAGGGAACACACGGCTTGACACCTGTTTTCCGCATTTCTGGTGAAATACCTCCACACCGAAGAGCTGATTTTTTTGGTATTTTCACCTGGCATGTCAACGGCCATATTCCTCCCACGGACAACAGGTGTCTCCCCGGGTGCCTGACTTAAACAAACCACCTCACCATCAGAATCCTCCTGGTCAATTTCCTCCCCAGCGCCAGCAACACCCATATCCTCCTCATCCTGGTGTACTTCAACACTGACATCTTCAATCTGACTATCAGGAACTGGACTGCGGGTGCTCCTTCCAGCACTTGCAGGGGGCGTGCAAATGGTGGAAGGCGCATGCTCTTCACGTCCAGTGTTGGGAAGGTCAGGCATCGCAACCGACACAATTGGACTCTCCTTGTGGATTTGGGATTTCAAAGAACGCACAGTTCTTTGCGGTGCTTTTGCCAGCTTGAGTCTTTTCAGTTTTCTAGCGAGAGGCTGAGTGCTTCCATCCTCATGTGAAGCTAAACCACTAGCCATGAACATAGGCCAGGGCCTCAGCCGTTCCTTGCCACTCCGTGTGGTAAATGGCATATTGGCAAGTTTACGCTTCTCCTCCGACAATTTTATTTTAGGTTTTGGAGTCCTTTTTTTACTGATATTTGGTGTTTTGGTTTTGACATGCTCTGTACTATGCCATTGGGCATCGGCCTTGGCAGACGACGTTGCTGGCATTTCATCGTCTCGGCCATGACTAGTGGCAGCAGCTTCAGCACGAGGTGGAAGTGGATCTTGATCTTTCCCTAATTTTGGAACCTCAACATTTTTGTTCTCCATATTTTAATAGGCACAACTAAAAGGCACCTCAGGTAAACAATGGAGATGGATGGATTGGATACTAGTATACAATTATGGACGGGCTGCCGAGTGCCGACACAGAGGTAGCCACAGCCGTGAACTACCGCACTGTACTGTGTCTGCTGCTAATATATAGACTGGTTGATAAAGAGATAGTATACTCGTAACTAGTATGTATGTATAAAGAAAGAAAAAAAAACCACGGTTAGGTGGTATATACAATTATGGACGGGCTGCCGAGTGCCGACACAGAGGTAGCCACAGCCGTGAACTACCGCACTGTACTGTGTCTGCTGCTAATATATAGACTGGTTGATAAAGAGATAGTATACTCGTAACTAGTATGTATGTATAAAGAAAGAAAAAAAAACCACGGTTAGGTGGTATATACAATTATGGACGGGCTGCCGAGTGCCGACACAGAGGTAGCCACAGCCGTGAACTACCGCACTGTACTGTGTCTGCTGCTAATATATAGACTGGTTGATAAAGAGATAGTATACTCGTAACTAGTATGTATGTATAAAGAAAGAAAAAAAAACCACGGTTAGGTGGTATATACAATTATGGACGGGCTGCCGAGTGCCGACACAGAGGTAGCCACAGCCGTGAACTACCGCACTGTACTGTGTCTGCTGCTAATATATAGACTGGTTGATAAAGAGATAGTATACTCGTAACTAGTATGTATGTATAAAGAAAGAAAAAAAAACCACGGTTAGGTGGTATATACAATTATGGACGGGCTGCCGAGTGCCGACACAGAGGTAGCCACAGCCGTGAACTACCGCACTGTACTGTGTCTGCTGCTAATATAGACTGGTTGATAAAGAGATAGTATACTCGTAACTAGTATGTATGTATAAAGAAAGAAAAAAAAACCACGGTTAGGTGGTATATACAATTATGGACGGGCTGCCGAGTGCCGACACAGAGGTAGCCACAGCCGTGAACTACCGCACTGTACTGTGTCTGCTGCTAATATATAGACTGGTTGATAAAGAGATAGTATACTCGTAACTAGTATGTATGTATAAAGAAAGAAAAAAAAACCACGGTAAGGTGGTATATACAATTATGGACGGGCTGCCGAGTGCCGACACAGAGGTAGCCACAGCCGTGAACTACCGCACTGTACTGTGTCTGCTGCTAATATATAGACTGGTTGATAAAGAGATAGTATACTCGTAACTAGTATGTATGTATAAAGAAAGAAAAAAAAACCACGGTTAGGTGGTATATACAATTATGGACGGGCTGCCGAGTGCCGACACAGAGGTAGCCACAGCCGTGAACTACCGCACTGTACTGTGTCTGCTGCTAATATAGACTGGTTGATAAAGAGATAGTATACTCGTAACTAGTATGTATGTATAAAGAAAGAAAAAAAAACCACGGTTAGGTGGTATATACAATTATGGACGGGCTGCCGAGTGCCGACACAGAGGTAGCCACAGCCGTGAACTACCGCACTGTACTGTGTCTGCTGCTAATATAGACTGGTTGATAAAGATATAGTATACTACTAATATTATATATACTGGTGGTCAGGTCACTGGTCACTAGTCACACTGGCAGTGGCACTCCTGCAGCAAAAGTGTGCACTGTTTTAATATAATATTATGTACTCCTGGCTCCTGCTATAACCTATAACTGGCACTGCAGTAGTGCTCCCCAGTCTCCCCCACAATTATAAGCTGTGTGAGCTGAGCAGTCAGACAGATATATAATATATATAGATGATGCAGCACACTGGCCTGAGCCTGAGCAGTGCACACAGATATGGTATGTGACTGACTGAGTCACTGTGTGTATCGCTTTTTTCAGGCAGAGAACGGATATATTAAATAAACTGCACTGTGTGTCTGGTGGTCACTCACTATATAATATATTATGTACTCCTGGCTCCTGCTATAACCTATAACTGGCACTGCAGTAGTGCTCCCCAGTCTCCCCCACAATTATAAGCTGTGTGAGCTGAGCAGTCAGACAGATAATCAGATATATATAATATTATATATAGATAATAGATGATGCAGCACACTGGCCTGAGCCTGAGCAGTGCACACAGATATGGTATGTGACTGAGTCACTGTGTGCTGTGTATCGCTTTTTTCAGGCAGAGAACGGATTATAAATAAAACTGGTGGTCACTATCAGCAAAACTCTGCACTGTACTGAGTACTCCTAATGCTCCCCAAAATTAGTAAATCAAGTGTCTCTCTAATCTATTCTAAACGGAGAGGACGCCAGCCACGTCCTCTCCCTATCAATCTCAATGCACGTGTGAAAATGGCGGCGACGCGCGGCTCCTTATATAGAATCCGAGTCTCGCGATAGAATCCGAGCCTCGCGAGAATCCGACAGCGTCATGATGACGTTCGGGCGCGCTCGGGTTAACCGAGCAAGGCGGGAAGATCCGAGTCGCTCGGACCCGTGAAAAAAAACATGAAGTTCTGGCGGGTTCGGATTCAGAGAAACCGAACCCGCTCATCTCTAATATATATATATATATGAGTGCCCAAAGACAAAGGGGTATATTTACTAAGGTCCCGATTTTGACCGAGATGCCGTTTTTTCTTCAAAGTGTCATCTCGGTAATTTACTAAGCAAAAATCACGGCAGTGATGAGGGCATTCGTAATATTTTGGAAGTCCTAGGAAAAAATCACGAATCAATACACCATCGGTCAAATACGCCTGCAATTTGGTAGAAATCGGGAATTTACTAAAAAGTGCAAAACACAAACACTGCCGTGATGAAATACAAATCGTGAAAAAGTGCTAAAAAAAAACCAGACCTGCTTTTTTATCCCGTGTTTGTATAGGCATGCACGGATCCATGAGATCCGTGCATGTTTTTCAGTGGGAAGGGGTGGGAAATGTTTTAATTTAAAAAAAAAAAAATGCGTGGGGTCCCCCCTCCTAAACCAAACCAGCCTCGGGCTCTTTGAGCCGGCCCTGGTTGCAAAAATATGGGGAAAAAATTGACAGGGGTTCCCCCATATTTAAACAACCAGCACCGGGCTCTGCGCCTGGTCCTGGTTCCAAAAATACGGGGGACAAAAAGCGTAGGGGTCCCCCGTATTTTTGAAACCAGCACCGGGCTCCACTAGCTGGACAGATAATGCCACAGCCGGGGGTCACTTTTATACAGTGCCTTGCGGCCGTGGCATCAAATATCCAACTAGTCACCCCTGGCCGGGGTACCCTGGGGGAGTGGGGACCCCTTCAATCAAGGGGTCCCCCCCCCCAGCCACCCAAGGGCCAGGGGTGAAGCCCGAGGCTGTCCCCCCCCATACAATGGGCTGCGGATGGGGGGCTGATAGCCTTTGTTGAAAGTAATGAATATTGTTTTTAGTAGCAGTACTACAAGTCCCAGCAAGCCTCCCCCGCAAGCTGGTACTTGGAGAACCACAAGTACCAGCATGCGTCGGAAAACCGGGCCCGCTGGTACCTGTAGTACTACTACTAAAAAAATACCCCAAAAAAGACATTACACACACACCTTGAAAGTATAACTTTAATGCATACATAAACACATACTTACCTTATGTTCACACGAGGGTCGGTCCTCTTCTCCAGTAGAATCCATGGTGTACCTGTAGAAAAAATCCTACTCACCAAATCCAGTGTAGAGGGCTCCTCGGATAATCCATTTGTAATCCACGTACTTGTAAAAATAAAAAAACGGGACACCCGACCACGAACTGAAAGGGGCCCCATGTTTTCACATGGGACCCCTTTCCCCGAATGCCAGAAACCCCCTCTGACTGATGTCTAAGTGGGTTTCTTCAGCCAATCAGGGAGCGCCATGTTGTGGCACCCTCCTGATCGGCTGTGTGCTCCTGTACTGTCTGACAGGCTGCACACGGCAGTGTTACAATGTAGCGCCTATGCGCTCCATTGTAACCAATGGTGGGAACTTTGTAGTCAGCGGTGAGGTCACTTTCGGTCAACCGCTGACCACAAAGTTCCCACCATTGGTTACAATGGAGCGCATAGGCGCTACATTGTAACACTGCCGTGTGCCGCCTGTCAGACAGTACATGAGCACACAGCCGATCAGGAGGGTGCCACAACGTGGCGCTCCCTGATTGGCTGAAGAAACCCACTTAGACATCAGTCAGAGGGGGTTTCTGGCATTCGGGGAAAGGGGTCCCATGTGAAAACATGGGGCCCCTTTCAGTTCGTGGTCGGGTGTCCCGTTTTTTTATTTTTACAAGTACGTGGATTACAAATGGATTATCCGAGGAGCCCTCTACACTGGATTTGGTGAGTAGGATTTTTTCAACAGGTACACCATGGATTCTACTGGAGAAGAGGACCGACCCTCGTGTGAACATAAGGTAAGTATGTGTATATGGTGGTGTGTATGTATGCATTAAAGTTATACTTTCAAGGTGTGTGTGTAATGTCTTTATAGGGGTATTTTTTTAGTAGTAGTACTACAGGTACCAGCGGGCCCGGTTTTCCACCACATGCTGGTACTTGTGGTTCTCCAAGTACCAGCTTGCGGGGGATTCTTGCTGGGACTTGTAGTACTGCTACTAAAAACAATATTCATTACTTTCAACAAAGGCTATCAGCCCCCCATCCGCAGCCCATTGGATGGGGGGGACAGCCTCGGGCTTCACCCCTGGCCCTTGGGTGGCGGGGGGGGACCCCTTGATTGAAGGGGTCCCCACTCCCCCAGGGTACCCCGGCCAGGGGTGACTAGTTGGATATTTGATGCCACGGCCGCAAGGCACTGTATAAAAGTGACCCCCGGCTGTGGCATTATCTGTACAGCTAGTGGAGCCCGGTGCTGGTTTCAAAAATACGGGGGACCCCTACGCTTTTTGTCCCCCGTATTTTTGGAACCAGGACCAGGTGCAGAGCCCGGTGCTGGTTGTTTAAATATGGGGGAACCCCTGTCAATTTTTCCCCCATATTTTTGCAACCAGGGCTGGCTCAAAGAGCCCGAGGCTGGTTTGGCTTAGGAGGGGGGACCCCACACAATTTTTTTTTTAAGTTTAAACAATTTTTATTTTTTTTACAAGGTGCACAATGAAGCCCTGCACGGATCTCTCAGATCCGGCCGAGATTCATTGTATTAAAGTCAGCAGTGTTTTACAAGTCACTCACGTAAAACACTGCCTAAAAAACGAATGACATCGACATCGGAAAAACCGAAAATGCAGAATATGGCAGCTTAGTAAATTAGTCGTAATCAATTCAAAAAGTTGCATATTTACACTTTCGATGTCATTCGTGATTGAACTTTGACCTCAAACGGGAAAATACGATTCTTAGTAAATTTACCCCAAAGAGTCTACTTTCTTCTCTGTTACATTTTGCACATCTCAGGCCGGATGTAAGGACGCCTAAGATCGGCAGCCGTGTGGGATACCGGCCAAACTCAGACTTTTTTTAAAGGAGCAATCACTTTGCAAGGCGTGATTTTTCCTTATAAGTGATTGCCATTTTAAAAAAAACCATTGAGTTCGGCCGGCATCCCGCTTGGCTGCTGAACTCAGGCGTCCTTACATCCGGCCCCTCTTGCATTGCAAGCACATTTATACAAAGCCACCATTACCTTCTTTTACCTATCACTGAATGTTATTTATATTGTATGTATAAATATCCCCTCTAATACTTTGGTGATTAATAAATAAAGAATAATAATATAATTACATCAATTATAAGCCTCACAATATATTGTTTTACATACTTATATAGATTAGTGATGTGCACCGGAAATTTTTCGGGTTTTGGTTTTGGGTTCGGTTCCGCGGCCGTGTTTTGGATTCGGACGCGTTTTGGCAAAACCTCACCGAAAATTTTTTGTCGGATTCGGGTGTGTTTTGGATTCGGGTGTTTTTTTCAAAAAACCCTCAAAAACAGCTTAAATCATAGAATTTGGGGGTCATTTTGATCCCAAAGTATTATTAACCTCAATAACCATAATTTCCACTCATTTTCAGTCTATTCTGAACACCTCACATCTCACAATATTATTTTTAGTCCTAAAATTTGCACCGAGGTCGCTGGATGGCTAAGCTAAGTGACCCAAGTGGCCGACACAAACACCTGGCCCATCTAGGAGTGGCACTGCAGTGTCAGACAGGATGGCCCTTCAAAAAAATTGTCCCCAAACAGCACATGACGCAAAGAAATAAAGAGGCGCAATGAGGTAGCTGTGTGACTAAGCTAAGCGACCCAAGTGGCCGACACAAACACCTGGCCCATCTAGGAGTGGCACTGCAGTGTCAGACAGGATGGCACTTCAAAAAAATACTCCCCAAACAGCACATGATGCAAAGAAAAAAAGAGGCGCACCAAGGTCGCTGTGTGACTAGGCTAAGCGACACAAGTGGCCGACACAAACACCTGGCCCATCTAGGAGTGGCACTGCAGTGTCACGCAGGATAGCACTTCAAAAAAATACTCCCCAAACAACACATGATGCAAAGAAAAAAAGAGGCGCACCAAGGTCGCTGTGTGACTAAGCTAAGCGACACAAGTGGCCAACACAAACACCTGGCCCATCTAGGAGTGGCACTGCAGTGTCACGCAGGATGGCCCTTCAAAAAAATACTCCCCAAACAGCACATGATGCAAAGAAAAATGAAAGAAAAAAGAGGTGCAAGATGGAATTGTCCTTGGGCCCTCCCACCCACCCTTATGTTGTATAAACAGGACATGCACAGTTTAACGAACCCATCATTTCAGTGACAGGGTCTGCCACACGACTGTGACTGAAATGACTGGTTGGTTTGGGCCCCCACCAAAAAAGAAGCAATTAATCTCTCCTTGCACAAACTGGCTCTACAGAGGCAAGATGTCCACCTCCTCCTCATCCTCCGATTCATCACCCCTTTCACTGTGTACATCCCCCTCCTCACAGATTATTAATTCGTCCCCACTGGAATCCACCATCTCAGGTCCCCGTGTACTTTCTGGAGGCAATTGCTGCTGGTGAATGTCTCCACGGAGGAATTGATTATAATTCATTTTAATGAACATCATCTTCTCCACATTTTCTGGAAGTAACCTCGTACGCCGATTGCTGACAAGGTGAGCGGCTGCACTAAACACTCTTTCAGAGTACACACTGGAGGGAGGGCAACTTAGGTAGAATAAAGCCAGTTTCTGCAAGGGCCTCCAAATTGCCTCTTTTTCCTGCCAGTATACGTACGGACTGTCTGATGTGCCTACTTGGATGCGGTCACTCATATAATCCTCCACCATTCTTTCAATGGTGAGAGAATCATATGCAGTGACAGTAGACGACATGTCAGTAATCGTTGCCAGGTCCTTTAGTCCGGACCAGATGTCAGCACTCGCTCCAGACTGCCCTGCATCACCGCCAGCGGGTGGGCAGTTGCGGGAGAATGTGAAGGAGGAGCTGTTGACGGGTCACGTTCCGCTTGACTTGACAATTTTCTCACCAGCAGGTCTTTGAACCCCTGCAGACTTGTGTCTGCCGGAAAGAGAGATACAACGTAGGTTTTAAATCTAGGATCGAGCACCATAGCCAAAATGTAGTGCTCTGATTTCAACAGATTGACCACCCGTGAATCCTGGTTAAGCGAATGAAGGGCTCCATCCACAAGTCCCACATGCCTAGCGGAATCGCTCTGTTTTAGCTCCTACTTCAATGTCTCCAGCTTCTTCTGCAAAAGCCTGATGAGGGGAATAACCTGACTCAGGCTGGCAGTGTCTGAACTGACTTCACGTGTGGCAAGTTCAAAGGGTTGCAGAACCTTGCACAACGTTGAAATCATTCTCCACTGCGCTTGAGACAGGTGCATTCCACCTCCTTTGCCTATATCGTGGCCAGATGTATAGGCTTGAATGGCCTTTTGCTGCTCCTCCATCCTCTGAAGCATATAGAGGGTTGAATTCCACCTCGTTACCACCTCTTGCTTCAGATGATGGCAGGGCAGGTTCAGGTATTTTTGGTGGTGCTCCAGTCTTCTGTACGCGGTGCCTGAACGCCGAAAGTGGCCCGCAATTCTTCGGGCCACCGACAGCATCTCTTGCACGCCCCTGTCGTTTTTTAAATAATTCTGCACAACCAAATTCAAGGTATGTGCAAAACATGGGACGTGCTGGAATTTGCCCAGATGTAATGCACGCACAATATTGCTGGCGTTGTCCGATGTCACAAATCCCCAGGAGAGTCCAATTGGGGTAAGCCATTCTGCGATGATCTTCCTCAGTTGCCGTAAGAGGTTTTCAGCTGTGTGCGTATTCTGGAAAGCGGTGATACAAAGCGTAGCCTGCCTAGGAACGAGTTGGCGTTTGCGAGATGCTGCTACTGGTGCCGCCACTGCTGTTCTTGCAGTGGGAGGCAATACATCTACAAAGAAATCAAAATATAGCGCTCAGGCGCTCACACTTGAACACTTCCCTTTGAAAGTTTTTATATGAGATGCGTCTTGAAATTCTCTCTCTTCAATTTCTCACGAAATGTCCTCGTACATGCAAGAGAAAACAGATATGCACCGAGATCCTCGTGTATTACTTCCAGATGGTTAGTATAATCACTCTTCCTTCATATATTGTAAGTACTACAAAGGAGGGTCTCTCATGTGTTGGGGAACTCCCCCTTCCAGTACACTTACACAACTATGTAATGTAAAAACATCTCAAGAAACAATGTTGTGATGTCGTCCTAGGTAAGTTTTCAAAGGTGTATTAATTAACCGGGGACAGGACACTCCCCTTCCCCACACACTTACAACAATGCAGGAATCAAAAAGGCATTTCACAGCAATAACTCCGTAAACAAGGTGCTCCGTCACCTAGTGAAGAAAAGATATACCGGGGTTGCCCCCTATATGAAGCACTCACAGTCAATGTAATGGATCATGAGCATGTAGGGTGGTTCTCTCTTATTCACTCTTAAACTCCAACCTTGCGTTTATTTCCTCCCAAAATCATGCAAGAGAAAACACATATGCACCGAGATCCCCGTGTATTATTTCCAGATAATTTGTGTAGTCACTCCCCCCTCTTATATTGTGAATATCCCAAGGGAAGGTTTATCATGTGTTGGGGAAATCCCCCTTCCAATACACTTACACAACTATGTGATTAAAAGCATCTCATGATACAATCTGTAGTATCGTCAGGGTGTTAATATCGTCCGTTTCACAGAATGCGGAAGTGATGCAGGTTGCGGAAGTGGCGATGCAACCTGCATCACTTCCGCATTCTGTGAAACGGACGATATTAACACCCTGAACCATGGATTAAGAATTTTACTAGATGCACTATCAATGGTTATGTTTGAACTATACAGACTCCAGGGAAACATTTTCTTAGATCATACACCTGTATTTCATATGTAATTAGAATGGTATATAAGGATTGATAGATAGGGGTCTCTTATACCTTGACAAAGACCCCAGTACGGGCCGAAACGCGTTGGTGGAGAGACCTACATTGGATGACTCTACCCGTGGGAGATCAGGAGGAGATCAGATAACCGGGGCCCCGTCTTTTCTGCATACCATCTACCTCTCTTTCAACTCTCCCGGGTATGACCACCTTTGTTTTTATTTAGAGTTTGTTTGTTTTATTAAAAAGTCTTTTACTCCAACCTCCTTTTTGGTTCTTATTTTGGGAGAAAAAGTGTAAGGCTGGAGACTAAGAGTGAATAAGGAAAGACTGAGTGCCATACACAGGGGGCAACCCTGGCAATTTCTTTTTCCTCACTGGGTGACGGAGTACCGTTCTGAGGGAGTTGTTTATGACGATACTACAGATTGTATCATGAGATGCTTTTAATCACATAGTTGTGTAAGTGTATTGGAAGGGGGATTTCCCCAACACGTGATAAACCTTTCCTTGGGATATTAACAATATAAGAGGGGGGAGTGACTACACAAATTATCTGGAAATAATACACGAGGATCTCGGTGCATATGTGTTTTCTCTTGCATGATTTTGGGAGGAAATAAACGCAAGGTTGGAGTTTAAGAGTGAATAAGAGAGAACCACCCTACATGCTCATGATACATTACATTGACTGTGAGTGCTTCATATAGGGGGCAACCCCGGTATATCTTTTCTTCACTAGGTGACGGAGCACCTTGTTTACGGAGTTATTGCTGTGAAATGCCTTTTTGATTCCTGCATTGTTGTAAGTGTGTGGGGAAGGGGAGTGTCCTGTCCCCCGTTAAATAATACACCTTTGAAAACTTACCTAGGACGACATCACAACATTGTTTCTTGAGATGTTTTTACATTACATAGTTGTGTAAGTGTACTGGAAGGGGGAGTTCCCCAACACATGAGAGACCCTCCTTTGTAGTACTTACAATATATGAAGGAAGAGTGATTATACTAACCATCTGGAAGTAATACACGAGGATCTCGGTGCATATCTGTTTTCTCTTGCATGTACGAGGACATTTCATGAGAAATTGAAGAGAGAGAATTTCAAGACGCATCTCATAAAAACTTTCAAAGGGAAGTGTTCAATAGAGATGAGCGCCTGAAATTTTTCGGGTTTTGTGTTTTGGTTTTGGGTTCGGTTCCGCGGCCGTGTTTTGGGTTCGAACGCGTTTTGGCAAAACCTCACCGAATTATTTTTGTCGGATTCGGGTGTGTTTTGGATTCGGGTGTTTTTTTCAAAAAACCCTAAAAAACAGCTTAAATCATAGAATTTGGGGGTAATTTTGATCCCAAAGTATTATTAACCTCAAAAAACATAATTTACACTCATTTTCAGCCTATTCTGAACACATCACACCTCACAATATTATTTTTAGTCCTAAAATTTGCACCGAGGTCGCTGTGTGAGTAAGATAAGCGACCCTAGTGGCCGACACAAACACCGGGCCCATCTAGGAGTGGCACTGCAGTGTCACGCAGGATGTCCCTTCCAAAAAACCCTCCCCAAACAGCACATGACGCAAAGAAAAAAAGAGTCTTTTTACTGATATTTGGTGTTTTGGATTTGACATGCTCTGTACTATGACATTGGGCATCGGCCTTGGCAGACGACGTTGCTGGCATTTCATCGTCTCGGCCATGACTAGTGGCAGCAGCTTCAGCACGAGGTGGAAGTGGATCTTGATCTTTCCCTAATTTTGGAACCTCAACTTTTTTGTTCTCCATATTTTATAGGCAGAACTAAAAGGCACCTCAGGTAAACAATGGAGATGGATGGATTGGATACTAGTATTGGATACCTGCCGACTGCCGACACAGAGGTAGCCACAGCCGTGAACTACCGCACTGTACACTGGTTGATAAAGAGATAGTAGTATACTCGTAACAACTAGTATGACACTATGACGACGGTATAAAGAATGAAAAAAAAACCACGGTTAGGTGGTATATATTATAATAATAATACAATTATGGATGG